>NC_090029.1:37642767-38016780 GCF_037176765.1 Anolis sagrei
CGTTGGACTAGTTGAAGCTTCCGGGCCGTCTTCAAAGGCAACCCCACGTAGAGAGCGTTGCAGTAATCAAGGCGGGATGTAACCAGAGCGTGGATTACCGTGGCCAAGTCAGACTTCCCAAGGTACGGTCGCAGTTGGCGCACGAGTCTTAACTGTGCAAATGCTCCCCTGGTCACCGCCGAAACCTGGGGATCCAGGCTCAGCGATGAGTCCAGGATCACACCCAAACTGCGAACCTGTGTCTTCAGGGGGAGTGCGACCCCGTCTAACACAGGCTGTAACCCTATACCCTGTTCGGCCCTGCGACTGACCAGGAGCACCTCTGTCTTGTCTGGATTTAATTTCAATTTGTTCGCCCCCATCCAGACCGTTACAGCGGCCAAGCACCGGTTCAGGACCTCGACAGCCTCCTTAGTAGCGGGTGGAAAGGAGTGACAGAGCTGGACATCATCTGCGTACAGATGACACCGCACCCCGAAACTCCGGATGATCTCGCCCAGCGGCTTCATGTAGATGTTAAACAACATGGGGGACAATATTGAACCCTGAGGAACCCCACAAAACAACGGTTGTGGGGTAGAACAGGAGTCCCCCAGTAACACCTTCTGAGACCGACCCTCGAGGAATGACCGGAGCCACCGCAAAGCAGTACCTCCGAGGCCCATTCCTGCGAGGCGTCCCAGAAGAATACCGTGGTCGACGGTATCGAAGGCCGCTGAGAGGTCGAGAAGCACCAACAGGGACACACTCCCCCTGTCGAGCTCCCGACGGAGATCATCCACTAAGGCGACCAAGGCTGTCTCGGTACCATGTCCCGGCCTAAAGCCAGACTGCGCCGGATCTAGATAATCCGTGTCTACCAAGAATGCCTGGAGTTGTGAGGCCACCACACGTTCCATGACTTTGCCCAAAAAGGGAAGATTGGAAACAGGCCGATAGTTTACCAATTGAGTGGGGTCCAGTGATGGTTTCTTCAACAGCGGTTTTATCACAGCTTGCTTTAAGCTGGCTGGAAAAATGCCTTCCCGAAGGGAGGCATTAACCACCACCTTAACCCACTCGGCCAATCCCCCTCTGGCCTCCTTTAGAAGCCAGGATGGGCAGGGGTCTAGGATGCATGTAGTAGCTCTCATTCCTCCAAGCACCTTGTCCACATCCTCGGTTTGAACCAATTGAAATGAATCCATCAAAATCGGACAAGCAGATGCTCGTGTTACATCCTCAGAGACTGCCGTTAATGTGGCATCCAGTCCAGAGCGGATCAAAGCGACTTTGTCTGTAAAGAACCGAGCAAAAGCTTCACAGCGAGCTGCCGAGTCATCAGGGCACCCATCCTGGATGGTGGGTTTTAAAAGGCCTCTGACAACCCGGAACAGTTCAGCCGGACGGTTCTTTGCAGACGCAATAGAGGCCGCGAAGAAGGTCTTCTTAGCGGCTCTTATTGCCGCGGCATATGACCTTAAAAAGGACACAAACCGTGTTCGGTTTGGCTCGCTCGGATCCGAACGCCACACGCTCTCTAGTTCCCTCTTCTTTCGCTTCAACACCGCCAGCTCCTCAGTAAACCAAGGGGCTGGTTTAGCTCGGCTACTTGAGAGGGGACGTTCTGGAGCGATCGTGTCTATTGCTCTAGTCATCTCCCCATTCCAGAGAGCGACCAGGGCATCAACAGGATCACCAACCGAGGTGGCGGGGAATTCCCCAAGAGCCATCAGGAATCCCTCCGGATCCATAAGCCTCCTGGGGCGGACCAATTTAATAGGTCCTCCACCTCTGCGGAGGTTAGGGGGTGCAGTAAGTCTAAAGCTGACCAGGTGGTGGTCGGTCCATGGCAACGGAGAGATGGATAACTCCTCAACACCGCCACCTTCCTCCCATCCCTGACAGAAAACCAAGTCCAATGTATGTCCAGCACTGTGGGTGGGGCCAGATACTTGTTGGGACAGACCCATGGTCGCCATGGTAGACATGAAGTCCTGAGCCGCTCCCGTTAGGGCAGCCTCGGCGTGGACATTGAAGTCCCCCAGCACAAGCAGCCGTTGGGACTCCAATGCCAGGTCCGAGACTACCCCCGCTAGCTCAGGTAGGGAGACTGTAGTGCAGCGAGGTGGACGGTACACTAACAGAATCCCTAAACTGTCCCGGTCACCCACCCTCAGGTGGACGCATTCAAAATTTGTTGACTGCGGGATGGGGGTCCTGGTCAGAGAAATGGAATCTCTATAGACTACTGCAACCCCGCCTCCCCGCCCTCCGGATCTCGGTTGATGCTGCACAGAGAACCCGGGTGGACAAAGCTGGGTCAAGTTTACACCTCCAGCTTCGTCCAGCCAGGTCTCTGTGATGCACGCCAGATCTGCCCGTTCATCCAGGATTAAGTCCTGGATGAAAGTTGTTTTGCCATTGACAGATCTGGCGTTCAACAGCACACTTTCAATCCCGAGGGACCGCCATCCTGGTTACACCTACTTACCGTATCAGGAGACCGGTTTGGAATTACTAAAGTTGTTCCCCGTTCCCTAGGCCGAATTAAAGGTCTCCTTTTCCCGTATCTCCCCTTCCCCACCACGACTTCTATGGGGGCTCCTCGGTTAACGGAAGCCTCTCCCTCCTCCATGACGCATTTGGTACTTATACTAATAAACCAGGGATCATCGTGGTGTACATGCCATGTTACAGTTTCAGTTTGCCATAGCTTTGCCTTCCACGAGTTCTTCAGTCCCGTTAGGTCATATTCGAGATCCCTCGTGCTATTCCATTCCTTCTTACCTACATATACAATTAGCAACCAAATTAACAGATGCCAAGAAGTAGGTAATAGCATAGGTCGTAGTTATTAAGCACAGTTGGAACAAGGAATTATGCTGTTGAAATACAGATGATGTTTTAGCACAACACAGTAGAGCAGCAATGAAATGCGAAGGCTTAAATGACCCAAGATATTAATTAAAGTGCGTCATGGAGGCCTGATTCAGCACTAGCTGTAACAATCGAATTTAAAGTGCTATAGTGGCTAAGTGCACAAGAAATAGTTTAAAGTGCTAATGGCATAAAGTGCAAGATCACAACAGTTAATAAAGTGCACGAAGTAACCAATTGATCATGGAATCAGGATTAATTAATTAGCAACCATCAGGAACGATCAGCACATTCAAGATGGTCACACATAGGTTGCAATAATAATCAATCAAAACGGGGGTGAATTAGCACCGTCAGAATAATTATTTATTGCTGTGCAATATTGTAACTCTTCAACTGATGGCAGTACTGGTATAAGGCCAGTACTGGCTTGTTCAGTAGACTCTCCTCTACAGTTCCATTTTGGTGGAAAGCCTTAGCATTGAATGGTTGTGTTGTTAAAGTGTGTATGGAACCCTTCGGAGACAGTCGGTCAATGCGACTTAAGCAATGTTGTTGTTCATTTGTTCAGTCGTTTCCGACTCTTCGTGACCTCATGGACCAGTCCACACCAGAGCTCCCTGTCGGTCGTCACCACCCCCAGCTCCTTCAAGGTCAATCCAGTCACTTTAAAGATACCATCCATCCATCTTGCCCTTGGTCAGCCACTCTTCCTTTTTCCTTCCATTTCCCCCAGCGCAATTGTCTTCTCTAAGCTTTCTTTTCTTCTCATGATGTGGCCAAAGTACTTCATCTTGGCCTCTGCTATTCTTCCCTCCAATGAGCACGCAGGCTTTATTTCTTGAAGTATGGACTTAAACAACGTGCAGTCATTGAATTATTGACAGCAGAAGATGTTACCCCAAAGGAGATTCATCAGAGAATGCAAGCTGTTTATGGGAATTGAGTTGATGTGAGTACTGTGCACCGTTGGGCCAGAAAGTTTAAAGATGTTGAGGTGGGAACATCTGACTTGCGTGACAAACAAAGAGTTGGGCGTCCTGTGACAGCAACCACTGAGTTTCACAAGCAAAAGGTCAACAGATTGATTCAGGACGATCGTTGTATCACTCAGAGAGAAATTTCAAGCATAATCGGCATTTCATGGGAACGTGTGGGTCACATTATTGCTTTGCTTGGCTATCGGAAGATCAGTGCACGATGGGTACCCAGGATGCTGACGCCTGAAATGAAAGCGCACAGACTTGAAACTTCAGAGACTGGATCTCACCACCGTACGACATCCTCCATACAGTCCAGATTTAGCAGCCTCTGACTTCCATCTGTTCCCGATAATGAAAGAAGATCTGTGGGGACATCATGGTGCTTCTGATGAAGACGTTGAGAGAACTGTGAGACGCTGGTTGTGGAAACAGAGTGTCAACTTCTTCTGTGACGGCTTTAGAAAACTTGTTCATCGTTGGCAGAAATGTATCCAATTGTCTGGGGATTATGCGGAAAAGTGAATAGTGGTAGTTAAAGAGCACATTCTAAGGATCATTTCTGTGCTTGATTTATTAAAATATTCTCATCCAAAACCAAATAACGAAGGTGGAGGCATTAGAAACACCTTTGGCTACAAACCCACCAAAGAACACCAAAAACTCAAAGGGACTGGAAACCAATTAAAGACTATCTGAAATGAATAAAGATAAAAATAATAATATACAGAATCATAGAGTAGAAAGAGACCTCCTGGGCCTTCCAGTCCAACCCGATTCTGCCAAGAAGCAGAAATTTGCATTCAAAGCACTCCTGACAGATGGCCATCTAGCCTCTGTTTAAAAGCCTCCACAGAAGGAGCCTCCACCACACTCCATGGCAGAGAGTTCCACAGCTGAACAACTCTCACAGTCAGGAAGTTCTTCCTAAAGTTCAGATGGAATCTCCTTCCTTGTAGTTTGAAGCCTTTGTTCTGCATCCTAGTCTCCAAGGCAGCAGAAAACAAGTTTGCTCCATCCTTCCTGTGGCTTCCTCTCACATATTTATACATGGCTATCATGTCTCCTCTCAGCCTTCTCTTCTTTAGGTTAAACATGCCCAGCTCTTCAAGCCGCTCTTCATAGGGCTTGTTCTCCAGACCCTGGATCATTTGAGTTGCCCTCCTCTGGACACATTCCAGCTTGTTAATATCTCTCTTCAATTGTGGTGCTCAGAATTGGACACAGTATGATTCCAGGTGTGGTCTAACCAAGGCAGAATAGAGCATGGGGAGCATGACTTCCCTGGATCTAGACACTTTACTCCTATTGATGCAAGCCAAAATCCCGTTGGCTTTTTTTTTGCTGCATTGTTGGCTCATGTTTGTTGGCCAAGTCTGACTTGGTCACGGTGGTCCACGCTTTGGTTACATCCCGTTTAGACTACTGCAACGCTCTCTACGTGGGGTTGCCTCTGAAGACTGCCCGGAAGCTGCAGCTAGTCCAACGCTCGGCAGCCGAACTACTAAAGGGTGCTGGGTACAGGGAGCACACCACTTCGCTGTTACGCCAGCTCTACTGGCTGCCAATTAGCTTCCGAGCACAATTCAAAGTGCTGGTGTTGACCTATAAAGCCCTCAACAACTCCGGCCCAGTTTACCTCTCTGAACGTATTCTCCCCTATGAACCATCTAGGTTGTTAAGATCGTCTGGAGAGGCCCTGCTCTCGGTCCCACCAGCCTCGCAAGCGCGTCTGGTGGGGACGAGGGACAGGGCCTTCTCGGTGGTGGCCCCTCGACTCTAGAACTCTCTCCCACTGGAGATCAGAACCGCCCCATCTATCCTGACATTTAGGAAACAGGTGAAGACGTGGTTATGGAGACAGGCATTCGACGAGTGAGCCAACACCCTGAGATACAGATGGAGGATGATGAGCAGTGATTTTAGTGTGATGACTGACCATTATATGGGTTTTTTCGGGCTATAGGGCCATGTTCTAGAGGCATTTCTCCTGACGTTTCGCCTGCATCTATGGCAAGCATCCTCAGAGGTAGTGAGGTCACTACCTCTGAGGATGCTTGCCATAGATGCAGGCGAAACGTCAGGAGAAATGCCTCTAGAACATGGCCATATAGCCCGAAAAAACCCACAAGAACCTAGTGATTCCAGCCATGAAAGCCTTTGACAATACACTGACCATTATAGTTATTATTGATTGTAATGGCTGTTTTAATGTTTTACTGTAATATGAATTATGATGTTTTATTGATTGTATGTGATATTATGGTTGGACACCGGTCTGAGTCCCTCAAGAGAGGTGAGAAGGCCGGTATACAAAACTTTTAAATAAATAAATAAATAATAAATAAATGTTTAACTTCTTGTCCACGAGGATTCCAAGATTTTTTTCATACGTACTGCTGTCAAGCCAGGCATCGTCCCCCATTTCATTTTTGATACCTTAGTGGAGTATTATGGAGAAGACAATGATGCTGGGGAAAGTGGAAGGCAAAAGGAAGAGGGGCCGACCAAGGGCAAGATGGATGGATGGCATCCTTGAAGTGACTGGACTGACCTTGAAGGAGCTGGGGGTGGTGACGGCCGACAGGGAGCTCTGGCGTGGGCTGGTCCATGAGGTCACGAAGAGTTGGAGACGACTGAACGAATGAACAACAACAGTGGAGTATCTTGCATTTGTCACCATTGCTAGAAAGAAACTACAAGAATGTAGTTGTTCACAAATAAAGACAGAAAGAAAGAGGATGTAAAGAAGAGGAAAGGGCCTAGGGCTATTTTTTCCTGCTATTTTTTTAAAGGACTACACCACGAAGTAGATGGAAGTCAATATACCTCCAATACTTTTTACATTATTTTCCCTTCTTTTGTTTTCTCTCTCTCTTTATATCACTATATTCTCCCTATTTCACTTCTTTCCTTTTTTCTAGATATATTCTTTTGTTAAATGTATCGTATATAATATTTGTGTGCTAATAATAAAAAAATTATTTAGGAAAAAAATGGTGATCACCACCCACCAGAGTTGGCCTCAACTGGACTTAATGTCGAGGGGAAACCTTTACCTTTACTAATATTAAGATGCCTGCCAAATGGGATCCAGGAAAGCTGATGGTTTTCAGAGGCTTCTCCATTGTCTCTGGCAATTCTGTGAATTCAAGGCAAAGGGAATGGAGGCTGCTTAATGCCCAAACCCATCAGCGTCTTTGATTTCCAAAACGAATGCAATGTTATTCAAATGTATGGGCCCCCTGCCAGAATAAAAAGTGGCTCCAGGTGGTAATTATATGTGTTTTCTGAAATTAATTTCCACCAGATTTCCTAATATACTTTGGTTTCATCACGCCAGGGACCTCTGTGTTCTGATCAGGTTGAGAGGCAGATGTAGATAACAAGTGTGTGTGTGCGCGCGCATGTGGGCATACATGTATTGCCAAATAAATGTTCCCATTTGTGAATTTCCTATTCCGCAATGTGTGTTCCCAACCCAAAACAGCACACATTCCAGTTACTGCATCTTGGCAGATGCTGGGCAGATTCCCTGTTTTTAGTTCCACTGGCAGACAAGAAACAAATAACTGGTTTATATAAGCCCAGGTGGGTCGTAAGTATAATATTTTGCATTAATATAATACTTCTGAGTGCTCAAAGCAAGATAATCTAGGCCTATTCATGTACATTTTTAGTTGAAAGCAGACTCCCATTACTGCCACTAGAATCTACTTGTGGAAGGGTAGTGCTTAGAACCAACAAAATATTGCTGAAGTTCATTCATTAGCTGGCTCAGAACAGGAACTTGCCAAGCGCATTATGCCATTAAAATGGCATCGAAGTCGGAACGGATCAGAGCGACTTTGTCCGCAAAGAATCGAGCAAATGCTTCTAAAGGATCTGCCGAGTTGTCAGGGATCTTGCTCTGAGGTGGATTTAACAGTCCTCTGACAACTCGGAACAGCTCAGCTGGACAGTTCTTTGCAGACACAATATTGGCCGCAAGAAAGGTTTTTTGCGAGGCCTTTATTGCCACGTTATCGGTCCTTAAAAAGGTGCCCAGGCATGCCGCCACACACACACTAGCCTTCTCTTCTTTTGCTTTGTTACTGCCAGCTCCTCAGTAAATAAAGGAGCTGGTTTAGCTCAGTTACTCAAGAGGAGGCATTCTGGAGCTATCGTGTCTATTGCCCTTGTCATCAGAGAGAGACCAGAGCATCGACGGGGTCACTTACCGAGGAGGTGGGAAAATCCTCAAGAGCCATCAGGAATCCACCGGGATCCATAAATCTCCTGGGGCGGACCATTTTAATGGGTCCACAACCCCTGCAGAGGTTTGAAGGGGCAATAAGTCTAAACCTGATCAGGTGGTGGTCAGTCCATGGCAACAGAGCGATGGTCAGCTCCTCCACCCCGCCACCTTCTTCCCATCCTTGGCAGAAAACCAAATCCAGTGCTTGTCCAGTGCCAAAAAAACCCAAAAGATGCTACAGCGCAAGCACAAAAATGACTCCCCCGGCAAAAAAGCACACACAATAGCATATCCACACTCTCTTCTGGACTACAGCTCCCAGCATCCCTTAGACCAGGCCCTTCAGGATAGGAGCATGATCCAAATGCACTGTAGGAAGAGAAGGAAGGAAGGGGTGAAGGGAAAAAAAAGGGAAGGAAGGAGAGAAAGAAGGAGGGAAAGTTGGCTACAGTAACGCATGGCGGGTACAGCTAGTGTAATATAAAATATATAATTATAATATCATATTATAATTAGTAGTATTATATTGTAATAAACTAATTATTACAATAATTGTTGTTGTTCATTCGTTCAGTCGTCTCCGACTCTTTGTGACCTCATGGACCAGCCCACGCCAGAACTCCCTGTCAGCCGTCACCACCCCCAGGGTCTCCTTCAAGGTCAGTCCAGTCCCTTCAAGGATGCCATCCATCCATCTTGCCCTTGGTGGGCCCCTCTTCCTTTTGCCTTCCACTTTCCCCAGCATAATTGTCTTCTCTAGGTGACCTCATGCACCAGTCCACGCCAGAGCTCCCTGTCGGCCGTCACCACCCCCAGGGTCTCCTTCAAGGTCAGTCCAGTCCCTTCAAGGATGCCATCCATCCATCTTGCCCTTGGTGGGCCCCTCTTCCTTTTGCCTTCCACTTTCCCCAGCATAATTGTCTTCTCTAGGTGACCTCATGCACCAGTCCACGCCAGAGCTCCCTGTCGGCCGTCACCACCCCCAGGGTCTCCTTCAAGGTCAGTCCAGTCCCTTCAAGGATGCCATCCATCCATCTTGCCCTTGGTGGGCCCCTCTTCCTTTTGCCTTCCACTTTCCCCAGCATAATTGTCTTCTCTAGGTGACCTCATGCACCAGTCCACGCCAGAGCTCCCTGTCGGCCGTCACCACCCCCAGGGTCTCCTTCAAGGTCAGTCCAGTCCCTTCAAGGATGCCATCCATCCATCTTGCCCTTGGTGGGCCCCTCTTCCTTTTGCCTTCCACTTTCCCCAGCATAATTGTCTTCTCTAGGTGACCTCATGCACCAGTCCACGCCAGAGCTCCCTGTCGGCCGTCACCACCCCCAGGGTCTCCTTCAAGGTCAGTCCAGTCCCTTCAAGGATGCCATCCATCCATCTTGCCCTTGGTGGGCCCCTCTTCCTTTTGCCTTCCACTTTCCCCAGCATAATTGTCTTCTCTAGGTGACCTCATGCACCAGTCCACGCCAGAGCTCCCTGTCAGCCGTCACCACCCCCAGGGTCTCCTTCAAGGTCAGTCCAGTCCCTTCAAGGATGCCATCCATCCATCTTGCCCTTGGTGGGCCCCTCTTCCTTTTGCCTTCCACTTTCCCCAGCATAATTGTCTTCTCTAGGTGACCTCATGCACCAGTCCACGCCAGAGCTCCCTGTCAGCCGTCACCACCCCCAGGGTCTCCTTCAAGGTCAGTCCAGTCCCTTCAAGGATGCCATCCATCCATCTTGCCCTTGGTGGGCCCCTCTTCCTTTTGCCTTCCACTTTCCCCAGCATAATTGTCTTCTCTAGGCTTTGCTGTCTCCTCATGATGTGTCCAAAGGACTTCATCTTGGCCTCTAGTCTCCTTCCCTCCAGTGAGGAGCCGGGCTTTCTTTCCTGGAGGATGGACTGGTTGGATCTTCTCGCAGTCCAAGGCACTCTCAGCACTTTCCTCCAACACCACAGCTCAAAAGCATCTCTCTTCCTTCGCTCAGCCTTCCCGAAGGTCCAGCTCTCACATCCGTAGGTGACTACGGGGAATACCATGGCTTGGACTAGGCAATGGACCTTTGTTGCCGGTCTGATGTCTCTACTCTTGACTATTTGATTGAGACTGGACATTGCTCTCCTCCCAAGAAGGAAGCGTCTTCTGGTTTCCTGGCCACAGTCTGCGTCTGCACTCATCTTTGCACCTAGAAATACAAACCCTGTCTCTGCCTCCACATTTTCTCCCTCTATTTCCCAGTTGTCAATCATTCTTGTTGCCATCATCTTGGTATTACAATAATTAGTTTATTACAAATAAAATAAAAGAATAAACTGCAAAGCACAATGGGCAGGGAATAATGCTGTAAGGTGGGGTGACAAAGGTGTGGAGAATTCTGATCATAATACCATGCAGTTGCACTAATGAAGACATGTGTGATTCTAAGATGCTTCATTCCACAGATATCCATTGCCTACACTAATGCAACACAATGGCTAGGTGTGATAAAGTCCTTAGGCTTACAGCATTTGTTGAGTCAGCAGTGGGAGCTTACTTCTGGATTGATGAGTTATTTATGTGGGATGTAAGGCAACAGAGAGAGGGAGAGACATTACAGTGAGCTATCTTGCAGGGGTTAACAAACGCTCAACAGGCCAATTTGACATTTTGAGGCAGCACTGTCATAGCAATAACAAGGAATTCAACCAGGTTTTTAACATCCTTACAGTGATCCCTTTCATTACAGAATCCAGGACGCCTGGCTTGAGAGCAGTACGTGTGAAAAAGATCTTGGAGTCCTCGTGGACAACAAGTTAAACATGAGCCAGGAATGTGATGTGGCGGCAAAAAAAGCCAATGGGATTTTGGCCTGCATCAAGAGGAGCATAGTGTCTAGATCTAGGGAAGTCATGCTCCCCATGCTCTATTCCGCCTTGGCTAGACCACACCTGGAAGATTGTGTCCAATTCTGGGCACCACAATTCAAGAGAGATGTTGACTCTAAGCTGGAATGTGTCCAGAGGAGGGCGACTAAAATGATCAAGGGTCTGGAGAACAAGCCCTATGAGGAGCGGCTTAAAGAGCTGGGCATGTTTAGCCTGAAGAAGGGAAGTCTGAGAGGAGATATGATAGCCATGTATAAATATGTGAGAGGAAGCCACAGGGAGGAGGAGGGAGCAAGCTTGTGTTCTGCTTCCCTGGAGACTAGGACGCAAGGGAACAATGGCTTCAAACTACAAGAGAGGAGATTCCATCTGAACATAAGGAAGAACTTCCTGACTGTGAGAGCTGTTCAGCAGTGGAACTCTCTGTCCCGGAGGGAGTGTGGTGGAGGCTCCTTCTTTGGAGGCTTTTCAACAGAGGCTGGATGGCCATCTGTCAGGGGTGATTTGAATGCAATCTTCCTGCTTCTTGGCAAAATGGGGTTGGACTGGATGGCCCAGGAGGTCTCTTCCAACTCTTTGATTCTAGGATTCTATGATTCTATGACTAGGACGCAATGGAGCCATGGCTTCAAACTACAAGAAAGGAGATTCCATCTGAACATGAGGAAGAACTTCCTGACTTTGAGAGCCGTTCAGCAGTGGAACTCTCAGCCCCGGAGGGAGTGTGGCGGAGGCTCCTTCTTCGAAAGCTTTTTAACAGAGGCTGGATGGCCATCTGTCAGGGGTGATTTGAATGCAATATTCCTGCTTCTTGGCAGAACGGGGTTGGACTGGATGATGGCCCAGGAGGTCTCTTCCAACTCTTTGATTCTATGAGGCTAGATGGCCATCTGTCAGGAGTGCTTTGAATGCAATATTCCTGCTTCTTGGCAGAATGGGGTTGGACTGGAGGATGGCCCACGAGGTCTCTTCCAACTCTTTGATTCTAGGATTCTACAAACTTCCTGACTGTGAGAGCCGTTCAGCAGTGGAACTCTCTGCCCCGGAGTGTGGTGGAGGCTCCTTCTTTGGAGGCTTTTCAGCAGAGGCTGGATGGCCATCTGTCAGGGGTGCTTTGAATGCAATATTCCTGCTTCTTGGCAGAACGGGGCTGGACTGGATGATGGCCCAGGAGGTCTCTTCCAACTCTTTGATTCTATGAGGCTAGATGGCCATCTGTCAGGAGTGCTTTGAATGCAATATTCCTGCTTCTTGGCAGAATGGGGTTGGACTGGAGGATGGCCCACGAGGTCTCTTCCAACTCTTTGATTCTAGGATTCTACAAACTTCCTGACTGTGAGAGCCGTTCAGCAGTGGAACTCTCTGCCCCGGAGTGTGGTGGAGGCTCCTTCTTTGGAGGCTTTTCAGCAGAGGCTGGATGGCCATCTGTCAGGGGTGCTTTGAATGCAATATTCCTGCTTCTTGGCAGAACGGGGTTGGACTGGATGATGGCCCAGGAGGCCTCTTCCAACTCTTGGATTCTAGAATTCTAGGATTCCTGGCCTGGATGAAATCTATTGCTGGTTTTACTGTGTGTATTGCCATTTTTTTGCGTCATGGTGTTATTGTCCAATGTTTATTGCTATTGCTTTAATGTTTATTGTTTTGCTTTATGAGTTATTTATTGTTGTATTTGTTATGCTGTTGTTTTATTGATGTGTTGGCCTTGGCCTTTTGTAAGCCGCACCGAGTCCTTCTGGAGATGTTAGCGGAGTATAAATAATAATAATAATAATAATAATAATAATAATAATAAATATTTTTTTCCTGGGTTCTCTACTAATGAAATGATGGGCTGTTTACATCTGATGAAGACAAACTCTCTTGTAACTAGAAGTAGTCACAAAACATTGAATATCTTGGGATGTTTCTCCCTATCCTGTCATCCTGATTGAAAGATTCCACAGAGCCAAAGAACGGGGAGAGTCTGCTGTCGGGTACTCAGTTCTATTGTCAAACAGTTCCTACCATCAGGACATTTGTCCTAATGTTCAGCTGAAATCCTCTTTCTTAGCATTTGGATCTTTACTCCATCTGTGTGACAGCCCTTAAAACATGTTAAGATGGCTCGTACTTAATCTTCTGTTTATATATTCTACAGGGTGAGCATATCCATAATGTTCAAGTCTCCATTTCAGAGGCAAAAGAAACCACGAATAGAAGCCACGCTCCTCCTGAAAGCGACTCTTGTTTTGAAATTATAGTCAATCTTTTGAGAGAAAATATTTGTGAGATAATTATTCTGATTTTGTATTTAAAAGCCAGATTTATTTTATTATTTACTAGCTTGGGGACCCGGCGTTGCCCGGGTTATTAGAGAAAGTGGGTAATGGTGGTTCTGTATGCCAAGTTTGGTCTTTATTGGACTTTGGATAACGGCTGCATTATTTTCAGGAAGTGAGTGAAGGTACTCAAAGTCCCATCATCCATGGGCCATCCTCCTACAAACAGCAGCAGGATATAGAGTGGGTCATGGGGGCTCTGTGTGCCAAGTTTGGTCTTTTTCAGTCATTAGGTGAGGGTGGCAGTGGTGTCAGTAAGTGAGTGAAGGTACTGCAAGTCCCATCATCCAAAGTCCATTCCCTTTCAAACTGCAGCAGGATGTAGAGTGGATCATGGGGGCTCTGTGTGCCAAGTGTGGTCTTGATTAGTCATTAGAAGAGGGTTGCAGCAATCTTTGGAAGGGTGTGGAGGTACTTGAAGTCCCATCATCCATGGTCTGTCCTCCTCCAAACTGCAGCAGGATGTAGAGTGGGTCATTGGAGCTCCATGTGCCAAGTTTGGTCTTGATTAGTCATTGGCGAGGGTCTCAGTGGTCTCAGGAAGTGAGCAAAGGTACTGCAAGTCCAATCATCCATCTCCAAATTTTTCCAAATAACACCAGGACGTAAAGTGGGTCGTGAGAGGTCTATGTGCCAAGTTTGGTCTTGATCCGTCATTGGATGAGGTTTGCAGCGGTCTCAGAATGTGAGTGAAGGTACTGGAAGTTCCATCATCCATGGTCCACCCTTCTCCAAAACTGCAGCAGGATGTAGAGTGGGTCGTGGGGGCTCTGTGCGCCAACGTTGGTCTTGACTGGTCATTAGATGAGTTTTGCAGCAGTCTTGGGTAGTGGAGGTACTTGAAGTCCCATCATCCATGGTCTGTCGTCCTCCAAAGTGCTCCAGGATGTAGAGTGGGTCATTGAAGCTCCATGTGCCAAGTTTAGTCTTGATGAGTCATTGGCGAGGGTCTCAGTGGTCTCAGGAAGTGAGTGAAATGACTGCAAGTCCCATCATCCATTGTTAAATTCTTCCAAACCGCACCAGGATGTAGAGTGGGTCATGCTGGGTCTCTGTGTAAATTGTGGTCCTGATCCATCATCGTTGGCAGTTGTAATGGTCTTAGGAAGGGAGTGCAGGTATTGCAAGTCCCATCGTCCATGGTGCATCCTCCTTCAAACCGCACCTGGATGTAGAGTGCGTCATGGAGACTCAGTGTGCCAAGTTTGGTATTTATTGGTAATTGGATGAGGGTTGCAGCGGTCTGAAGAATTGAGCAATGGTACTGCAAGTCCCATAATCCACGGTCCATCCCCGGCCAAACCACACCAGGACGTAAAGTGGGTCATGAGAGGTCTATGTGCGAAGTTTGGTCCTGATCAGTCATTGGATAAGGTTAGCAGCGGTCTCAGAATGTGAGTGGTGGTACTGCAAGTCCCATCATCCATGGTTCATCCTCCTCCAAACTGCAGTAGGATGTAGAGTGGGTGATGGGGGCTCTGTGTGCCTATTTCGGTCTGTATTGGGAGTGTTCTGACCCCGCCCCCTTTGGCCTTTCCTTTCCTCTCTTTGTCATCTCGGAATGTTGGATTTGAGGCTGGCCAATCAGAGACCATATGCAAATTTCCTTCTCATGTCCCCGTTTCTGCCATGAACTCTTTTCTCCACCAGGGGCTCCTATTGAAGCTGGCCAATCAGAGACCATATGCAAATAGCACCACAGTGGCAGCCAATCAGAACGCTGGCACATACACTTCCGCCCTCCACAATTCCTCTGTCCTTCCCATACAAACAAACACTCTTCTTTATTATATATACAGATTTCTCGCACTTCTACCCCTCGTTTCTGTTGAAATTGTCCACATGTTTGTGGATTTCAATGGCTTCTCTGTGTGGTTGTGAGAGTGGTCATAGAATCATAGAATCAAAGAGTTGGAAGAGACCTCCTGGGCCATCATCCAGTCCAACCCCATTCTGCCAAGAAGCAGGAATATTGCATTCAAATCACCCTTGACAGATGGCCATCCAGCCTCTGTTTAAAAGCCTCCAAAGAAGGAGCCTCCACTACACTCCGAGGCAAAGAGTTCCACTGCTGAACGGCTCTCACAGTCAGGAAGTTCTTCCTCATGTTCAGGTGGAATCTCCTCTCTTGTAGTTTGAAGCCATTGTTCCATTGCGCCCTAGTCTCCAAGGAAGCAGAAAACAAGCTTGCTCCCTCCTCCCTATGACTTCCTCTCACATATTGATCCATGGCTATCATATCTCCTCTCAGCCTTCTCTTCTTCAGGTTAAACATGCCCAGCTCCTTAAGCCGCTCCTCATAGGGCTTGTTCTCCAGACCCTTGATCATTTTAGTCGCCCTCCTGTGGACACATTCCAGCTTGTCAATATCTCTCTTGAATTGTGGTGCCCAGAATTGGACACAACATTCCAGGTGTGGTCTAACCAAAGCGGAATAGAGCATGGGGAGCATGCCTTCCCTAGATCTAGACACTATGCTCCTATTGATGCAGGCCAAAATCCCATTGGCTTTTTTTGCCGCCACATCACATTCCTGGCTCGTGTTCCCCTTCTTCCCCACGAGGACTCCAAGATCTTTTTCACACGTACTGCTCTTGAGCCAGGCCTTGTCCCCCATTCTGTATCTTTGCATTTCATTTTTTCTGCCAAAGTGGAGTATCTTGCATTTGTCACTGTTGAACTTCATTTTGTTAGTTTTGGCCCATCTCTCTAATCTGTCAAGATCGTTTGGAATCCTGCTCCTCTCCTCTGGAGTATTGACTCTCCCTCCCAATTTGGTGTCATCTGCAAACTTGATGATCATGCCTTCTCGCCCTTCATCTCAGTCATTAATAGAGATCCTGAGCAGGACTGGGCCCAGAACGGAACCCTGCTTGTGCTACTCCACTCATCACTTCTTTCCAGGATGAAGAGGAGGAAGCCTTGGGGAGAATCACCCTCTGGGTTGGTCCATTTAACCAATTCCAGATCCACCTCACCGTAGTTTTGCCTCTCCCACATTGGACTAGTTTCCTTGCCAGAAGGTCATGGGGGACCTTGTCAAAGAAGGCCTTCCTGAAATCCAGACATGCTCCATCCACGGCATTCCCCGCATCTACCCAGCTTGTAGCTCTATCGAAGAAAGAGATCAGATGAGCCTGGCATTACTTGTTTTTGATAAATCCATGTTGACTCTTAGCGATGACCGCATTTGTTTCTAAGTGTTTGCAGACCACTTCCTTAACCATCTTTTCCAGAATCTTGCCTGGTATCGACGTGAGGTTGACCAGATGGTAATTGTTTTGGTCATCCTTTTTTTCCCTTCTTGAAGATTGGGACCACATTGGCTCTCCTCCAATCTGCTGTAACTTCTCCTGTTCTCCAAGAACTCTCAAAGATGGTTGCCAATGGTTCCGAAATGACTTCCGAAATGGTCCATCATTTCTGTGTTCTCGAATAATATGCTGTGTCCAGGTTGGTTCCTCAGGTGCTCTGCTATGGCTGACTTCTCTGGCTGAATCAGTCTGCAGGGTCTTTCATGTTCCTTGATTCATGTCTGGTGGTCCCTATGTAGTGGTCCCTATGTAGGCTTGTCCACAGCTACATGGAATATGGTAGATTCCTACAGAGGTGAGAGGATCCCTTTTGTTCTTTGCTGAACGTAGCATTTGTTGGATTTTCTTAACGGGTCTGTGGATAGTTTGTAAGTTACATTTCCTCATCAGTGGTTCCCTTGATGTATGGCAAGATGGGTGCATCTTTGTCTTTACTCTCGGTGCTTGTTCTCGGTCTTGCAACTCTTCTGATGTCTGTGTTGGAAGACCCAAGATATTTTAAAAAACACAACTGAGAAATGATCACTTTTGCGGCATGAGAGGTGTAGATATTTCCTAGAGTCTTGCTTCAAGACTTCTTCAGAGTGGCCAGTTGACACCACTGGATTCTTTCACCACGAGGGTCATCATCGAAAGGAAATTGAAGAGTCCAAGGCTAGTTTCAGGTCTAATTTCATGTCAGAAGCAATTAAATATATACAGGGACAATGTCTTCTGAACTATTTGGAACCCTGGAGATGACTGAAGAGGGAACTAGAACATTGGGATGTGCGAGACTGTTCCTCTGTTGACATTTTCGTTCAGACGAAATGATTTATTAAACACATACTTTAAGATAATACCTCTCAGAGGAAGAAGGGAAATGTGAAGGCCTTGTGGTTTCGGGGAACCTTTGAAGGTTTAATTATGCTAAGAGTGGTTGCTCCAGGAGAAGCACCAAGGTTAATGTGCCTTTCCTTTAATCTTTTCAAATACCATCATATCAGTCGATGTGCAGGACCTAAACAGAATGAACTGGAGAAGTTCCCTTCAGCCATAGTTTCCCAACCTGTATCTGATAAACCTCAAAGATGTCTCTATGATTTGCTAAACACACGAACCCATGTATCAAGTAAGTGTGAGCAACTATGTTATTACTTTATTTATGTTTTTATTAGTATGTAATATTAATTTTGTGTAGTGACAATTGTTTACTGTTGGGTTTTTTTGTTGTTGTTTATATTATGTTCTGTATCTATGAATTGTTGCAAGCTGCCCCAAGTCCTTTCGGGGAAAGAGGGTGAGGTAGAAATAAAGTATTATTATTATTATTATTATTATTATTATTATTATTATTCCAACACAAAAGCACCGTATGTCACAGCAAATGAAATCTATATGCTGGATTTCGTATCACAAAATCACAAGTCAAACACTTCCCAAGTGTCTAGGACTGTGTGATGTATTTTCGAATGATGCGCGCAGATCCAAGTACGGTGGCCTTTTGCAGTTGACAGATCATGATTTTGTCCATGTTTATTGTTTCCAAACGCTGGCTGAGATCTTTTGGCACGGCACCCAGTGCGCCCATCACCACTGGGACCACCTGGACTGGTTTATGCCAGAGCTTTTGCAGTTCGATTTTGAGGTGGTCCTTGTGACATAAGTTCCAGTGAATCATCTGGGCCACAGAGTTGTGCCTCTGTTTGTAGTCCATCTGTGCAATTTTCTTGCAACAACTGAGGAGATGGTCCATGGATTCATCAGCTTCCTTGCACAGTTTGCATTTTGGGTCATCAGCTGATTTTTCAATCCTGGCCTTAACTGCATTGGTTCTGATGGCTTGCTCCTGGGCTGCAAGAACCAGGCCTTCTTCTGTCTCCTTCTTCAGGGTTCCATTCGTGAGCCATCACCATGTCTTCTCATCAACGTTTCCTTCAATTTTGTCAAGGAACTGCCCATGCCATGCTTTGTTGTGCCAGCTGTCAGCTCTGGTTTGGAGTGCAGTTTTCTTGTACTGGTTCTTTGTCTGGTATGCTTTGAGAAGTTTCTGATTATTGACTTCAATTAAAGCAATAATAATTAATCAAATAATAATGATTCAAATTAATAATAAACAATAAAATCAATAAAATTAAAGCAATAATAATAATAATAATAATATCAGCTACTGATTGAGGTTCTGGGTTTTAGCCTGCCACTTTTGGACTCTCACTTGCTGAGGTATTCTTGCAAGTCTCTCTGTAGAACTTAGAAAGCTATTTCTGGATTTAAGGCAGTGTTTCTCAACCTGGGGGTCAGGACCCCTGAGGGGGTCACGAGGGGGTGTCAGAGGGGTCGCCATAGACCATAAGAAAACACAGTATTTTCTGATAGTCATGGGGATTCCATGTGGGATGTTTGAGCCAATTCTATGGTTGGTTGAGTTCAGAATATTCTTTGATTGTAATGAACTATAAATCCCAGCAACTACAACTCCCAAATGTCAAAATCTATTTTCCCCAGACTCCACCAGTGTTCACATTTGGGCATATTGAGTATTCATGCCAAGTTTGGTCCAGATCCACCATGGCATGAGTCTACAGTGCTCTCTGAATATAGGTGAACTACAACTCCCAAACTCAAGGTCAATGCCCATCAAACCCTTCCAGTGTTTTCTGTTGGTCATGGGAGCCAAGTTTGGTTCAAATCCATTGCTGGTGGACTCCAGAATACTCTTTGATTATAAGTGAACTATAAATCCCAGCAACTACAACTTACAAAATCAATCCTCCCCCAACCCCACTAGCATTCACATTTGGGTGTATTGGGTATTTGTGCCCAGTGAATGAAAATGCATCCTGCATATCAGATATTTACATTATGATTTATACCAGTAGTAAAATGACTGTTATGAAGTAGCAACAAAAACAATATTATGGTTGGGGGTCACCACAACATGAGGGACTGTATTAATGGGGTCATGGCATTAGGAAAGTTGAGAACTACTGATTTAAGGTATTGGCGTGCTTGCAGCATGCTAAAGTGGTGTGGAACTGCATTAATTCTACAGTGCAGATGCACCCTCAGTTTTCTCTTCTGTTCCTTAAAAGTAGAAGATATCTTCCTTAGTATGGAACTACACGGACTCCTTATTGTACCGTAAAGAAGATGTTTTCAGTTCCTTGACCAATTTAGTGGCTTTCTTCTCCATCTAATTGGTCCTCTTATGTTTATTGTACCTTTTCCTATGGTTCAGTGGCGTAAGAACGGCCTGCCTCAGGGGAGCGTGCTTGCCCCATCCATGTTCAACATCTACACAAATGACCAGCCACTGCCAGAAGGGAGAGAGAGTTTCATCTACGCTGATGATCGTGCCATTACTGCTCAAGCAGGGAGCTTTGAGATGGTTGAACAGAAGCTCTCTGAAGCTCTAGGTGCTCTTACTGCCTATTACAGGGGAAACCAGCTGATCCCTAACCCATCTAAAACACAGACATGTGCCTTTCATCTCACGAACAGAGAAGCATCCCAAGCTCTGAAGATCACTTGGGAAGGAATCCCACCGGAGCATTGCAGTGCACCCAAGAACCTGGGAGTCACCCTGGACCGTGCTCTGACCTACAAGAAGCACTGCCTGAACATCATGCAAAAAGTGGGTGCTAGAAACAACATCATACGAAAGCTGACTGGCACAACCTGGGGATCACAACCAGATACAGTGAAGACATCTGCCCTTGCGCTGTGCTACTCTGCTGCTGAGTATGCATGCCCAGTGTGGAACACATCTCACCACACTAAAGCAGTGGATGCGGCTCTTAATGAGACATGCCGCATTATCACAGGGTGCCTACGCCCTACACCACTGGAAAAATTACACTGTCTAGCCGGTATTGCACCACCTGATATCCGCCGGGAAGTAGCAGCCAATAGTGAAAGGACCAAGGCAGAGACATCTCCAGCTCATCCCCTGTTTGGGTATCAGCCAGCACGTCAACGACTTAAATCTAGAAATAGTTTTCTAAGATCTACAGAGACACTCACTGGAACACCTCAGCAAGCGAGAGTCCAAAAGTGGCAGGCCCAAACCCAGTACCTCAACCAATGGCTGATACCCAATGAGAGACTCCCCCCTGGGCACACAGAGGACTGGGCGACCTGGAAGGCACTGAACAGACTGCGCTCTGGCACCACGAGATGCAGAGCCAACCTTCAGAAATGGGGCTACAAAGTGGAATCCTCGACGTGCGAGTGTGGAGAGGAGCAAACCACTGACCACCTGCTGCGATGCACCCTGAGCCCTGCCACATGATGCACAAGGGAGGACCTTCTTGCAGCAACACCAGAGGCACTCCAAGGGGCCAGATACTGCTCAAAGGACATTTAATCAACTCTCCTACTCACAAATTTTGTAATCTGCTTGTTTGCTTTACTCTGTTAGAAATGTAATATAATTTGACTGGTTGTTCTGACATGACAAATAAATTAAAAAAGTGGCGTAATCTTGTCCCTGTGCTTTGTCCCTGAGAAGTAATGTATGCCCTTCCTCCTGGTGCCATCAGCAAAGCATCCATCAGTCCCCAAGAGCTTGGAGCCTGCTGATAAACGGTTGTTTCCTTGCTCCGGCTAACATCTCTTAAATGTTTAACAGCACAATTAAACACGTGCCCGTTGGTTGGTTGGTTGCTTGGTTGCTTTTTATTTCGGATGAGACACTGTGCCATTCATTCCTTGGTGCCTTGGTGTGTGCACAAGAGAGAAAAACAGTCATAAACGAAAGGAAGAACGAAGAATCATGCCGGTATTGATTTATAGCATTGATCCATCAACAGTATCCATCCTGGCATTGCTAGCTGTATTACAAGCCGTAGCCTTATCCATTTTCTCCAACATTTATCTGTTTAACGGCTCCCCTTTCTCCGGAGCACCTCGCCACAAAATCTGCCTGTCAACCAAATCATTTTAGGTTGCCTCGCAATATCCATCTTTTTAATGCTGCCTATATATCCATGCTATCTTGCTTGTACATCTCTCCAGAAGTGTTTACTGTATCTTTCAGTGCGATCTCTTTATCTCACCCTGCCATCTTTCAGTCATATCTCGGTCTCCGCAACCGTGGATTCTGGGACACGGATATCTTCCTTTTGATCTCTCGGCTGCCATGGCTGTCTCATAAAGTACCAATTAGTTCATCGACTTTTGCAGGAAAGGTTATGGAAGAGAAACTCCGAGAGGGCACAAATAATGCCGGGGTTCAGGCCTGTTTGCCAGGCTTGAATGTCTCCTCTCCCTTCTGCATACCAAATAAGGAGCTAATAGGAAGGAAGGACAGCCAGGGCAAAGGCAGTAATTGCCGCGAACCAAAGATGCCCAAAGGTGACAAGAGGGCAAAGGAGAGAGGAGGTGGGCGCTCAGAAGCACTATTCGCTTTCTGGAAGTTAACTGCAGCTGACGGAAGCTCTATTCAGGTGTTGTTCTATTTTATTTTGCTCTTGAAAGAAGGAGCAATGGGTACTACTCATTCCAGAATGGCCCCTGCAACTCCTTTGCTCTCTAGGTTGCTAGGGAGAGTAAGAAAAGGAAGTGTGGCTAATATGTTGGGCCTGCAATGCCACATGATGGGAGACCTTGATGAAAGCAGGGTTTGCAATCCTGTGGAAATCTGGAAATGCATTTAAGCAATCAAGGTTAACAAGCAGTTTCCAGACCTTTTGCAGGAATACAAAAAAGTTGAAAGTAGAAGAGATGGACCTAGAGCAGGTATGAGCAAACCCAGGGCCAGGGGCAGGATGTGGTGGAGGCTCCTTCTTTGAAAGCTTTTTAACAGAGGCTAGATGGCCATCTGTCAAGGGTAATTTGAATGCAATATTCCTACTTCTTGGCAGGGGGTTGGACTGGATGGTCCATGAGGTCTCTTCCAACTCTTTGATTCTATGATTCTATGAAGCCCCTTGGGCTCCTTCCTCAGGCCATCCTCTCTCACACCATCCTATCCTATCCTATCCTATCCTATCCTATCCTATCCTATCCTATCCTATCCTATCCTATTCTACCCTATCCTACCCTACCCTACCCTACCCTACCCTACCCCTTTCTATCCTACCCTACGCTAACCTACCCTTCCCTTCCTTCCTTCTGTCTTTTCTTCCTCCTTCCCTTCCTTCCATCCTTCCCTCCCTCTTGTCTTTCCTTCTTTCCTTCCTCTTTACCTCCCTCCCTTCCCTCCCTCTTTCTCCTTCCATCTTTCTTTTCCACCCTTTCGTCCTTCCTTCCCTCTTTCCTACCTCCCTCTCTCTTTCTCCCTCGTTTCTTCCCTTTTGTCTTTCTTTCCTTCTCTATTTCCTTTACCCTTCCCTTCCTTCCTTCCACCTATCCTTCTCTTCCTTCCTGCCTGCCTTCCTTCTTTTTCCTTCCTCCTTCCCCTCCTTACCTCCCACCCACCCTTCCTTCCTTCCTTCCTTCCTTCCATCCTTCCTTCCTTTTTGTTTTCCCTTCCTTCTCTCTTTCCTTCCTCCTTCTCTCTCCTTCCATCCTTCCCTTCCTCCCTTTCATTCTTCATTCCTCCTCTCTTCCCTCCTTCTCTCCTTTCCTTCCCTTTTGTCTTTCTTTCCTTCTCTATTTCCTTTACCCTTCCTTTTGTTCCTTCCTTCCATCCATCTATTTTTCCCTTCCTTTTTTCCTTCCTTCCTTCCTTCCTTCCTTCCTTCCCTCCTTCTTTTTTCTTCCTCCTTCCCTTCCACCCTTCCTTTTTTGTCTTTCCTTCCCTCTCTCTCCTTCTCTCTTCTCTTTCTCTTTCTCCTTCCCTTCCCTTCCATCCTTCCTTCCTTCCCTTTTGTCTTTCTTTCCTTCTCTATTTCCTTTACCCCTTCCTTCCTTCCTTCCTTCCTTCCTTCCTTCCCTTCCTTCCACCCTTCCTTCCTTCCTTCCTTCCTTCCTTCCATCCTTCCTTCCTTTTTGTCTTTCCTTCCTTCTCTCTTCCCTCCCTCCCTCGCTATCCTTCCATCCTTCCCTTCCTCCCTCCACTTATTACATTAGTGATGGGAAGCTCAATGGGCTTAATCACCTCCCAGATTTAGATCTTTAAATCTCCTTCTCTCTACCCTTCCTCCTTCCCTGCCTTCCTTCCTTCCTTCCTTCCTTCCTTCCTTCCTTCCTATCCCATCCCCACTTAAGGATTTACTTCTCCTAAGATAAGATCTGTGTCAGGCATGGGCAAACTTTGGTAGGCTGTTAGGAATTGTGGGAGTTGGAGTCCAAAACACCTGGAGGGCCAAAGTTTACCCATGCCTAATCTAAATGCAAAACATCCTCAAAGTCCAACAAAGTTCCAAAATGGAGTCACTTTTTAGGTTTTCTTTCTGTAGAGTTTCTGTTTTCTTTCAAACTTTCCTGGAAGAGGAGAAATTTGTATTCAGGGGGAGTTTACAGAGGAAGCCAGAGGAATCAGTCGCAACCATGTTTGATAAGGCTGTGATTAAATCAAGGTCTCACTCTAATTATACTCCATTTAAATAAACTTCGTCTAGTAAGTAATTGTAATTAAACTACAATTAAACATTTATTTATATCCTTGTTTCCTCAGCCTTGTAACTGCTTGGAAGTTCCTCCTGTTGTTCCTGTTTACCTGCCAAGAGCTCTTTAGTCTGGCACAAGGGAGACCATTAAGTGGGAAGGAAAACTTCCTCCGACTGTGCGTGATAGGGAAATATAGGGCTGATTTCAACCCTGAGGGACTGAATGGGAAGCATCTATTTAGAGATATGATCCTCTATGCTATTACATGATAAGGAAGTTTGTTCAAGGAAGGATCTCAGCAGAAGAGATGAAAACTCTCTCACTTCCCCCCAATTTGTCATTTGTATAGGATACCAGCTTGGGTACCTAGCATTGCTCAAGTTATTTGAAAAAGCCATTCAAAAAATTACAAAATGCATAAGGTTGTGGGTGAACTATAGCTCACGTCATGCCTGGTCAACCCATTGAAACTCCATCAATAGTTAATGTTGGGCAAGTTTGTTTTAGATGCATCATTGGTGGGGTTCAGTGTGATCTCTGGCTGCAGGATAAACTACAACTCCCAGCATGGTGGGTCGGTCCCTTCAAATCCCTCCAGTAGGTTCAGTTGATCATAGGGGTTCTGTGTGCCAAGTTTGGTCCAAATTCGTCATTGGTGGTGGTCACAGTGTCTCTGGATGTAAGTGAACTACAACTTCCAGAAATGAAGCTCAGTTCTAATCCCTCCAGTATTTTCAGTTGATCCAGGACCATCATTGGTGGGGTCCAGAGTGCTCTTTGATTGCAGGTGAACTATAAATCCCAGTACCTACAATGGCTCTAAATCTAGGTGACTTGATGCAGAGTAAACTACAAATTCCATCGTGTGAAGTCAATCCACCAAACCCTTCCAGTATGTTCAGTTGATTATTAGTTGTGCTCTATTTGTTGTGAAGACAGAGTTGAAACGAGTAGGAAAGGGTTAAGGGAGAGGCAGTGGGCGGGATCATGCAAATTCCACACCAATGGAGAGAGTGAGAAACACTGGGATATCTGTGGTGGAGGAAACACATACAATCTAAGATGAAATTGTCCCTGAATGAAAGTATTCCTTGGGTGGTGGGCAGTATGGTGTGTGGGGAGGACATTGACAGGGGTTGGGCTACATGTTCATGGTGCTCGCTATACACGCAATGTCATTGGAGAGAGGGCTTTTGGTGGCGCTCCAGCACTGTGGGTTAAAGCTATTTGTGGAAGTGGGAGCCTGTCTGTGGAAGTGATCACCATAGCCACATACAGCCCCTCTGAAAAAAATGCAAAAGAGGTTTTACAAAAGCACTTCCTTCTGCAGTTTTTGCAAATGTCAGTGGAGTTAGAAAATTGACCTTGGAGTTCTAAAGCTTTCCTATATGGTAATGTATAGGCTAACCCTGGTTGCTTCAGCCAAAGGTAGGGCAGTGGGGCCAATGCAGTCTGAGCCTTACTGGAGCGTTTAGAGTCTCAAGTGTTACTGCTGAGAATTTGGCCCATGATCCTTCTCCAGATTGGCTCTGGATTAAGTGTCCAGTGTAGTGACTGTGTGCTGTCGCACGCTGGGCCTGTGCATCAGACTGTAGACAGGACATACATTCTGTGTGCCCAACGGGATGCCGGGGCTGCCTCAGGATTAAAGGCCTTTGGATGTCATAGAATCATAGAATCCCAGAATCCAAGAGTTGGAAGAGACCTCCTGGGCCATCATCCAGTCCAACCCCATTCTGCCAAGAAGCAGGAATATTGCATTCAAATCACCCCTGACAGATGGCCATCCAGCCTCTGCTTAAAGCTTCCAAAGAAGGAGCCTCCACCACACTCCCTCCGGGGCAGAGAGTTCCACTGCTGAACAGCTCTCACAGTCAGGAAGTTCTTCCTCATGTTCAGATGGAATCTCCTCTCTTGTAGTTTGAAGCCATTGTTCCATTGCGTCCTAGTCTCCAGGGAAGCAGAAAACAAGCTTGCTCCCTCTTCCTCCTCCCTGTGGCTTCCTCTCACATACTTATACATGGCTATCATATCTCCTCTCAGCCTTCTCTTCTTCAGGCTAAACATGCCCAGCTCCTTAAGCCGCTCCTCATAGGGCTTGTTCTCCAGACCCTTGATCTGCTCCTTCCTCCCTGTGGCTTCCTCTCACATACTTATACATGGCTATCATATCTCCTCTCAGCCTTCTCTTCTTCAGGCTAAACATGCCCAGCTCCTTAAGCCGCTCCTCATAGGGCTTGTTCTCCAGACCCTTGATCTGCTCCTTCCTCCCTGTGGCTTCCTCTCACATACTTATACATGGCTATCATATCTCCTCTCAGCCTTCTCTTCTTCAGGCTAAACCTGCCCAGCTCCTTAAGCCGCTCCTCATAGGGCTTGTTCTCCAGACCCTTGATCATTTGAGTCGCCCTCCTCTGGACACATTTCAGCTTAAACAGAGTCTTTCACATTCCTTAAACAGAGTCTTTGGATTGCTTAAAGGTTCAACAAAGTTCTTTATTAATGAAAACAAACAGGTACTTTAAGGCTTTCTTAACAGTCTATAGTCTCTCTCTCAATCTTGTCCACAGGGAACAGGCACTATCTTCTTATCTGTAACTAATGGGGAAATCCTGAACTTCTAATCTGGGCAGTCTGTCTTTGCCTCTGTTGGCGTGGAGCCCCTGCACCCGGTACCAACTGCTTCTGGCTTCCGCGAGTGACTCTTACCAAGCAGAGCTTTGTAGACTTCCAGGGGGAAAAAAGGAGTTCAGGTTTCCGTGATGGCTGGCTGAAGTCCTTCAGCAAAGGAGCTGTAAGGCTGTATGATCCTCGGCCAAGCTGTAGGCTGTATATCTCCCCGGCCAAGCCGTAGAAGACGAAACTTTCTACAGGAGCTCTTGGTATTATGTCCTGCATGAAAGGCTTCTCTGTGTGGACTGAACCCAAAATGACTCCTGTTCCCTCCAAAACCCAAAAAGGGGGCGGGACCAGGGAACCTAACTATTAGGGCTGGGCAACCACGGAAAAATTTGTTTCTAAACTCGATTCATTTTTAGGGGTTTTTTGCATTTCGATTTTTAAAAGAATTCCAAAATTTTCCTTTAAAAAAGTTCGAAATTTACGAAATTTCAGAAATTACGAAACAATAACGAATCGATTCGTTAATGGCGAACGCGATCGCGCAATACACTAAAAAAACTTCCAAATGGGACAGGAGGAACTTCTGAAGCTTCCCTCTCCCTCTGTTGTTGACTGTTGGTGCGATAATTATATATTTTTTTCACTGGGAAAACAAAAAGCAACCCTAAAACTTGCACCAGACATGCGGAAATAATAAAGAAATGATTTCGAAACGATTTCGAAACGATTTCGAAACAATTACGAAACAATTACGAAACGAATTGAAAAATTCGTTTCGTTTTTTAGTTGCTCCTGAATGGTTCAATATTGCTTCATTATAAAAAAAAATAACGAATTAATAACAAATTACGAAATTAACGAACGAAATCGCCCAGCCCTACTAACTATAATTGACAGGTGGCTGGCCCTATGATTGCAGCCAAAAGAAGCCATCTATCTGCAGAGTCCCAGAAACTTACGACTACAACAAACATTTAATGCAAAGCAAACAAAATTGGAGCTCCTGGTACAGCTGTACCTGCACAGACTGCACACGGGATAGAAGCATGTGGCATTTCTCACACACAGCAATAAGGCTTAAAATGGACTTTATTTCCATATGAACAGACAAAATTAATGTGAACTAGAGCGAAAATTCATAGGCATTTAACACTGCATAACAGTCCAAAACCAGAGGAACACAAGACACCGTGCAATGCACCCGCATAACATGAAACCATGCTCTTTCATAGAATCATAGAATCAAAGAGTTGGAAGAGACCTCATGGGCCATCCAGTCCAACCCCATTCTGCCAAGAAGCAGGAATATTGCATTCAAATCACCCCTGACAGATGGCCATCCAGCCTCTGCTTAAAAGCTTCCAAAGAAGGAGCCTCCACCACACTCCGGAGCAGAGAGTTCCACTGCTGAACGGCTCTCACAGTCAGGAAGTTCTTCTTCATGTTCAGATGGAATCTCCTCTCTTGTAGTTTGAAGCCATTGTTCCCTTGTGTCCTAGTCTCCAAGGAAGCAGAAAACAAGCTTTCTCCCTCCTCCTCCCTGTGGCTTCCTCTCACATATTTATACATGGCTATCATATCTCCTCTCAGCCTTCTCTTCTTCAGGCTAAACATGCCCAGTTCCCTAAGCCGCTCCTCATAGGGCTTGTTCTCCAGACCCTTGATCATTTGAGTCGCTCTCCTCTGGACAGAATTGGACACAATATTCCAGATGTGGTCTAACCAAAGCAGAATAGAGGGGGAGCATGACTTCCCTAGATCTAGACACTAGGCTCCTCTTGATGCCGGCCAAAATCCCATTGGCTTTTTTTGCCACTACATCACATTCCTGGCTCATGTTTAACTTGTTGTCCACAAGGACTCCAAGATCTTTTTGACACGTACTGCTCTCGAGCCAGGCATTGTCCCCCATTCTGTCTCTTTGCATTTCGTTTTTCCTGCCAAAGTGGAGTATCTTGCATTTGTCACTGTTGAACTTCATTTTGTTAGTTTTGGCCCATCTCTCTAATCTGTCATAGTTTTGGCCCATCTCTCTAATCCCTTTATACACCCCTATGTACAAAGTGTGAACAAAGCGTAGTTTTACTACAAACATGGGTTGCTAAACAGAAATAATAAGAATATCCAATCTTTGAGGGAGGTTTCTTTCCTCTTCTTTTTAGCAAAGAGCTCAATACTCATGGTAAAAGATGCAGTGCTGATATGTTCCTATAATGACTTGCTGTCAGGGAGATACATGGCATTCTCTAAGCCGCTGAGGAAAAAACAAGAGAAGGATGAGTCTGGTATTTCTCTAACACCTTAATCAGAGCTTTCATTGGCGACAAAAGGTACAAGTAAAGATGCTTTTATCTTGGTTGGTGCAGAATTTAAGTGCTCACTTCTCTCTTTTAATCTTTCCCTTTCTGTTGATTCTTCTTAGTCGAGTACATAAACTACTCTACTCTTATTTGTCTTGGATTAGGGAGCTGTGGTGCCGCAATGGGTTAAACCCTTGTGCTGCTGAACTGCTGACCTGAAAGTCAGCAGTTCAAATCTACAAGACAGGGTGAGCTCCCATCTGTCAGCTCTAGCTCCTAGCAGTTTGAAAACACGCAAATGTGGGTAGATAAACAGGTACCGCTCCAAGCAATCTTGGCCACTATTGACGATCCAAGCAATCTTGCTGGCCACATCTAGGAGGTGACAACACACTTCTTGGTTGTGTGGTGTTTGTGTCTCTCATTGTATATGATTAGAAAGGTACTGAATGTTTGCCTATGTATGTAAATGCTGTAATCTGCTCTGAATCCTCAAGGGGAGAAAGGCAGAATATAAATAAAGTATAAAAATAATTACCATCTGTCGGTGCAAAAAGCCACCCTACTTGGATAGGTAAAGGTAAAGGTTTTCCCCTGACATGAAGTCCACTCATGTCCAATTCTGGGGTGTGGTGCTCATCTCCATTTCTAAGCCATTGTCCGTAGACACCTCCAAGGTCATATGGCCGACATGACTGCATGGAGCGCCGTTACCTTCCCGCCGGAGCGGTGCCTATTGATCTACTCACATTTGCATGTTTTTGAACTGCTAAGTTTGCAGAAGCTGGGGCTGATAGCGGAAGCTCACGCCACTCACTGGATTTGAACCTGCGACCTTTTGGTCAACAAGCTCAGCAGCTCAGCACTGAGCTGAGGGAAGCTCTTGAAGAAACACAACCTAAAGCTATCTACAGACCCACTTAAGAAACTCCAGAGGACAAGAGTGATCCTCTCACCTCTGCAGAAGTCTACTGTATACCAAGCAGCTGTGGAGAAGTCTACATAGGGACCACCAAAGGCAGCACTGCCCACATACGGATCAAGGGACATGAAAGGCACGGCAGACTACTCCAACCAGAGAAGTCAGCCATAGTAGAGCACCTGAGGAACCAACATCAGGACACAGCAGATTATTTGAGAAATGCTGGACCACTCTAACAACTACCGTGTCCGATTACACAGAGAAGTCATTGAAATCCGCAAGAATGTGGACAATTTCAACAGAAAGGAGGAAACCATGAAAATGAACAAAATCTGGCTACCAGTATTTAAAAAACAGTAAATAATGAGCAACATTCAAAACCAAAATCTGGACAGTAAATAAAGAACAATCCTCAAAAAAACCAAAAAAAACAGGGGGATTCGAGACAAGGATCAATCAGGGTCAGTTAACACCTCCCAACAAAGGATCTCCCCAAGCAGAAATCCACCAGGTTTTGACGCTGCAAGGCCATTCAATGCTAATCAAGGTGGCCAATTGCAACATTCAGGATTGCCTCAAGCAGACAAGAGTCTTTTCTCCCACCCTGGACATTCCACCGAATCATAAACCTCACTTCCCTAGTTTCCAACACACTTCACAACCTCTGAGGATGCCTGCAACAGATGTGGGTAAATGTCAGGAGATAATGCTTATGGCCACCCAACCCGGAAAACTCACAGCAATCCAGTGATTTCGTCCATGAAAGCCTTCGACAACACAATGTCCAGTATGTATTCTTGAAGGCTTTCATGGCCGGAATCACTGTGTTGTTGTAGGTTTTTTCGGGCTATATGGCCATGGTCTAGAGGCATTCTCTCCTGACGTTTCGCCTGCATCTATGGCAAGCATCCTCAGAGGTAGTGACGTCTGTTGGAACTAGAGAAAGGGGTTTATATATCTGTGGAATGACCAGGGTGGGACAAAGGACTCTTGTCTGCTGGAGCTAGGGGTGAATGTTTCAACTGACCACCTTGATTAGCATACAATGGCCTGACAGTGCCTAGAGCAATCTTTTGTTGAGAAGTGATTAGATGTCCTTGTTTGTTTCCCCTCTGTTGTTGTGCTGTTCTAATTTTAGAGTTTTTTTAATACTGGTAGCCAGATTTTATTCATTTTCATGGTTTCCTCCTTTCTGATGAAATTGTCCACATGCTTGTGGATCCATGAAAATGAACAACAGAGAGGAAACAAACAAGGACATCTAATCAGCTTTCAACAAAAGTTTGCTCTAGGCACTGCCAGGCAATCAAATGCTAATCAAGTTGGTCAGCTGAAACATTCACACCTAGCTCCAGCAGACAGGAGTCCTTTGTCCCACCCTGGTCATTCCACAGATATATCAACCCTTATTCCTAGTTCCAACAGACCTCACTACCTCTGAGGATGCTTGCCATAGATGCAGGCGAAACGTCAGGAGAGAATGCCTCTAGAACATGGCCATATAGCCCGAAAAAACCTACAACAACCCAGTGATTCTGGCCATGAAAGCCTTCGACAACAGACCTCACTACCTCTGAGGATGCTTGCCATACATGCAGGTGGAACGTCAGGAGAAAATGCCTCTAGAACATGGCCATATAGCCCGAACACACCTAGCTCCAGCAGACAAGAGTCCTTTGTCCCACCCTGGTCATTCCACAGATCTATAAACCCTTTTTCCTAGTTCCAACAGACCTCACTACCTCTGAGGATGCTTGCCATACATGCAGGTGGAACGTCAGGAGAAAATGCCTCTAGAACATGGCCATATAGCCCGAACACACCTAGCTGCAACAGACAAGAGTTCTTTGTCCCACCCTGGTCATTACACAGATACATAAACCCATTTTCCTACTTCCAACAGACCTCACTACCTCTGAGGATGCTTGCCATAGATGCAGGCGAAACGTCAGGAGAGAATGCCTCTAGAACATGGCCATATAGCCCGAAAAAACCTACAACAACCCAATGCCCAGTATGTTTGTGTCTTTGAGACAATTCTCATCTACTATCCATATAAAAGTGATATGAATCAGAAATAGAATGGTTCATGCTATTCAGGAGGTGTTCCTTCCCCAACACAAAGATGTAATGATAGTGGAATGTGCTAGATTTCCACTAGATTCTCTGAATAATGCATATGCTGGCCTGAATTTTCCACTTCTTTTCATATAGGGCACACATCTCTTTTCTCTGTTCCGTCTCTGCTCTGTATCCTCACACAAAGGTTCTTATATGTGCCAGCAGTGATTCATTTCAGAACAATATAATTCCATGAAAGCCAAACAGCAGGTTTGGGGTTTTGGAGCACTTTGTCAGAGATCATGGGGTACTCCATCACTTGGAAGTGCTGCGATCCCCTTCCCTGCAGTTCCTCCTTCCGCTCCCTTCCCCATTCGAAGAGCTGGCCTTCCACCTGACCTCTCCATGCTTGCAAATCATCTTAAAGAGAGGAGAGCTGAGCTTTTGGCAGGTGCATTTGATGCATTTTTGTTTAAGTTGCTCACGCTGTTCCAACATCTGTCATCCCCTCTCCAGCCATGCAATCAAACTGTCAAGGCTGAGTGAAGTTTTGCTGATCCAATCTGCTCCTTCTGCAATTCCTTGTGAAAAAAAGAACATCAGGATGCTGTGGAAACAGTAGCCTGCTCTTCAAACAAACCAGATTCAGCCCCATTCCCATTACTTGGGGGAACTATAATTGGTGGCTTTTTCAAAACTGGCTGAGAAATAACTTGTATTTGTAAGAACCATGAGGTTCTTGTCTTAATCACAGGACACACTGATACACCCATGGCACATTTCATGCTTTTGAATTATAGTAGTATACTATTTTATTTATTTACAATATTTATAGCCCACCTTTCTCAGCCATACGGCAACTCAAGGCAGGTTACAGATTGGCACAATTCGATGTCAGGCATTCACAAAAGTGCCATTAAAAATCAGCAACATTTATATCTATAAAAATGCCCTGCACATAATGAGTTCCTTAAAAACAAAAGAACCAATGAACGAAATCACATCAAATTTGGCAACAAAATGTCTTACTACACAAGGATAGACTACTGCAACGCACTCTGCGTGGGGTTGCCCTTGAAGACTGTTCGGAAACTCCAACTAGTCCAACGAGCGGCAGCTAGACTGCTTACTGGAGCGACATACAGGGAACACACCACCCCCCTGTTATGTCAGCTCCACTGGCTGCCGATTCAGTTCCGAGCACAATTCAAGGTGTTGGTTTTGACCTACAAAACCCTTTACGGTTCCGGTCCAGCGTATCTGTCCGAACGTATCTCCCTCTACGTCCCACCTCGGAATCTGAGATCATCTGGGGAGGCCCTGCTCACGACCCCACCGCTATCACAAGTGAGGCTGGTGGGGACGAGGAGCAGGGCCTTCTCAGTGGTGGCCCCTCATCTGTGGAACTCACTCCCGGGGGAAATCAGGGCTTCAACTTCCCTCCTTGCCTTCAGGAGGAAGGTAAAGATGTGGCTCTGGGACCAGGCCTTAGGGCACCCTGACAATTAGACACGGAACCAGAATGATAGGACCAACAATGTGTGGAAAGTAGAACCTAACTATGAGTCGGTTAAACGCTGACCAGCAATGAGGTTTGTATTGCTTTTATTGTTTTAATTGTTTTTACGGGTTTATGGCTATTCCTGCCGATAATATTGATTGTTTACGTTAATTGTTATCAGTGTTATAATTGTTGTTATTGATGTTATGTTTTTGATGTTATGTTTTTGTAATACAGGCATCGAATTGTGCCTTGTTTGTGTAAGCCGCCCTGAGTCCCCCCGGGTGAGAAGGGCGGGGTAGAAGCAACCGCAATAAATAAATAAATAAATAAATAAGGAGTGACCATCACTAAAAAAAATTATGATTTTGTAATTTGGGAGTTGTAGTTGCTGATTTATATTTCACCTACAATCAAAGAGCATTCTGAACTCCACCAACAATTGAATTGAACCAAACTTGGCACACAGAAATCCCATGACCAAAAGAAAACACTAGAAGGGTTTGGTGGGCATTAAATTTGAGTTACGGAGCCCGCAGTGGCACAGTGGGTTAAAGCCCTGTGCCTGCAGGACTGAAGACCGACAGGTCACAGGTTCGAATCCGGGGAGAGGCGGATGAGCTCCCTCGACCAGCTCCAGCTCCTCCTGCGGGGACATGAGAGAAGCCTCCCACAAGGATGATAAAACATCAAATCATCCGGTCGTCCCCTGGGCAACGTCCTTGCAGATGGCCGATTCTCTCACACTAGAAGCGACTTGCAGTTTCTCAAGTCACTCCTGACACAACAATAAAAAACTTTAAATTTTGGAGTTGTCGTTCGCCTACATCCAGGGAGCACTGTGGACTCAAACAATGAAAGATCTAGACCAAATTTGGCACGAATATTCCATATGCCCAAATACAAACACTGGTGGAGTTTGTGGAAAATAGACGTTGACATTTGGGAGTTGTAGTTAGTGGGATTGATAGTTCACCTACAATCAAAGAGCATTCTGAACCCCACCAATGATAGAATTGGGCCAAACTTCCCACACTGAACCCCCAGGACCAACAGAAAATACTGTGTTTTTCTTTGGTGACCCTTCTGACACCCCCTCACAACCCCCCCAGGGGTCTTGACCCCCAGGTTGAGAAATGCTGCCTTAAGGCCATCCAGTCCAACTCCCTTCACCAGGGCAAGAAAATATAATCAAAGCCCTTCTGACAAAGAGCCACCCAGCCATAGATATAGATAGATAGATATGATTCACACACACACACACACATAGTATCATAGATTTGAAAGGGACCCCTAAAGAAGGACAATGATATGTTGCATGTTCCAGAGTGGGCAAACCAGACACTCTCCACATCAACACTGACAAAGAAACAGCAAGAAACACTGTTTACCCTCAAGCATAAAGGAATTACATATATTAGAAACCAACACTTTCTCATTACTTTATTTTCCAGATCACCAGGCTGGGCCACAGCAACGCCTGGCAGGGGATGGCTAGTTACAATATAAAACATAAATAAAAACCATTAAAGCATATAATTATCTGTGTCATCGTGTTAAAAACATTATCCAGTCACATCTTCTGGCCATTCCATGTTCATCATTCATAGTTCTGTGTTATCTATTCCGCTGCATTCTCAAAAGCTTGCTCCAAAAGCCAGATCTTTACTTTTTTTGGAAAGTCAGGATGGAGGGGGCTGATCTAATATCCTTGGGGAGGGAGTTCCATAGCCGGGGGCCGCCACTGAGAAGGCCCTGTCCTTCGTCTCTGCCAGTCGCACTTGCAAGGCAGGCGGGATCGAGAGCAGGGCCTCCTCAGACGATCTTAAGCTCCTTGATGGTTCATAGGAGGAGATATGTTCCGACAGATAAGCTGGGCCGGAATCATTTAGGGCTTTATAGGCTAAAGCCAGCACTTTGAATTGTGCTCGGTAGCAAATTGGCAGCCAGTGGAGCTGACGCAACAGATGAGTAGTGTGTTCCCTGAGCGCTCTTTCTGTTAGTAACTTGGCTGCTGCCTTTTGGACCATTTGAAGCTTCCAAACAGTCTTCAAAGGCAACCCCGTGTAGAGCATGTTGCAGTAATCTATTCGGGATGTAACAAGAGCGTGGATCACCGTGGCCAAGTCAGACTTCCCAAAATATGGGCACAGCAGGCGCACAATCCATGGAGTCCAATTGATTTCTGCACAGTTAAATTGTGTTAAACTGTTTCAACCAGATTGGCTAAATGGCATCACTTTTTTGTCTTTTACATTATTTTTCTGGTTTAAATGTGTTGGTTTCATTGTATGCCACCCTTAGATCTTCAGATATAGGTTGAATATAACATGTAAACGAAAGCCTTGGCAGACCGTGCAAAAAGAATCTGGGAAGCCCACCTCCTCCAAGATGGACTGAACCCCCTCAACTGGGCTCTCCAGGCCAAGGGAGACTCCACCTCAGGCATCAGAAGAGCTGCAAGACCACCGAGAAGAAGCCACGAGAGTCAAGACAAAGATCCACCCAGAGGAAAAGTGTTCTTGCCAGACATCAAGGGAACCACTGACCACAGAGGAAAGCTGAGGAGGAAACACAACATACAAACTATCTCCAGACTCAACAAGAAAATCCAACCAATGCTCCGTTCAGCAAAGGACAAGAGGGACCCACACACACGGATAGATATCTACATAAAAACTCCAACCATCACCCAAGTCAAAAAAGAAGACCCATTAAAGCCTTGGCAGACCGTGCAAAAAGAATCTGGGAAGCCCACCTCCTCCAAGATGAACTGAACCCCCTCAACTGGGCTCTCCAAGCCAAGGGAGACTCCACCTCAGGCATCAGAAGAGCTGCAAAGCAACCGAGAAGAAGCCACAAGAGTCAAGACGAAGACCCACCCAGAGGGAAAGTGTTCCTGCCAGACATCAAGGGAACCACTGACCGCAGAGGGAAGAAGCTGATGAGGAAACACAACATACAAACCATCTTCAGACCCACCAAGAAAATCCAACCAATGCTCCGTTCAGCAAAGGACAAGAGGGATCCTCTCACCTCTGCAGGAGTCTACCATTGTATACCATGCAGCTGTGGACAAGTCTACATAGGGACCACCAAACGCAGCATTGCCCAAACATGAATCAAGGAACATGATAGGCACTGCAGACTCCTTCAACCAGAGAAGTCAGCCATAGCAGAGCACCTGATGAACCAGCCTGGACACAGTATATTATTTGAGAACACAGAAATGCTGGACCACACCAACAACAACCATGTCAGACTACACAGAGAAGCCATTGACATCCACAAGAAGCAGGTGGGGAATTTCAACAGAAAGGAGGAAACCATGAAAATGAACACAATCTGGCTAACAATATTAAAAAAAAACTCTAAAATTACAACAGCAAAACAGCAGAGAGGAAACAACTGGGCACATCTTAACACTTCTCAACAGGGGATTTTCCGAGGCTCAGCCAGGCGTTCAAATGCTAACGAAGGTGGTCAGTTGAAACATTCACCCCTAGCTCCAGCAGAGAAGAGCTCTTTGCCCCACCCCAGCCATTCCACAGATATATAAACCAATTTTTCCTACTTCCAACAGACCTCACAACCTCTGAGGATGCTTGCCATAGATGCAGGCGAAACATCAGGAGAAAATGCCTCTAGAACATGGCCATATAGACCGGAAAAACCTACAACCACCCTGTAAATGAATGAATTCATAAATTGACAGGATCAGGAATACAAAAAGACCTGAGGACAAATCGGATTAGGAAATTACCACTTGATTCATGAGCCAGAGTGCACTCTCATCTCTGTTGCGTTGTCACCTTATCTCTCCGAAACCTGATACTTTCCCCATGTTATTTAGGGGCTAAGTATGAAAACAAAACATGTAGCTAGAGACTTTTTTAAAGAGTTCTCTCCAAGGTAAGACTTCTTTTTTCAGATGGAGTGTTATTAACTGTTGAGGGTGGCAGGTGCTCGACATGAAAGACCTGAATGTTAAAGAGGTCTACAGAGCATGTTTCGGTTTATCCAATGATGAAGAGGTCTGCTTTGAAATTTGGCATTTTGAAAATGTGTCAACACCCTCCATCTATCCATCTGCCTCTCTCTCTCTCTCTCTGTTTATGTACATACCAATATGCTTTCCTAACCATTTAGATATCTGTTTAGAAAAATATTTCTAAACAGAGATAGAGATAGCAGTCATTATCCTACCCTACATTGTCTGGCCATGTTCCAAAAGCATTCTCTCCTGACATTTCACCTGCATCTATAAGCCGCCAATGGCGCAGTGGAGCTCGGAAGCTCCAATTGGTCCAACGCGTGGCAGCCATGATACTAACAGGAGCGGGGCACAGGGAGCATACAACTCCTCTGCTGCACCAGCTCCACTGGCTGCCGATCTGCTACCGGGCTCAATTCAAGGTGCTGGCATTGGCCTATAAAGCCCTAAACGGTTCTGGCCCAAAATCATAGAATCATAGAATCAAAGAGTTGGAAGAGACCTCATGGGCCATCCAGTCCAGCCCCATTCTGCCAAGAAGCAGGAATATTGCATTCAAATCACCCCTGACAAATGGCCATCCAGCCTCTGCTTAAAAGCTTCCAAAGAAGGAGCCTCCACCACACTCCGGGGCAGAGAGTTCCACTGCTGAACGGCTCTCACAGTCAGGAAGTTCTTCCTAATGTTCAGATGGAATCTCCTCTCTTGTAGTTTGAAGCCATTGTTCCCTTGCGTCCTAGTCTCCAAGGAAGCAGAAAACAAGCTTGCTCCCTCCTCCTCCCTGTGGCTTCCTCTCACATATTTATACATGGCTATCCTATCTCCTGGCGGGGACGAGAGATAGGGCCTTCTCGGTGGTGGCTCCTCGGCTGTGGAACACCCTTCCCATAGACATCAGGCTAGCCCCCTCCCTATTGATATTCCACAGGAAGTTAAAGACCTGGTTGTTTGAGAAGGCATTTGAATAGTAGTGCAATGACGGGTAACTCAACTATAGGAATGGAACAACGGAAATGATATTGGATTGTGAACTTGACGATGAGACGACTCGGAATGGCTTGTAGTTAGATTGATGTTTTTGATGAGATGTTTTGATAATGATGTACTGTGTATTATTTTTTGTATGTTGTATTTTTGCACCTGTTTTTCCATGTTGTACACCGCAATGAGTCGCCATTAGGCTGAGAATTGTGGTATATAAGCGAAGTAATAAATAAATAAATACATACATACATAAATAAATAAATTAAACCCCTGTACCGGCAGGACTGAAGATGGATAAGTTGCAGGTTCGAATCCAGGGAGAGGTGGATGAGCTCCCTCTATCAGCTCCAGCTCCTCATGCAAAGGGGACATGAGAGAAGCCTCCCACAAGGATGATAAAAACATCAATTCATCCAGGCGTCCCCTGGGCAACGTCCTTGCAGACGACCAATTCTCTCACACCAGAAGCGACTTGCAGTTTCTCAAGTCACTCCTGACACGACCAAAAAAAAAAGTTACAGATGTGTAATTCTATCCATCCCTGTGATACTGAATACAAGCCATCATCCTTTCCCCCTTTCTTTATTCTGAAAGAGCTAATGATCTAGTCATAATACTGTGATCTGCCATGGTACACAGACATCTAAAACAAACAAGTAAACAAAATTAAGCCTCACAATTAAGTTTATGGAGCATATATATATATAATATGGCCACATGGTGCATGGGTTTCATTAGTAAAACACATTGAGCTTTAATAAATGACCTCCAGGTCGATGAAACACAACTCATAGATCTCAATTAAAAGAGCAAACAATCTTACAAAGTCAGCCATAGCAGAACACCTGAGGAACCCACCTGGACACAGCAGATTATGTGAGGACACAGAAATGGTGGACCACTCTCACAACCACCAGGTCAGGAGACACAGAGAAGCCATTGAAATCCACAAGAAGCATGTGGACAATGTCAACAGGAATATTGCATTCAAATCACCCCTGACAGATGGCCATCCAGCCTCTGTTTCAAAGCTTCCAAAGAAGGAGCCTCCACCACACTCTGGGGCAGAGAGTTCCACTGCTGAACGGCTCTCACAGTCAGGAAGTTCTTCCTCATGTTCAGATGGAATCTCCTCTCTTGTAGTTTGAAGCCATTCTTCCATTGCGTCCTAGTCTCCAGGGAAGCAGAAAACAAGCTTGCTCCCTCCTCCTCCCTGTGGCTTCCTCTCACATATTTATACATGGCTATCATGTCTCCTCTCAGCCTTCTCTTCTTCAGGCTAAACATGCCCAGCTCCTCAAGCCGCTCCTCATAGGGCTTGTTCTCCAGACCCTTGATCATTTTAGTCGCCCTCCTCTGGATACATTCCAGCTTAGAGTCAATATCTCTCTTGAATTGTGGTGCCCACTTTCCTCCAACAGACAAGAGTTCTTTCTCCTACCTTGGACATTCCTGTTGGGGTTCAGCCTGAGTTTGAACTTGAACCTGATTCTCTGTTTGTTCCTCCTGATGCTAATGAAAGTATATTTACGGATGCTAGTGGAAATGTACCTCTTGATGCCAATGCTTCTGAAATTAGTGAGGAAGAAACTGCTGTAGGTTTGGGAAATGCCAATGTTCCTGAAATTAGTGAGGAAGGAACTTCTGTAGATTTGGAAAATGAAAGTACCCGTGTTCCTGAGAATGTTTCAGAGGGAGACCTTGAACTTTCCCTCCCTTCTGCACCTGGTAACTGTAATGACAACAGAAGGGGCCAAATTTGGGAAGACAGAAGTAAATCACTCAGTTTGCGTCGATCCTCCCGAATTCAAGAATTAAAAACATTGGCTTCAAAACAGAAGGGCGGTTCACGGAACCGATTCTTGAGTTTTAATTGCAATACGCCAGGCTGATTCCCTCAGTTCAGGCATCGTTTCAGAATTGATGAAGACCTTGGCAGTTCTCCCGGTTCCCTGGCCATAGTTTGGGAAGATTTCTAGGATATCAAGTACGGTTAGTGGATTGCTAACAGGTTCCAGTATTTCCCAGTGAGGCTTTTGGTTTTGCTTTGTCCATCTAAATTCATGTTTGCTGATTTTGCTGTGGCTTTTGACTTGCATTTTTCCTTTATGTTGTAACCATTTTTCTTCAATAAAAAAGGATTGTTTTTCACAGCCAAGTGTGGTGGATGATAGTTATCTTAGGCCTCGTTCTCTGCTCTGGATTGCAACAATTCCACTGATATATAAAGCTCACTTGCCTAGTTTCCAGCAGACCTCACAACTTCTGAAGATGCCTGCTATAGAACTGGGAGAAACATCAGGAGAGAATGCTTCTGGAACATGGCCATGCAGCCTGGAAAACTCACAGTAACCCAGTGATTTTGGCCATGAAAGTCTTTGAAAACACAATCTTACAAGTAGTGCTAACATGCTGCTGATGTTGGGAAGCTCAACCATGAAAAGGAATGAAGCATTCAGCCTATACTTGATTGTTTTTTCTCATTTCCTGACTTCTTCTAGGCTAATCTGTCACAAACCTTAGCAAAACAGAAAACCTTTATCACTTCGGGTTGTTGTAGTTTTTCTCGGGCTGTATGGCCATGGTCTAGAGGCATTCTCTCCTGACGTTTCGCCTGCATCTATGGCAAGCATCCTCAGAGGTAGTGAGGTCCTCTTCCTCTGAGGATGCTTGCCAAAGTGCAGGCAAAACGTCAGGAGAGAATGCCTCTAGACCATGGCCATACAGCCCAAAAAAACCTACAACAACCCAGTGATTCCGGCCATGAAAGCCTTCAACAATACTTTATTACTTCATTTATTGGCCCGGAGAATACATCCATTATCCTGACTCTCTAGCACAGTGGCTCTCAACCTTCCTAATGCCGCGACCCCTTAATAGAGTTCCTCATGTTGTGGTGACCCCCAACCATAACATTATTTCCGTTGCTACTGTAATTTTGCTACTGGTATGAATTGTAATGTAAATATCTGATATGCATGAGGTTGTATCATTCCCTGGACCAAATTTGGCACAAATACCTGATATGCCCAAATTTGAATACTAGTGGGGTTTGGAGGGGGTGGATTTTGTCATTTGGGAGTTGTAGTTGCTGGTTCTCAATCTTCCTAATGCCGCGACCCCTTAATAAAGTTGCTCATGCTGTGCTGACCCCCAACCATAAAACTATTTTCGTTGCTACTTCATAACTGTAATTTTGCTACTGTTATGAATCGTCATGTAAATATCTGATTATGCAGGATGTATTTTCATTCACTGGACCACATTGGGCACAAATACCCAATATGCCCAAATTTGAATACTGGTGGGGTTGCAAGGAGATTTATTTTTCTCATTTGGGAGTTGTAGTTGCTGGGATGTATAGTTCACCTACAGTCAAAGAGTATTCTGAACTCCACCAATGATGGAATTGAACCAAACGTGGCACACAGGACTCCCATTGATGAGGAGATATTGGAAAAATGGATATTTATTGATTGATTTATGCATAAAAATCATATGTACTTTAAATGTATAGGAAAATCTAGTTCCCTCTGTGTAGCTGACAGGCAAGCAAGCGGCTTGTCTCCAAAAGGGGCTGAAGAGGAAGGGGGGTATGCATTCCAGAAGAGAGATAAGACACGGGCTGGTACGAGAAGGCCCCCTCTAAGTAAGAAGCCTCTTGACCTGTCAGAGGGCCTCTTTGATGGATGACTGTAAGCACAGCCAAGAGGGAGGAGGGACACAGACATGCTTGCTCTCCAGCTAGACACACAGACATGCTTTTTGCATGTTGGAGGGGGAACCTGATATTCTTATGATGCCAGGATGACGTAGGGATGATGATGATTGTATGAAGACGTATGTTCTTTGTCTACTTGAGTCTGAAACTTATAAAAGCTATCGTCCACGCCTGTTTCGGGGCTCTGGGTTTTGCTTCTGGGACACGAGTCCCACCAGAGTCGCCAGCTGGAAATAAAGTCGTTCTTTTCTATCTCCAGAAAGGATGTCTCTTGGTAATTATCTCTCCTTTCCTCAAAAACTATTTCTCTGCCATTTCACCATGACTAACAGAAAACACTGGAAAGGTTTGGTAGGTGTTGACCTTGAATTTTGGAGTTGTAGTTCACCTACATCCAGAGAGCACTGTGGACTCAAACAATGATGGATATGAACCAAACTTGGTACGAATACTCAATATGCCCAAATGGGAACACTGGTGGAGTTTGGGGAAAACAGACCTTGACATTTGGGAGTTGTAGTTGTTGGGATTTATAGTTCACCCACAATCAAAGAGCATTCTGAACCGCACCAATGATAGAATTGGGTCAAACTTCTCACAATGAACCCCCTTGACCAACAGAAAATACTGTGTTTTCTGATGGTCTTTGGCAACCCCTCTGACACCCACTTACGACCCCCCCCCCTCAGGAGTCCCAACCCCCATATTGTAATGTATCATTGGGCTTGGCCTCATGTAAGCAGCTCCAAGTCCCCTTTGGGGAGGTGGTGGTGGGGTATAAATAAAGATTATTATTATTATTATTATTATTATTATTATTATTATTAAACCCTGCTCTAGCAGATGATGTCAATTTTCCTGCTTTGCTTTTGTACCATCCATATCCCCAATGTCAATAAAGATCTGCCATAAGACGGGAGAATTTTTCCACTGAATTTGAGTGTCTGAATCAAAGTAGCCTTTTCATAATAATAATAATAATAATAATAATACTTTATTTGTACCCTGCCACCATCTCCCCAAGGGACTCGGTGCGGCTTCCATGAGGCTGAGCCCACAACACAGCAATCACAAAGCAAAAACAACAATAGTACAAGCAGTAAAATAAAACTCATAACAGCAAATAAACAGTAAACATTAACAATAGCACGACAACATTTAAAAACTTATGGCTGGGCCAAATGTAATAACTAAAAATTTAAAATATGCTGGACATGTCAGGTAAAATATGATTAGGGTGAATTTTCGGGAAGTGATGAGCATGCAAAAACAATCCTAGGTCATTAATAAAGTGTATTTAAGGACAGATTGCTGGGTGTTTCTTATTCTGGAAAGACACATTGGAATAACCAAGTTTTCAGACTCCTCCTAAAGACTGCCAAAGTTGGAGCATGCCTAATGTCCTTAGGGAATGAATTCCAGAGACGAGGGGCCACCACCGAGAAGGCCCTCTCCCTCGTCCCCACCAGTTGCACCTGCGTCAGAGGTGGGAGTGCGAGCAGGGCCTCTCCAGATGATCGGAGAGATCGTGTGGGTTCGTACACAGAGATGCGGTCACGCAGGTAGGCAGGTCCCAAACCGTTTAGGGCTTTGTAGGTAAGAACCTGCACCTTGAATTGGGTCCGGTAAATGAATGGCAGCCAGTGGAGCTCCTTGAACAGAAAGGTTTATTTATTTACTATTCTTGTATACCGCTGTATCTCAAGCCCGAGGGCGACTCACAGCGGTTTCCAGACAGCAAACAAGAAAGACAATAAAAACAGCAATAATTAATATACCATAACAGTTAAATTACACATTTCCATTACTAGCTAATAAACAAACATCAATACACAGTTATCACAACCCCCCCCCCCCTCCGATCGCCTCATCATCCAAGCGTGATCCAAATTCGACATCCATTGTTCCGTTCCTATGTTCAAATTACCAGAATTGCACTGAATTACTCAAACGCCTGCACAAACATCCAGGTCTTCAACTTTCTACGGAATGTCATGAGAGATGGTGCCAGCCTAACATCTACAGGAAGGGTGTTCCACAGCCGAGGAGCCACCACCGAGAAGGCCCTATCTCTTGTCCCCTCCAACCGTGCTTGGGAGGCTGGCGGGATCGAGAGCAGGGCCTCCCCGGAAGATCTCAATGTCCGGGTGGGTTCATAGGCCGAGATGCGGTCAGCTAGGTATCTTGGGCCTGAACCGTTTAGGGCTTTATAGGCCAGTACCAACACCTTGAGGTTGACCGCTCCCTGTTTCATACCTCCTGGGACTTGGGAGAACTGGGTTCTAGTCTCCACTGAGCCATGAAACTCAATAGAGGCTCTTAGATTTCCATGCTCTTTCAACCCAACTAATCTTACAGAATTTCTGTGAGAATAAAATAGAGAAGAGCAATATAACTTATCTTCAGCTCACTGCAGAAGAGATATAATCATAATTTGCAAAAATGTTCTCATTCTTGTTTCCGTCCTGTGTCAGGTACTAACAAAGGTCCAGCTAGTCACAGGTTGATGAATACAACCCCGGTTCACAATCGTGTTTTCTAGGCCTGGGTAACAACGGAAAAATTTGTTTCTAAAATCGATTTGTATTTGGGGGTTTTTTTTGTTTCGATATTTAAAATAATTACAAAATTTTCCTTTTAAAAAGTTCGATATTTACGAAATTTTGTAAATGTGAAAAGAATTACAAAACATTAACGAATCGATTTCCGAAACAATAACAAATCGATTCGTTAATGGCGGACGCGACCGCGAAATACGCTAAAAAACCTCCAAAAACTTCTGAAGCTTCCCTCTCCCTCTGTTCTTGACTGTTGGTGTGATATTATAATTTTTTTTCACTAATTAAACAAAAAACTTGCCCCAGACATGCGGAAATAATAACGAAACGACCTCAGAACAATAACGAAACGAATACAATAACAAAATACGAAGCATTTGCAAAACGTGTTTAAAAATTCATTTTTTAAAAAAAATTGCTCCAGAATGGTTCGTTATCGTTTTGTAATTGAAAAAAATAACGAATTATTAATGAATTACGAATTAACGAAACGAAACCGCCCAGCCCTAATTATTAGGGTGAATTTTCGGGAAGTGATGAGCATGCAAAAACAATCCTAGGTCATTAATAAAGTGCATTTAAGGACAGATTGCTGGGTGTTTCTTATTCTGGGAAGACACATTGGAATAACCACATTTTCAGACTCCTCCTAAAGACTGCCAAAGTTGGGGCATGCCTAATGTCCTTAGGGAATGAATTCCAGAGACGAGGGGCCACCACCGAGAAGGCCCTCTCCCTCTTCCCCACCAGTTGCACCTGCGTCAGAGGTGGGAGTGCGAGCAGGACCTCTCCAGATGATCAGAGAGATCGTGTGGGTTCATAGACAGAGATGCGGTCATGCAGGTAGGCGGGTCCCAAACCGTTTAGGGCTTTGTAGGTGAGAACCTGCACCTTGAATTGGGTCCGGTAAATGAAGGGCAGCCAGTGGAGCTCCTTGAACAGACAGGTTTATTTATTTACTATTCTTGTATACCGCTGTATCTCAAGCCCGAGGGCGACTCACAGCGGTTTCCAGACAGCAAACAACAAAGACAATAAAAACAGCAATAATTAATATACCATAACAGTTAAATTACACATTTCCATTACTAGCTAATAAACAAACATCAATAGACAGTTATCACAAAACCCACCCCCGATCGCCTCATCATCCAAGCGTGATCCAAATTCGACGTCCATTGTTCCGTTCCTATGTTCAAATTACCAGAATTGCACTGAATTACTCAAACGCCTGCACAAACATCCAGGTCTTCAACTTTCTACGGAATGTCATGAGAGATGGTGCCAGCCTAACATCTACAGGAAGGGTGTTCCACAGCCGAGGAGCCACCACCGAGAAGGCCCTATCTCTTGTCCCCTCCAACCGTGCTTGGGAGGCTGGCGGGATCGAGAGCAGGGCCTCCCCGGAAGATCTCAATGTCCGGGTGGGTTCATAGGCCGAGATGCGGTCAGCTAGGTATCTTGGGCCTGAACCGTTTAGGGCTTTATAGGCCAGTACCAACACCTTGAGGTTGACCGCTCCCTGTTTCATACCTCCTGGGACTTGGGAGAACTGGGTTCTAGTCTCCACTGAGCCATGAAACTCAATAGAGGCTCTTAGATTTCCATGCTCTTTCAACCCAACTAATCTTACAGAATTTCTGTGAGAATAAAATAGAGAAGAGCAATATAACTTATCTTCAGCTCACTGCAGAAGAGATATAATAATCATAATTTGCAAAAATTTTCTCATTCTTGTTTCCGTCCTGTGTCAGGTACTAACAAAGGTCCAGCTAGTCGCAGGTTGATGAATATAACCCTGGTTCACAATCGTGTTTTCTATTGAGCCGAAACCCCTTTGTTATTGATACAGACATCCTTAACTCACATTTAATTGAAAGACTCACAGAAAGACTATTGAAGAAAGAGCCATGCCCTTTCAAGGCATTAGAACAAAAATCAGAATGAGATGGAAGTCAAACACGGATAGGGAAGGCCTAAACTGGAGCAAGTGATTATAAGAACATGCTCATCATTAGTGAGAAAAAAGAGAAAGAGACAGACAAGGATTAAAATAGGAAAGGGGGAGGAAGAAAAAGCCTGTCCAACTACCACCACGACTAAATGGAGGTGAAGTGCAGTTACATTTCAAAGAGACGCTCCACCTGACATCTTAATATCTGAACGAATTAAGAGAGGAAACGGTTTTGATTATGCTCCGTTCGCGGCTGGCTGCGTGTATTTTTTAATCAATTTTTGCCCGCACGTCACACCTTCTTTCTTCCCCCCGCCTGTTGGGGTTCAGCCTGAGTTTGAACTTGAACCTGATTCTCTGTTTGTTCCTCCTGATGCTAATGAAAGTATATTTACTGATGCTAGTGGAAATGTACCTTTTGATGCCAATGCTCCTGAAATTAGTGAGGCAGAATCTGCTGTAGGTTTGGAAAATGCCAATGTTCCTGAAATTAGTGAGGAAGGAACTTCTGTAGATTTGGAAAATGAAAGTACCAGTGTTCCTGAGAATGTTTCAGAGGGAGACCTTGACCTTTCCCTCCCTTCTGCACCTGTTAACTGTAATGACAACAGAAGGGGCCAAATTTGGGAAGACAGAAGTAAATCACTCAGTTTGCGTCGATCCTCCCAAATTCAAGAATTAAAAACATTGGCTTCAAAACAGAAGGGCGGTTCACGGAACCGATTCTTGAGTTTTAATTGCAATACGCCGAGCTGATTGTCTCAGTTCAGGCATCGTTTCAGAATTGTTGAAGACCTTGGCAGTTCTCCCGGTTCCCTGGCCATAGTTTGGGAAGACTTCTAGGATATCAAGTACGGTGAGTGGATTGCTAACAGGTTCCAGTATTTCCCAGTGAGGCTTTTGGTTTTGCTTTGTCCATTTAAATTCATGTTTGCTGATTTTGCTGTGGCTTTTGACTTGCATTTTTCCTTTATCGAGGCCCTGCTCTCGACCCCGCCTCTATCACAGGTGAGATTGGCGGGGACGAGGAGCAGGGCCTTCTCAGCGGTGGCCCCCCGCCTATGGAATTCTCTCCCCGGGGAAATCAGATCTGCAACTACGCTCCTTTCCTTCAGGAAAAAACTAAAAACATGGATCTGGGACCAGGCATTTGGACAAGCGGGTAAATAAAGAAGAACTCCACTGATGGCTAGGAAATGACTAACGGATTGGTTATATGGAACTCTGGAATCGAAACGCTGATTATAAGAATGACTTTTATATGATGTTTATATGATGTTTATATGATGTTTATACAATGTCTTAGGTACCAGTGCGGATGTTTTATTATGATAATCGTTTTAATTGCATTTGTATATCGTTCTTTTATATTTTTGTATACTCTGTATTATTATGTATAGGCATCGAATTCTGCCTTTTTTGTAAGCCGCCCTGAGTCCCCCCCCCCCCCCGGGGGTTGAGAAGGGCGGGGTAAAAGCACCAGTAATAAATAAATAAATAATAACCATTTTTCTTCAATAAAAAAGGATTGTTTTTCACAGCCAAGTGTGGTGGAGAGTTATCTGAGGGCCTCGTTCCCTGCTCTGGATTGCAACACCGCCAGTTCCTTAAATGCCTGTCCTTGAATAGAATCGTTGTGCTTTCTTCTTCTCTTTTAATAGCAATCTGACCCGAGTGGAGCTCAGCCATGGCCTACTTCTTGGCTGTTCACATGACACCTAAGACTTACGCTCATCAAGGAAATAAAAGGTTTGTAATTGAGCACTCCAAATGGAACGGGGTCCTGGAGTCGCTCCTGTGCCACTTTCCCTGGTCAAAGGAAATTTCCGACAGAGATCAAAAGCCAAGCCTACAAAGGCTTTGATTCCTCTAAAAGCATTGGAAGAACAGAAGAGGGTCCCATAAGAAAGCCTTGCACATTTCCTTCTTTCCAAATACGAATTGCCACCATCTCTGTTCCTTACTCCTAAAGGACTCATCTATATCAGGACTACGTTTTCAAAATCTGACCCTGTCTTTTTCCTCCTCGAGAACTCAGGAGTGATGCTTTGAAAGACCAAGGCTTCGTTAGAAAATGAGCGCGAAAGTTCACTCCTTCCTTTTCTTTCCTCACAGCCCGTTCCTGTTTCATCTAAACAAACCCAGGGACCATTGAATTCGGGCGAAAGAATTCATTCCTGTAGAGAGGACCGAAATGTCAACTGCCAGTCTCTCATTTATACTGGGGATGAAATCTCCATTCAGGCAAAGAGGCAAAACGCTACTGGAGATGGAGCAGAGGTCCAGAAAAAGACAAGAGGGAAAAGGGGGCCATTTTGTAGCTGCTGGGCTTTGCGATTACAAGTGAAAAATATCAGTACATTATCAATTATTCACAGCCCAGTTGAACGGGCACCTGAAAAGAACCGTTGTCACTATTATTTATTTATTTGGCTCATTTATTTTCTGCTTCCCTGGAGACTAGGACGCAATGGAAGAATGGCTTCAAACTACAAGAGAGGAGATTCCATCTGAACATGAGGAAGAACTTCCTGACTGTGAGAGCCGTTCAGCAGTGGAACTCTCTGCCCCGGAGGGAGTGTGGTGGAGGCACCTTCTTTGGAAGCTTTGAAACAGAGGCTAGATGGCCATCTGTCAGGGGTGCTTTGAATGCAATATTCCTGCTTCTTGGCAGAATGGGGTTGGACTGGATGATGGCTCAGGAGGTCTCTTCCAACTCTTTGATTCTATGATTCTATGAAGGGTCTGGAGAACAAGCCCTATGAGGAGTGGCTTAAAGAGCTGGGCATGTTTAGCCTGAAGAAGAGAAGGCTGAGAGGAGATATGATGAGGGCCATGTATAAATATGTGAAGGGAAGCCACAGGGAGGAGGAGGGAGCAAGCTTCCTTTCTGCTTCCTTGGAGACTAGGACGCAATGGAGGAATGGCTTCAAACTACAAGAGAGGAGATTCCATCTGAACATGAGGAAGAACTTCCTGACTGTGAGAGCCGTTCAGCAGTGGAACTCTCCGCCCCAGAGTGTGGTGGAGGCTCCTTCTTTGGAAGCTTTGAAACAGAGGCTGGATGGCCATCTGTCAGGGGTGCTTTGAATGCAATATTCCTGCTTCTTGGCAGAATACTGTGTCCTGTTTGGGGCAACACAGTTCAAGAAGGATATTGAGAAGCTGGAATAATAATAATAATAATAATAATAATAATAATAACCTCACAACCTCTGAGAATGCTTGCCATAGATGCAGGTGAAATGTCAGGAGAGAATGCTTCTAGGACATGGCCATATAGCCCGGAAAACCTACAGCAACCCAGTGATTCCAGCCATGAAAGCCTTCGACAATATAATAATAATATTTACCTGCCCAGAAAATCAGGACGCAGAGGGCTTCTGCCATTGAAACAAGTGTACTGCTTCCATGGAGATTAGGACGCAATGGAGCAATGGCTTCAAACTACAAGAGAGGAGATTTCATCTGAACATGAGGAAGAACTTCCTGACTGTGAGAGCCGTTCAGCAGTGGAACTCTCTGCCCCAGAGGGAGTGTGGTGGAGGCTCCTTCTTTGGAAGCTTTTAAGCAGAGGCTGGATGGCCATCTGTCAGGGGTGATTTGAATGCAATATTCCTGCTTCTTGGCAGAATGGGGTTGGACTGGATGATGGCCCACCAGGTCTCCTCCAACTCTTCTAGGATTCTATGATTTCTATCCCGTCCTTCTCGCCTCCGAAGAGGGACTCAGTACGGCTACCAACAGGCACCATTCAGTGCCAAACAATAAAACAAGCATAATATACAATTAACCAACATTAAAAACCATTATAGATACATTAAAACAGTTGGAAGGGTGGAATATAAATGTTTAAAATACATAAATAAATATTTTGCCATTTATGGGAGCATCATAACAGGGTTGGATTAAGAGAGATGGCTTAGGACAGGGGTCCCCAAACTTTTTGAACAGAGGGCCGGGTCACAGTGCCAACTTTGTGGTTTTTTATACATTATATCTGTATTCCATCCTCCAGGAAAGAAAGCCCGGCTGCTCACTGGAGGGAAGGAGACTAGAGACAAAGTTGAAGTCCTTTGAATGCCACATCATGAGGAGACAGCAAAGCTTAGAGAAGGGAATGATGCTGGGGAAAGTGGAAGGAAAAAGGAAGAGGGGCCGACCAAGGGCAAGGTGGATGGATGGCATCCTTGAAGTGACTGGACTGACCTTGAAGGAGACCCTGGGGGTGGTGACGGCTGACAGGGAGCTCTGGCGTGGGCTGGTCCAGGAGGTCACGAAGAGTCGGAGACGACTGAACGAATGAACAACAAAATCTGTATTCTCAATTTGCTTCTGAGGCGATAAATAAATAAATATGCCACTGTATTCTCGAAGGCTTTCATGGCTGGAATCACTAGGTTCTTGTGGGTTTTTTCGGGCTATAGAGCCATGTTCTAGAGGCATTTCTTCTGATGTTTCGCCTGCATCTATGGCAAGCATCCTCAGAGGTGTAAGGACCTCACACCTCTGAGGATGCTTGCCATAGATGCAGGCGAAACGTCAGGAGAAATGCCTCTAGAACATGGCTCTATAGCCCGAAAAAAACCCACAAGAACCTAAATATGCCACTCTTTAAATAACTGATAAAATCAATATCCCCATTTAGAATAACTTTTTCAAAAAGTTGGTTGTGTAATTAGCAATAGATAACTTCTGAAACACAGCATATGTCCACATGTTTCAAGTGCCCTACCACACTTTTGGCCCCGCTATGTTATCTCCTGTCCAACACACCTCATTTGGTGGTGAGGCTTGGAACATATTTTTGTGATGATGGAAAGAGGAGATGGGCATGCGAGATGAAACTACATTTTGGAAAGTTATCCCCACCCACTCAAATCCCCAAAGTCAGGATGCCTTGAGGGGGAGCCAATTCAATTAGTTTCCACAGCATAACTGTCAAGATCCAAATACTAGGTAGAATAATGAACTGATTAAATCCTATAATTGCAATTCAATGGAGGAAAGCATTCATCACAAAGATGGCAATGGTTCCCATTTTTGCAGAGTGCACTGGGCTGCCAGTGGAAAGATGGCACGAAAACCGTCCTTAATGGAAATTTAGTTCCATTAGGCAATTATTCATGGGTGAATTTGAAGAGGAAATGGTGGGGCTGGAGCTGAAGATGAGAGCCTCAGATCCCACAACTTTACGAAAGCAAGTGTTTAGTTTCCTTAAATAATTCACACTCCTTCCGACTGAATGCCAGCTGGCACTGCGCAGGACCAAAAACGCTGAATGACATCAGTCATCTGCTGGATCGTTCTGAGTCAAAATTGGACCATGCCTCTCTTCTAATCTTATTCTGGATGCATCAGATGATATTGTACGTGCAAAAGGAAACTGCTCCGATGATTTCCTGCTATTCTGCCATCCAAGTCCCTAAGTTAATTATGTGCCGTGTAAAGCACTTTCGCTTTCATTTGGCCGTCCTTGATAGAAGATCCATGGCAAGAGAAGAAAAATCAGAAAAGGCAGCTGCACATGATACATAATGTATTTATGGACTTTGATGATGCAACTGGAAAAATACAAAATGTTAGCGCTCCTCGGTAGCAGCAAGAATAATAGAATCCTAGAATCCTAGAGTGGGAAGAGACCTCCTGGGCCATCATCCAGTCCAACCCCATTCTGCCATCACACCCAGACCCTAAAAACATAAAACTAAGATGTGCTTCTCTCTTTGTCTGGGCGGACCGCGGGGGTCTTTCTTTAGAAGCTTGAGATTCCCAGCAACTGAGGCTACTGCAGGCTTTGAACATCAAAACAGAATATTTATTTCTCAAAGTCCTTGCAGACTTGGCACAGCTTGGCAAAGTTACAAACAAAACAGTCAATTGGTGAAACAATAGAGATGATCTTTCTTTTTCTTCAGTTACTGAGGTAACTTTTCTACAAATGGCAGAAGAAGTTCCGGGGACCTTTTCACCCTAACCCTGAGCTGCTATGGTTAGGAAAAAAGCAGGTTTTTCCCTATCTATAGCTCAAGGTTAGCTTTGGAGATGAAGTATTGCTCAATATATAACTCAATACCTATCCTCTCTCTCTCTCTCTCTCTCTCTCTAGTACTCAATACCTTCTCTATCTAAATCTCAATATGCTTCTATATAGCTCAATATCTCAATATCAGGTTCGCAGCTTGGGTGTGATCCTGGATTCATCGCTGAGCCTGGAACCCCAGGTTTCGGCGGTGACCGGGGAGCTTTTGCACAGTTAAAGCTTGTGTGTCAGCTGCGCCCATACCTTGGGAAGTCTGACTTGGCCACGGTAGTCCACGCTCTGGTTACATCCCGCCTAGACTACTGCAATGCTCTCTACGTGGGGTTGCCTTTGAAGACGGCTCGGAAGCTTCAACTAGTCCAGCGTTCGGCAGCCATGATACTAACAGGAGCGGGACGCAGGAAGCATACAACCCTTTGTTGTGCCAACTCCACTGGCTACCGATTTGCTACCGGGCTCAATTCAAAGTGCTGGTGTTGACCTTTAAAGCCCTAAATGGTTCCAGCCCAAGCTACCTTTCCGACCGCATCTCGGCCTATGAACCCACCAGGACTTTGAGATCTTCCAGGGAGGCCCGGCTCTCGATCCTGCCAGCGTCACAAGCACGGCTGGCGGGGACGAGAGATAGGGCCTTCTCGGTGGTGGCTCCCCGGCTGTGGAATGCCCTTCCCACAGATATTAGGTTAGCACCATCTCTAATGGTATTCCGCAAGAAAGTAAAGACCTTGTTATTTCAGCAGGCGTTCGAATAATTGTGCAATGACTGGTAATGACATAGGAATGGAACAATGGATGACGAATCTGGATCATGTTTTAGGTATGAGACCTTAGTGAATGGTTATTATAGTAATTGTGTATTAATTGTGTATTAGATTAGGTTATTTTGTATTGGTGTTGAACTTTGCTGTGTCCTGTGAACCGCCGTGAGTTGCCTCCGGACTGAGTCCTTAACTATTTATTTAACTCAATAGTTCTTATAATGGTTTTCTCAGAGTACCTGCCTGACCAACAGCCCATCTGAAGCTTACTATCTCTACTGAAGGAGGCAGGGGAGATTCCAAAATGGAGATCTCAACCCAGGAAAAAAGGCGGTCCCTAGACCCAAAGAGATACCTTTCTAAACCAATAGCTGCAAAGGGTGCTGCTGGGTCTGTAGCAGCCCCAGGGAAATGCAAACGAACACTCTCCCATGCAACTAAAAGGTAAAGCAAACTATGCTCCTGGAAGACGGAACAGCACCCCTTGCACCTCCTCTAGTGATGCAACCAGAAAATAGGTTGTATCAGTGTGAAAACCTATCCCCATCCCTTCTAACAACAAAAATGAAATTTACAAAAATATACATCCCTAGTTTAGAAGGTGCAAGGTTGTAATGCTATTGCAAACCTCTTCCTCTAATATTCGAACAATTGCTGCCTGAGATTATCACTTTACTTTGTCTGCATTTGTATACATTTTTGGAGATTCCCTAATGATTTCCTAATCCTGGAATGGAAGTACACAGAGAGAAAAAACAGCCTCCACAACCATCTTTTTTTATGTATTTCTGAAAAGATAAAAATCCTCTTCTCTCTCCGCCTCCTTCTTTCCCATCAACAAAAGAGAACCCAAAACCCAGCTTACTTCAGGAGTTAGAGCTCGTGGGTTATTTTTCCACAGTACATCCATGCTTTTGAACTCTTTGGAGATACAGTCTCAGCTGTATTCCCAAGTTTCTTCCTCTAAAATGCAATAAGCCCGACATTGAATTAATGTGATACTTTTAACAAATTCCTTTTTTCTTCTGCTGTGTTCTGGGAGTTTTGTATTTCTGAAAATGTCCACATCCCTTCACTGGTTTCCAAATCTTGGCTCTTCAAGCACGGAAATGTATTTATTTGCTTTTCAGAGGAAGGTTTTCACAGGAGTCTTCTCAGGCAAACATCACTCCTGCGTCAAGGACAAACTTCCGGCCTCAAAGAACAAACAAGAGTTTGAAAATGGCGAACTGAAGAGGGCAAAGGTTTGAGATGGGAACCCCAAATGTTTTCCTGGCACGGGAAATGGTCAGGAAGGTGGAGGTTATGCACTGTACTATATGAGGCACTGGAAGGAGGTGGGGGTTGTTTTTACCCAGAGCCTTTTGAGTATATAAATATAAATATAAATATATTAGCTGTACCCGCCATGCGTTGCTGTGGCCAACCTTCCCTTCCTCTTTCTCTTCTTCTTTCCCTCTTTCCTCTTTTCTTTCCTTCTCTCCTTCCTTCCTTCCTTCCTTCCTTCCTTCCTTCCTTCCTTCCTTCTCTACCTCTTTCTTTCACTCTCCCTCTTTTCTTTTCCTTCCTCTTTCTCCCTTTTCTTCCTTTGCTACCTCTTTCCTTCCTTCCTTTGCTTTTTGCTTCCATCCTTCTTTCTCTCTTTCCTTCCCTCCCTCTATTTCTACTTCTTTCCTTCCTTCACTCCCTCTTTCCTTCCTTTCCTTTTTTTCTTTCCTTCTCTCCTTCCTTCCTTCTCTACTTCTTTCTTTCCTTCTCTCCTTCCTTCCTTCTCTACTTCTTTCTTTCCTTCTCTCCTTTCTTCCTTCTCTATCTCTTTCCTTCCCTCCCTTGCTTTTAATTCCATCCTTCTCTTTCTCTCCTTTCTTCTTTCGCTACTTCTTTCCTTCCTTCCTTCCTTCCTTCCTTCCTTCCTTCCTTCCTTCCTTCGCTTTTGATTCCATCCTTCCTTCCCTCTTTCTCTCCTTTCTTCCTTTGCTACCTCTTTCCTTCCCTTTTTCTTCCATCCTTCCTTCCCTCTTTCTCTCCTTTCTTTCTTTGCTACCTCTTTCCTTCCCTCCTTTGTGTTTTGCTTCCATCCTTCTTTCTCTCTTTCCTTCTTTCCTTCCCTCCCTCTTTTCTTTTTTCTTTCCTTCTCTCCTTCCTTCCTTCCTTCCTTCCTTCCTCCCTCCCTCCCTCCCTCCCTCCCTTCCTTCCTTCTCTGCCTCTTTCTTTCATTCCCCCTTTTTATTTTCCTCCCTCTTTCTCTCCTTTCTTCCTTACCTCTTTCCTTCCTTCGCTCTTTGCTTCCATGCTTCCTTGTCTCTTACCTTCTTTCTTTCCCTCCCTTTTTCTCTTCTTTCTTTCTTTCTTTCTCCCCTTCTTTCCCTATCTCTTGCATTTTTTCTGTATTGTCATTTAGCTTTTCATCATTTAGCTTTTTGGGGGTTTTAAGTCTTTTCCATTGTTTTTTTTTTGGGGGGGGGAGGTGGGGGTGGTTATGAGTGATGGTCACTCATTGGTCTGTTATGGGTGTAGTGTCCAAATTTTGTGTCAATTCGTCCAGTGGTTTTTGAGTTATGTGAATCCCACAAACTAACACACACACACACACACACACACACACACACACACACATATATATATATATAGCCATGTGACAAGTCTATCAAAATGTTCCTGGTTCAACTGGTTGAAATTAGAAACCCGAAAATGGGATCATCATGGGGCCATTTGCTTCCTGCTGGTTTTGATGAGTAAGGAACTAGGGAGCGGAGACAGACTGCAGCCAGGACTAAATATGTGGGACACACTTATTATGTGATGCAGCATATCAACATTCTCAGGCTGCAACCCTATATTCCTATGTGAATGCCATATTCTTGAGCATACATTAAAGGAAAGCCCTGTAAGCCTTTTAAAAAGTAATAGGCTGTGTGTGTGTATGTGTCGATCCATTTCATTCAATGGGATTGGTTCTTGGATGATCTTTCTAGCCTTAGTAGCTTTTTGAGGAACAGTGGTTTATGTGCCCAGTTAGAGTGGACACATCTGTCATTTTTGTCCATCTACAATAACCATCAGCCCTGTGGTGGTATTGACCTATGTTACCCAAAGCCAGGGAAGGTCCAAATTTGGGCTTTCTCTTAACTTCAGGCCAGTGGGGACAGTTGGGCTTGTTCCTAAACAGAATTGGTGGCAACTGTCCTTACTGTCATTCGGGACTCCCTGAGGACAAAGGATGGCAGTCACTTTCTCCCACCTTAGCCCCATGTCATGTTTGTCTCCAGCTACGTCCCGAAACCGACCTGTCCACCATTGTTCCATTCTTGTTCCAATGTCATTACTATTACCTTATGTAACAAAATTTGAAAATTTTTGTTCCTGGTTTGAAAGTGTTATTTCCCGTTAAATTGTGTGGTGTCATTTGTGTTTAACATCTTTTCGAGGTATACATGAATCTGTTTCCAGTAATTGTTTACTTTGCTGCAAGTCCACCATGTGTGGTAAAATGTACCTTTTTCCTTCCCACATTTAGAGTTTTAAAAAAATTCCAAAGGATTCACCCAGGCAGGAAGCAGCTAAGCTTTGAAGCTGCAAGGCCATTCAATGCTAATCAAGGTTGCCAATTGCAACATTCACACTCGCCTCAAACAGTCAAGAGGTCTTTCTCCCAAACAAAAGCAATGAGGACTTTTTAGAAAAATTGAAGTTGGCCATGAGATATCTGAATAGAGAGTCAGTAATACAGAGGAGCTCCATTAGGAATTTAGGTTTACTATGAACAAGGATAGATAAATAGTAGGGCTGGGCGGTTTCGTTTCGTTAATTCGTAATTCGTTAATAATTCGTTAATTTTTTCAATTACGAAACGATAACGAACCATTCTGGAGCAATTATTAAAAAAACGAATTTTCAAAAACGTTTTGTAAATGCTTCGTATTTCGTTATTGTATTCGTTTCGTTATTGTTCTGAGGTCGTTTCGTTATTATTTCCGCATGTCTGGGGCCAGTTTTTTGTTTAATTAGTGAAAAAAAAATTATAATATCACACCAACAGTCAAGAACAGAGGGAGAGGGAAGCTTCAGGAGTTTTTGGAGGTTTTTTAGCGTATTTCGCGGTCGCGTCCGCCATTAACGAATCGATTCGTTATTGTTTTGGAAATCGATTCGTTAATTTTTTACCATTTACGAAATTTCGTAAATATCGAACTTTTTAAAAGGAAAATTTTGTAATTATTTTAAATATTGAAACAAAAAAAAAACCCAAATACAAATCGATTTTAGAAACAAATTTTTCCGTTGTTACCCAGGCCTAATAAATAGGTTTAAAGGCTTCATAGTGTTTCGATGTTGGAAGTCATGGTGAAGGGTGCACGGGTATGTGGAAGAGGTTTTGTGTGGGATAGGGATCAGTGTATGGTCGGCCATGTGTAATATTTATTTATTATTTATTGACAGTATTGATATTCTTCCCTTCTCCTCACCCCGCAGGGGACTCAGGGTGGATTACAATGTACACATACATGGCAAACATTCAATGCCATAGACACACAACATACATAGACAGACACTCAGAGGCTATTTAACAATCCAGTTTTTTCATGAGGGTATTCTGGCCACCAGGGGAGCTGTTGCTTCACCGTCCATTTGTGACACTGATGAAGTACTTTCTCATTCTTTGCATGATTGCTGGAGATTTTTATGGCCTTGTAAAATAGTTAAATTTGCCTCCCTGCATATGCAGTACCTAAATTTCCTACTTAACAGATGCAACTGTCTTTCGGGGTGCAAAGGTCGACAACAAGCTACACAAAATGGTTGGAAGCTCACTCCAACCAGGGCTGGGTTTGAACTCAGGACCTTTCAGTCAGTAGTGATCTTAATGCAGCTGGCTCCCAGCCAGCTGTGCCACAGTCCCGGTGCTACGTCGAGTGTTGGTTCTCTGAATATTATGGAAAAAAAGTTGAATAGAAAGCTTAGACTGAAAATAGTAGATAACATATGTTGAAATAGCAAGTCTATATGTTTTAAGTTAAGTACCTGATAATAATATGTACTCAATGTCAAGATTAACTGGTTGATTGACTAAGGTAGACAGGCATGTATACATCAAAAATATTGTTACCTGACTATATCTGTTATGATTTACTTTTACTTTACCATAACTAAAATAGTTTATTAAAAAAAGAGTTCTTTCTCCCACCCTGGGCATTATTCCACAGATTCACCGGGATTGTGGCGCAGCTGCATTAAGATCACTCTGACCAAAAGGTCATGAGTTCGAAGCCAGCCCGGGTTGGAGTGGGTTTCCAACCAATTGTGTAGCCCATTGTCGACCTTTGCAACCCGAAAGACAGTTGCATCTGTCAAGTAGGAAAATTAGGTACCACCTTAAAGTGTGGGGAGGCTAAATTAACTGATTTATGAGGCCATAAAGAAGACTCCAGCAAAGCATTCCAGCGGGGAAGCATGCGGGGAATGCGGAAGTACTTCATCCCCTGGCGGCCAGAAAAAAGTTAAATAGCCTCTGTGTATGTCTGTCTACATTGTATGTCAAATTGGCATTGAATGTTTGCCATATATGTGTACATTGTAATCTGCCCTGAGTCCCCTGTGGGGTGAGGAGAAGGGCGGAATGTAAATACTGTAAACAAAGAAATAATAATAATAATAATATAAACCCCAATTGCCTCGTTTCCAACAGACCACACAACCTCTGAGGATGCCTGCCATAGATGTGGGTGAAACATCAGGAGAGAATGCTTCTGGAACATGGCCATACAGCCCTGAAAACTCCCAGCAACCCAATGATTCTGGCCATGAAAGCCTTTGACAACACACTGTATGGTATATGTTTAAGTCCTGGGAAGATGGAATATTCAACGCTCAGACTTTTGGATGGTCGGACACTGCCTATATTCTCCAAGGATAGATGCACTTTTGTGAATATTGGTTCTCTTGTGACATTTGATTTTTTGATAGTTGGCAATGGTAGCCGACAGCTTTTGATAGCTGGCATTTGATAGTATTTAGGACATGGCAGTATTAGCAACTCCTGCACACAGAGATGATTAGCATCTGATTAGATCTGAAAGGAGATGCTGTCCACATTTTTGTCACCCTATAATTGACCAACATACTGGGAGTATTTCAAGAGAGCATGTTATGCTTAAGAGAATTTATGCTGGCTATCTTCTGGCCCTAAAGGACCATCACTTGGCAGGGTTTGATAGATAACCACCCGAGAGATTCCATCTATAATACCCTCACACCAAACAGTGTCATAACCAACAAATTGAAACCATCCAGATTTATGATTTGGATGAAAAGAAAGTTGCACTGAAAGTAGTGGAATTATAGAGAGAGAAAAAAATGTGAATACGGGGAACTCGCGCTTCGATTCGACTGGTCATAGAATCATAGAATCAAAGAGTTGGAAGAGACCTCATGGCCCATCCAGTCCAACCCCATTCTGCCAAGAAGCAGGAATATTGCATTCAAAGCACCCCTGACAGATGGCCATCCAGCCTCTGCTTAAAAGCTTCCAAAGAAGGAGCCTCCACCACACTCCGGGGCATAGAGTTCCACTGCTGAACGGCTCTCACAGTCAGGAAGTTCTTCCTAATGTTCAGATGGAATCTCCTCTCTTGTAGTTTGCAGCCATTGTTCCATTGCGTCCTAGTCTCCAAGGAAGCAGAAAGGAAGCTTGCTCCCTCCTCCTTCCTGTGGCTTCCTCTCACATATTTATACATGGCTCTCATCATATCTCCTCTCAGCCTTCTCTTCTTCAGGCTAAACATGCCCAGTTCCCTAAGCCGCTCCTCATAGGGCTTGTTCTCCAGACCCTTGATCATTTGAGTCGCCCTCCTCTGGACACATTGGTCTTGGAGAACAGCAGGTCTTCTTCTAGCCGTGGGAATTAATGCCATAGGTATCATTAGGCCGCCACCACAATCCCCTCTCAGGATAATCAAAAATATGGAGAGAGAGGCTGGCCTAGACCTCTATTCCGAAGCTTTATTCTTAAATACACTTAAATGTTTTCATAAAATGCACTCCGCAAAGTTAAATCCTCCACTATCATCTGAAATATTTACAGGATTTATTTCTGCTGGCAAGAGAAGGGTTTAATCTCCAAAAGAGATAAGATTTAATTCCTCCTCAAGTTTAATAACATCCACAAACGGCTGACAGGTGGTCTCGCTCATTTACGTGGTCTAGTATGTGTGTGTTTGTGTATGAAAAATATTTTATATATGTTTGATCCACAAAGGATCATACATAGTTTGAGGAATCTGGACCCAATCTGGCACACAGACCCATCATGGCCAGTTATGAGGACAGGGCAGGTAAGCGCAGGAGCGCAAGCATGCTAATAAACAAAATGGTGAGTGTGAAATCCATGAAAATCCAATTTTCCCCATGGAAGCAGTTGGATGTTTCTGTCCATAGCAGACTATGGAGCTCCTGGTGGGGTAGTGGGTTAAATCTGGGGAGAGGCGGGTGAGCTCCCTCTATCAGCTCCAGCTCCTCATGCAGGGACATGAGAGAAGCCTCCCACAAGGATGATAAAAACATCAAAACATCAGCCATAGCAGAGCACCTGAGGAACCAACCTGGACACAGCATTTTATTTGAGAACACAGCAATGCTGGACCACTCTCACAACCACCATGTCAGGCTACACAGAGAAGCCATTGAAATCCACAAGAAGCAGGTGGACAATTTCAACAGAAAGGAAGAAACCATGAAAATGAACAAGATCTGGCTACCAGTATTAAAAAAAACTCTAAAATTATAACAGCAAAACAACAGAGGGGAAACAAACAAGGACATGTAATCACCTCTCAAGAAAAGTTTGCTCTAGGCACTGTCAGCCCATTGTATGCTAATCAAGGTGGTCAGTTGAAACATTCCCGCCTAGCTCCAGCAGACAAGAGTCCTTTGTCCCACCCTAGTCATTCCACGGATATATAAACCCTTTTTCCTAATTCCAACAGACCTCATTACCTCTGAGGATGCTTGCCATAGATGCAGGCAAAACGTCAGGAGAGAATGCCTCTAGACCATGGCCATATAAACCCGAAAAAAAACCCTACAACAACCCAAACATCAAAACATCCTGGTGTCCCCTGGGCAACATCCTTGCAGATAGCCAATTCTCTCACACCAAAAGCAACTTGCAGTTTCTCAAGTTGCACCTGACATGACAAAAAAAATTCGAGACTGCAGAAATGAAGCATAAAGATATTATTGTATTTATTTATTCTTTTTTTTTTTTTGAAAATATGCCTTAATAAAAATTATTTATATATAAAAAAGACACACTGCAGAAATGAAGACCAGTTGCAGAATCCGGGTACGGGGCAGGCTTCTGTCCCCACAGCTGCCAGAAAGCCCGTACTTCCGGCACTGGGTTGTTGTGGCCTCGGATGAGCTTTCTGAGGGCTCAGAGGTTGTGGAAGGAGATGATGGATTGCAACCTGTAGTTTCCAAGGAGCCTGTGGAAGATAGCAGCGGCCTGGAGAGACATGTTTTGGAATCTCCAGGCTGTTCCCAGGCAACGGGAGAAAGTGATATCAGTTCCCATGAGAGTAAGCTTTTCCAGAATCAGTCGCATATTCAAGAGACAGAATATAAAACAAAGACAAACTCATTTTTCTCAGAGGCTTAGAGATAAGGAGAGAAAAAGCAAGTGTGTGCAAAGTGATGTAATGGGAGGGAGTGAGGCCTTTTAAGTGGTTTCTGGGCTCTCAGGCCTTTAGTGGGAACAACGTTGTAAAAAAGTGAAACAGCTCTGGGTTTCTAGTCCTAAGTTTCTGGTATTTCAAGATTCTTGGTTTTATTCTTGTTTATGACTTTATGTTCTGGTGGTTTTGCCTTTCTTGTGTTCCTATTTTCATGTTTATGGATATAACTTTTGACCAATACCCTGCTTAAGGATTCTTTTGCTTTGTGTTAACTCAAGTCTCTGTGGATTGCTTTTTGATGCCTTGGTTCAAAAACTGATGAACTCGTTGATCTTGATGGGAATTACTTTTATACTTCTGCTGCTTCTTTTTGACTTGCCTTTTTTCCTTTTATATCATTAACAAACTTTTACTTATTGGATTATTTGAACATTGTGTGGTGTTGGGTGAAAAGGTGGGCCAGGTCTACAGTACAACATAGGTGGAGATTCCACCTGAACATGAGGAAGAACTTCCTGACTGTGAGAGCCGTTCAGCAGTGGAACTCTCTGCCCCGGAGTGTGGTGGAGGCTCCTTCTTTGGAAGCTTTTAAGCAGAGGCTGGATGGCCATCTGTCAGGGGTGATTTGAATGCAATATTCCTGCTTCTTGGCAGGGGGTTGGACTGGATGGCCCAGGAGGTCTCTTCCAACTCTTTGATTCTATGATTCTATGATTCTATGTCTAGATGCACTCCCAGAACCTTCCAGGAAAACACCCGGACACCCTAATACCCTCCCCAAAACCCCTTAAAAAGAAAATAACTTACCTGGCACCATTACTCTGGTGCTGGAGTCCTCCTGGCACATGGAAATGATGCACCAGGAGAAAGGCTGGGGGGGGGGGGGGGGGAGGAGAATGCCTTAATAAAAATTATTATAATGTAATAATATATTATTATTGGAATCTGGAATGTGTCCAGAGGAGACCGACTAAAATGATAAAGGGTCTGGAGAACAAGCCCTATGAGGAGCGGCTTAAGGAGCTGGGCATGTTTAGCCTGAAGAAGAGAAGGCTGAGAGGGGATATGATAGCCATGTATAAATATGTGAGAGGAAGCCACAGGGAGGAGGAGGGAGCAAGCTTGTTTTCTGCTTCCCTGGAGAGAGACTAGGACGCAATGGAACAATGGCTTCAAACTACAAGAGAGGAGATTCCATCTGAATATGAGGAAGAACTTCCTGACTGTGAGAGCCGTTCAGCAGTGGAACTCTCTGCCCCGGAGGGAGTGTGGTGGAGGCTCCTTCTTTGGAAGCTTTTAAGCAGAGGCTGGATGGCCATCTGTCAGGGGTGATTTGAATGCAATATTCCTGCTTCTTGGCAGAATGGGGTTGGACTGGATGAAGGCCCATGAGGTCTCTTCCAACTCTTTGATTCTATGATTCTATTATTATACTATAATGGTATAGTACAACATAGTAATATTTAATACCGATAATGCACTATGCTACTAATATAATATATTGTATGTATATATATCTTGTAAGCTGCTCTGAGTCCCCTTTGGGGTGAGAAGGGCAGCATACAAATGTCACAAATAAATAAATAAATAAATAAAATAAGGAGTGATTTTCCTTCTCAACCCCGCTTCCCCTGGCGAGTCATGTCTACATGTTAGGGGAGCTCCAGAATCAGTTTAATGGCAACCGGGTAAGTTATTTCCAGTTTTTAAGGGGTTTTAAGAGGTTTTAGGGAGGGGGTTACAGCTTTCTGATTCAGCCCCGAAAACCCGACATGGCCCATACTGGATTAGAACTGGGTCTTTCAGGAAGACAGGGTCTAATCCAGTATCGGTACCAAATTAATTTGGGACAAAGCAGAATTTTCCTGCTTTGTCCCACATTAATTCGCTTTTACCGGAGGCATTTTTTGGACCCTTTTGGCAAAAGCGAGCAAGCTTGCGTGTTATGGGTCCTGTCCATCCAGAAGTTACATAAGTTTTGTTCTTTTGTTTGTGCCTTTGATTCCACATTTTATGTCTTGGTTCAGTTGTACAATGTTATTATTTGACCTAAAAGCTGTGTGGTGCAATGAATATGGCACTCTTCTTTCAGACCCTCCAAACTACACAACCCTGATGTAGGTTTTTGGCTCCATCCTTTCCAATGTGTAATGGAGCCCAAAAGCGGAGCCATTTCCCTGTATTGTCAGCACTGCCAATCTCAGCGAGTGTTCCGGATTACTTTTGTGGCCCAAAGAAAAATCAGATCAATTGACTGGGATTATCTTTGAAAAACTGTAATCTGGTCCTTGAAAAAGACTTTGTCTGCATATAGCGCCAGTTAGCTTGCATAACAGAGGAGGATAATGATTGTCGTAGTTTGGTTTTGTTTTGTTTTTTTGCTTCCATACCAAAGATTTATCTTTCTTCAGATCTCAAACAACAGGCATATTTTCCATAGTACAGCTCATCCGAATATATCAAAGGCTCTTGCAGACATTAATTATAATTAATTACTAGCTGCTGTGTGTGAATAATTCACAAACTGGAAGGAACGGAGAAGGTTTTTCCATCTTCTGCCTCATGCTTTTCCTTCAGTGTTCCTCTGGCTTGGCCATCCCTTCATGCACTCATTGCCAGGCGAGAAGCCATGGCAAAAGTGGCATCGCCACACCTTGTGGGCGAGAGAAAACACTCCACCCCAAGAACTCTTTTTGCTATAGACACTTCCTTTGAAGAGAATAGGACAAGGATCCAAAGGACGTTCTTTTCAATATCCTTGATAACTCTAATAATCTGATGAACCAACCTGGACACAGCATATTAGAATCATAGAATCATAGAATCAAAGAGTTGGAAGAGACCTCATGGGCCATCCAGTCCAACCCCATTCTGCCAAGAAGCATATTATAATTGGAGAACACAGAAATGCTGGACCACTCTCACAACCACCATGTCAGGCTACACAGAGAAGCCATTGAAATCTGCAAAAAGCATGTGGACAAGTTCAACAGAAAGGAGGAAACCATGAAAATGGACAAAATCTGGCTACCAGTATTAAAGGACTCAAAAATCACAACAGCAAAACAACAGAGAGGAAACAAACAAGGACATCTAATCACCTCTCAACAAAAGATTCCCCCAGGCATGGTCAGGCCATTATATGCTAATCAAGGTGGTCAGTTGAAACATTCCCACCTAGCTCCAGCAGACAAGAGTTCTTTGTCCCACCCTGATCATTCCACAGATATATAAACCCTTTTTCCTAGTTCCAGCAGACCTCACTACCTCTGAGGATGCTTGCCATAGATGCAGACGAAATGTCAGGAGAAAATGTCTCTAGACCATGGCCATATAGCCCCAAAAAACCTACAATAACCCAAGTCTAATATTGATAGGGACATATTTCCTATGTAGATCTAGCATTGTTATGTTGCTGTTGATACTAGGCATGGTTAGGTCCAGTTGGAATCTTCATAATTCAGAATAAATTCGGAAAAAATTACCTATATGAAGCGATTTTGAACTGTTTTAGGAAACCGGAAGTCTCTTGTCCTTCCGAAGCTAGTCTTGCCATTTTTGTTCTGACTCAGGAAGTGAGTTGGAAATGCTTCCGGTCCCTTGCCTCGGCGCAAGCCAGAGAACCCAGTTTTAAACCAGGGAAGGCTGAATTTCCTCCCTTTGCTTTCCTCACTTCTGCCTCAAGCCAGAAAAGGCAGTTTTAAACTGGAGAAGGAAGGAATTTCCTCTGCTTGTTTTTCCCCGACCTTGGAGTAAAACAACTACTTTCAAAGTAAGGACCACCCAATGAAATAGGAGAGAACACTTCCAAACCATTAACAAAAGGATCCGGAGGTCTCTGAAGTTTCAAAAAGTTTTCAACATTTTTTTTCTGTAAAAATCAGAATTGACTTTAGAATTGAACCACCGGCACCCCCTTACATCCAGAATGAGTTTTGAACCATTTTTTTAAAAAATCAAACAAGCCTAGCTGATACGGCTGTTGTTTTCCTTCTCCTCTGACTTCAATTTTTTCAGGCTTATGGTGAAACAGTCATGGAGTTTCTTGGTCGGTTTTCTAAAGAAGGTGTTCGTAATTGTTTTCATCTCAGGCTGAGGAAATGTGACTCAATGGATTTCCAAGTGGAGTCTCATACCATGGTGTTGACTTCAGCCTTCCAGATGGTCCAAAATGTGGCGGCCAGGCTGCTAGCGGGATCATCTCTAAGATCCCATATGACACCGATTCTGCAACAACTGCAGATCTCTTACAAGATCCTGATCCTGACATTCAGAGCTCAAAATGGCCAAGGACCTTGATATCTCGGGGACCGCCTCATTCCTCTTCTCCATCCGTGGTCACCTCGATCCACTCAGGAAAATCTCCTCAACATACCGGGCCCGAGGGAGGGAGGGACACCTGGAAGCTACAAGGCATCGTAGAGCTTTTTCGACCGATGCTCCAATTCTGGGGAACTCATTGCCTTCATACATTGGTGCAATGTCGGAGTTGCGACCTTTTGTAAAGGCGCTCAAGACTTGGCTGTTTGGTTGTGTATTTAAGTAACCAGATCTCATTTGCCAAATAGTCACTGTTGAATGTTTTAATGTTGAATATCAAGATGGCCAAAATGCTACTGGGGAGGAGCAGAGGCCTTGAAGTGACTGGACTCACCTTGAAGGAGCTGGGGGTGGTGACAGCCAACAGGGAGCTCTGGCGTGGGCTGGTCCATGAGGTCACGAAGAGTCGGAGACGACTGAGCGAATGAACAAAAATATATATGCTATTTTAGATTGTAAGTCGCTCGGAGCACCTTGGTGGAGAGTGACTAATTAAGAAATAAAGTGAAGTGTTGCAGGATCCTGGCCCAATACTACACCATGCTGGCTTTCATTTTACTAAAAATGAACCCCACCCTAATTCTCTTCTCTATTTGAGAATTACTAGGATTTTCTAATATGTTTAGAGAGTAGGCCCGGGTAACAACGGAAAAAATTGTTTCTAAAATCGATTTGTATTTGGGGTTTTTTTTGTTTTGATATTTAAAATAATTACAAAATTTAAAATAATTACAAAAGTTCGATATTTACGAAAATTCGTAAATGGTAAAAAATTAACGAATCGATTTCCGAAACAATAACGAATCGATTCGTTAATGGCGGATGCGACCACAAAATACGCTAAAAAACCTCCAAAACCTTCTGAAGCTTCCCTCTCCCTCTGTTGTTGACTGTTGGTGTGATATTATAATTTTTTTTCACTAATTAAACCATAAAACTGGCCCAGACATGCGGAAACAATAACGAAACGAATACAATATCGAAATACGAAGCATTTACAAAACGTTTTTGAAAATTCGTTTTTTTTAATAATTGCTCCAGAATGGTTCGTTATCGTTTTGTAATTGGAAAAATTAACGAATTATTAACGAATTACGAATTAACGAAACGAAACCGCCCAGCCCTATTAGAGAGAGAGATTTGACTTGGCATGGTTTTAAACAAATAGCATGAATACTGACAGAGTTTGGGGAAAGTAGACCTTAACATTTGGGAGTTGTAGTTGCTGGGATTTTTAGTTCACCTACGAAGATCATTCTGAACTCCATCAATGATAGAATTAGGCTGAAATTCCCACACAGAACTCCCATGACCAACAGAAAATACTGTGTTTTCTGGTGGTCTTTGGTAACCCTCTCTGACACCCCTTTGCGATCTGCCCAGGTTGAGAAACGCTGCTCTAGATGCATCATCTTATAATCAGAATATATCAAAAGGAAGTTATCAATTGGGAATATCAGCAATTTCTGCCTTTAATATTGGCTGTTTCATTAGGCGTCTGGGGGTGGGAAGGATTGAAGTGTGGCCAAGGGACAAAAGTCCCGTGTCAGATGGAGACCTAGGCATGGCTGTGGTGTTGTTGGTTTTTGAAAGCTGCCTTTCGTTCCCATTCCGCCCTAACAACTCATAGCCATCTGGCCCTGTGTGCATTCTCTCCCCCAAGACCATTTGAGAAGCATCTGGTTCCCAGAAAGAGCCAGGTGGCATCCGGATTCTCATGCTTCCACAGTCACGAAAAAAGGATGTTGTGGGCATCAACCAACCTGGTGGGAGGAGCAGAATCCACATGACCCACGGCAACTTTTGCATTCATGGACAGCACCCTGATTTTTCATGGTTTTGGGAAGTCTCTGGTTGCAAGTCACTCTTGCAGACATTTTACCACTTTGATTTTTTTTAAAATAAAGGTCTTATATATACATTTATAAGATGATCAGTGACAAATACTAGAGCACAAGACATGACTATTCACATCCACTCCTTTCTTGATGTCTGTGAATTATTAAGATAATGGGAAATTGCTAAAAAGAATAGACTTATGTTCATTAAAACCTTTATTCCCCATTCTTTCCTTAGGTTACAAGGCTGCAACACAACATGAACTTCTGGGCACCACAATTCAAGAGAGATATTGACAAGCTGGAATGTGTCCAGAGGAGGGCGACTCAAATGATCAAGGGTCTGGAGAACAAGCCCTATGAGGAGCGGCTTAGGGAACTGGGCATGTTTAGCCTGAAGAAGAGAAGGATGAGAGGAGATATGATGAGAGCCATGTATAAACATGTGAGGGGAAGCCACAGGGAGGAGGAGGGAGCAGGCTTCCTTTCTGCTTCCTTGGAGACTAGGACGCAATGGAGCCATGGCTTCAAACTACAAGAGAGGAGATTCCATCTGAACATGAGGAAGAACTTCCTGACTGTGAGAGCCGTTCAGCAGTGGAACTCTCTGCCCCGGAGGGAGTGTGGTGGAGGCTCCTTCTTTGGAAGCTTTTAAGCAGAGGCTGGATGGCCATCTGTCAGGGATGCTTTGAATGCAATATTCCTGCTTCTTGGCAGAATGGGGTTGGACTGGATGATGGCCCAGGAGGTCTCTTCCAAATCTTTGATTCTATGATTCTATGATTCTATGAAAAGTAACTGTGTTGAGACCTCACAACCTCTGAGGATGCTTGCCATAGATGCAGGCGAAACACGTCAGGAGAGAAAGTTTCTAGAACATGGCCATACAGCCCAAAAAACCTACAACAACCCAACTGTGCTATTATTGAAAAACCCATGTCAGAAATGAGTGAGCTACTTCTCTAGAGTTATCAGACCATAAATGAGAATGCCCCGTATATTTCATGGTTGTACCCTACTGCTCCAGAGGGTAGGATCCAGTTGTTGTGACCGCATCTCTGTATATGAACCCACGCGATCCCTTCGATCTTCCGGAGAGGCCCTGCTCTCGATCCCACCAGCATCGCAGGCGCGATTGGTAGGAACAAGAGAGAGGGCCTTTTCGGTGGTGGCCCCTCAACTCTGGAACTCTCTCCCTAAAGCCATCAGATAGGCTCCAACTTTGGCAGACTTCAGGAGGAGCTTGAAGACGTGGCTGTTCCAGTGTGCCTTCCCGGAATAATGACCCATAGCACCTTGTCCTCTAAAGCACTTTACATTTCTCTAAGTCTGCTCGTATGCCCTTCCACAAACACCACTATCACCTTCTGTCCATGTCCCAGCATTATTTCCAATTTTAACTTAACATTTGGCCTGCCCACTGTTTTTAATTATGTGTTGTCTTATTGATAATGTTGTGTATTTTATTGTTTATTATTTATTTATTTATTTATTTATTTACTTTGCTTGTATACCGCAGTTTCTCAGTCCGTAGGCGACTCAACGCGGTTCACAACATAGCAAAAACAGTCATAACAAAATAGCAAAACGATTTAAAACCATGAAAGCACAATATACAGTAATGGCACATCAACAACAACACAACAACGTCTCGTAACTAGAATTGTGATCCACTTCGTCGTCTATAATTCCGTTCCTATATTCATCATATTCATTGCACCGTTTATCTGAATGCCTGTTCAAACAGCCAGGTTTTTATGCTTTTAATTGCTTGTATTGTTGTTATTATTACTTGTATTGTTGTGTTTGGGCTTGGCCTCATGTAAGCCACACCGAGTCCCTTGGGGAGATGGTAGCGGGGTACAAATAAAGTGTTGTTGTTGTTGTTTTGTTTTGTTTTTTTCATGTCAGGAGCAATTTGAGAAACTGCAAGTCGCTTCTGGTGTGAGAGAATTGGACATCCGCAAGGATGTTGCCCAGGTGACACCCAGATGTTTTGATGTTTTACCATCCTTGTGGGAAGCTTCTCTTATGTCCTTGCATGGGGAGCAGGAGCTAACAGAGGGAGCTCAACCCGCTTTTCCTGGATTTGAACCTGGATTCAGTAAATGCCATGACTTAGCAGTTGCCTTGGAGAAATTGAGACAAGCCCCTACATTACAGCACTTTAGGAAAGAGTTAAAAACTTTTTCTTTCCAGCAGGCCTTTGATAATGTTTAAACCATCGCCAGAACTTATTACCAATCTCTTAGCACTTTATATCTGCATTCTATGTGCATTCAGCTGGGCTGCTACATTGATCACATGGTTCTTTTAATTGATTCTTCTTTTATAGAGGTTGTTTTATCAATTTATACACCTGGTTTATGTAATGTATTATTGTTTTCATGCTGATGTATTCAATTTTATGTATTTTGTATTTTATGTACGGCACCTTTGTGTGCTAGTTTGTAAGCCGCCCCAAGTCCCTATGGGAGATGGGGGCAAGGTATAAATAAATATTTTTATTTATTTATGTATTTACCTGACTTCTATACGGCTGTTCTCAGCCCGAAGGCGACTCACAGCGGTTCACAACAAATACGAACAGCAAAAATTCAGTGCTACAGTATAAAAACAGTTAACAACCTAACACATTACACAATTAACAAACAGTACTACAATACCCATTCACTGTCATCTCATCATCAAAAACATATTACTATTTTACTGGCACAAAAACACAGTATGACACAACAAACAAGATCTCTCTGCTGGATTTCGTATCACCAAATCACAAGTCAAATACTTCCCAAGCATTTAGGACTGTGTGATGTATTTCCGAATGATGCACGCAGATCCAAGTCAGGTGACCTTTTGCAGTTGACAGATCGTGATTTTGTCGATGTCTATTGTTTCCACATGCTGGCTGAGATCTTTTGGCGTGCAACTCAGTGTGCCGATGACCACTGGAACCAACTGGACTGGTTTATGCAATCAGAGCCTTTGCAATTCAATTTTGAGTTTCTGATAATGGCTGAGTTTTTCCTGTTGTTTTCCTCAATGCCACTGTCACCCGATATGGCGACATCAAGAATCCAAACCTTTTTCTTTTCCACAATCATGATGCCTGATGTATTGTGTTCCAAAATTTTGTCAGTCTGGATTCAAAAGTCCCACAGTATTTTTGTGGGTTCATTTTCCGCTACCTTTGCAGGTTTATGGTCCCACCAGTTCTTTACTACTGGCAGGTGGTCATTACGACATAAGTTCCAATGAATCATTTGGGCCACAGAGTTGTACCTCTATTTATTATTATTATTATTATTATTATTATTATTATTTATATTATTTATATTATTGATTATAATATTATTATTATTGACTATAATGTTGTTGTTGTTGTTATCTGTACTGGATTTTGTCCCCAAATCTGGTAATGCATGGAGTTGTACATGTGGAACATTACACGCCATGCTTTTTGATGCAGTATCCCAACTGGCTAGTCAAACTCTCGGACTCTCAACAGAGATTGGTGCTTTTTGTTATTATTGTATCCTGTCCAAAAATGTCAGGTTTTACAACGTATTGCAATGTAATATAGCTGAGTCATGCACTGCTAATAGGCTTCTATTGGAAATGCTGAGTCATGCATTAACTGTATATAGGGAATCATTTGGGGAATATATTCTGGCCTAGTCCAGGTGATTGTGAATGGTGCAATCCTGGGTTTGAGTTACGTTAATGAGTTGGGAACCAATCAGAGATTGCTATGTGTAATTGTATAGAATTGTATATAAGGAAGTCATGTACAGTGTATTCTCTTTCCTTGTGCTGTGATGCTGTTCGTCGAAGGCTCTATGTAATTGATTAAAAGAACCTGTCTGCTAAGACAAGATATAACCGTGTGCTGTGGTAAGTTTGTAATGTCATCTAGATTTTGGGGGGGGGGGGGGGGGCAATGGTAAAAGTGACAATAGCCGGGCATGTGCTCAAGTGTCTGTAAAGAGTTCCAGAGTGACTGCAGTCTGTGGGAGCAGTTGACTGAAAATACTGTGCAGGAAGAAGCTACTAGAAAGCGCTGAAGTTGTGCAACCGATCTCCTGCTGAATTGTGAGATAAAACACGACAGGTTATGGGCCCAGCACGCTTCCACTGCGCACCCAGGACCTCCATTATCTTATTGATTGGTTTCATTCTAGACACAAATTTACCCAAATCTGCATTTTTTTCATATATGTAAGATGAAAACACAGTGTATTTGGGGCACAGCAGTTTACCACCATCTCTAGCACACACACACACACACACACACACACACACCCTCGGCTGATTACTTATTGCCCATTCACTTTAAAAAAAACCTATAAGCTAAAATCTAACATTTTAAACAATCACTTGGCACACCTAAACATTTCTTCAAGAAAGAAAGAAACTCAAAAGCTATATAAAACGAGCGGACTTTTAAACAGCTTAAGCTGTAAGCTCTGTCCCAGATGCCTTAGTGCTATTGGTATTATCTGTTACCTCGAGGCAAAATCGCTGGGAGTTTTTGGAATGCATTAAAGCTCATTTGAGACTTAGGGATCTGGAGCGATAAAGACAAATGCTACAAAAGGGGAGCACAATCTCTACGCAACTTGTTTTCAACTACAATCCTGTCTCATTTTCCTTGAGAGCATGTTGCTTTGAACTCAATGAGATTGACTTTGAGAAGACACGTAAAAACTTACATTGTCAAATTGTTAGGGGGTATTTCATCCGTGTGTACGGATTTATACTTCCTCAGCCCACCCACCCATAATGCCAGAGAAGCTCCTGCAGATGAATTTCATCCCCAAACAACCAGCTAGCTTTTCTTTGTAAGCACGTGATGTAGATACAACGAACGTGATTTGTCTCCAGTGTTTCTGAATCTATAGGCTTCAATTAGATATCTTGGTTAGTAGAGAAAAATAGATGAGCTGTGTGTGTTTGTGTGTGTACACACACCACACACACATAGTTCATAACATTACAAAAACAACCATGTGGAACCAAATAAAAAGCATCTATGGATCAGTATAATTTTCACAACCGCCTTGAGTCGCCAAGAAGGCATGATCATCAAGTTTGCAGACGACACCAAATTGGGAGGGAGAGCCAAGACTCCAGAGGACAAGAGCAGGATTCGAAGGGATCTTGACAGATGAGAGAGATGATGGGCCAAAACTAACACAATGAAGTTCAACAGTGACAAACGCAAGATACTCCACTTTGGCAGGAAAAACGAAATGCAAAGAGACAGAATGGGGGACAATGAGGCCTGGCTCGAGAGCAGTACGTGTGAAAAAGATTTTGGAGTCCTCGTGGGGAGGAAGGAGAACATGAGCCAAGAATGTGATGTGGCGGCAAAAAAAGCCAATGGGATTTTGGCCTGAATCAAGAGGAGCCTAGTGTCTAGATCTAGGGAAGTCATGCTCCCCATGCTCTATTCTGCTTTGGTTAGACCACTTTACCTGGAATATTGTGTCCAATTCTGGGCACCACAATTCAAGAGAGATATTGACAAGCTGGAATGTGTCCAGAGGAGAGCGACTCAAATGATCAAGGGTCTGGAGAACAAGCCCTATGAGGAGCAGCTTAAGGAGCTGGGCATGTTTAGCCTGAAGAAGAGAAGGCTGAGAAGAGATATGATAGCCATGTATAAATATGTGAGAGGAAGCCACAGGGAGAAGGAGGGAGCAAGCTTGTTTTCTGCTTCCCTGGAGACTAGGACTCAATGGAACAATGGCTTCAAACTACAAGAGAGGAGATTCCATCTGAACATGAGGAAGAACTTCCTGACTGTGAGAGCCGTTCAGCAGTGGAACTCTCTGCCCCGGAGTATGGGGGATGCTCCTTCTTTGGAAGCTTTGAAACAGAGGCTGGGTGGCCATCTGTCAGGGATGCTTTGAATGTGATTTTCTAGCTTCCTGGCAGAATGGGGTTGGACGGGAGGATGGCCCAGGAGGTCGCTTCCAACTCTTGGATTCTATGATTCTAAGGCGTTATACAAAGTATAGTAAATAAAATAAATATGGTCAGTCACTTCCTCATAGAAAGTGAGATTTGAACATTGTTGCAGCGCCAAATCTGAACCATGTTAGTTTTAATAATAATAATAATAATAATAATAATAATAATAATACCAACAACTTTATTTATACCCCACCACCATCTCTCCCAATGAGGCCAAGCCCAAACAACAGATTACAGCAAAATAAAACCAAAAACACAAGCAAGAAGCAACAACATCATCTATATAAATAAAAATGTCATGTTCGTTTGTGGGATTAACAGAACTCAAGAACCACAGGACAAATTGACACCAAGACACCTAACAGGCCAATGTATGACCTTCACTCATAAAAACACAGCAGAAGGGACTTAGAAAGCCCCCAAAAGCGAAATGACAATATAGAAAATAGGGAAGGAAGAGGGAGGGAAGGGGAGAAGAGAAAGAAAAGAAAGAAAGAGGGAGGGAAAGAAAGATGGAAAGGGAGAAGGAAGCATGGAAGCAAAGAGAGAAGGAAGGAAGGAAAGAGGTAGAGAAGGAAGAAAGGAGAGAAAGAGGGAGGGAAAGGAAAGTTAGAGAAGGAAGGAAGGAGAGAAGGAAAGAAAAAAGGGAAGGAAGGAAGGAAAGAGGGAGCGAAGGAAGGGGGAAGATGTAGAGAAAGAGGGATGGACGAAAAGAAGGAAAGAGAGAAGGAAGAAAAGAGAGACAGCAGAAGAGAAAGAAAAAGGGGGAAGGAAGGAAGGAAGGAAGGAAAGAGATAGAGAAGGAAGGAAGAAGAGAAGGAAAGACAGGAAGGAAGGAAGGAAGGAAGGAAGGAAGGAAGGAAGGAAGGAAGGAAGGAAAGAGGGAGTGAAGGAAGGAGGGAAAGAAGGAGAGAAAGAAGGAAGGTTGGCCACAGCAACGCGTGGTTGGTACAGCTAGTAATTACATAAAAACATATGAATACATGAGCAATATAAGATTACAATAAACAGAATCACAGTGACAATGGGTGGGCCACATGTGCAGAATAAAGGTTTTCTTGCTATGCCAGAACGTGCAAGCAGGTGACAACCTGAGGCCCAGGTATCTATAACTCAACTTATCAGGAAGGGTCAAAACTTTTGGAAAGAGCAGAAGAGACTCTCCTAGGACAACAGGTTCCTCTTTTATGGAGGATAATGTCCAAAAAGATACAGGAGGCAGATTATTTGAAGAATGTGGGACACAGAATCAGGAATTTGGTTGTTGTAGGTTTTTTCAGGCTATATGGCCATGTTCTAAAGGCATTTCTTCTGACATTTCGCCTGCATCTATGGCAAGCATCCTCAGAGGTAGTGAGGTCTGTTGGAACTAGCAAAAAGGGTTTATATATCTGTGGAATGATCAGGGTGGGACAAAGGACTCTTGTCTGCTGGAGCTAGGTGTGAATGTTTCAACTGACCACCTTGATTAGCATTTTATATCCTGGCAGTGCCTGGAGCAATCTTTTGTTGAGAGGTGATTAGATGTCCTTGTTTGTTTCCTCTCTGTTGTAGGGCATCTAATTACCTCTCAACAAAAGTTTGCTCCAGGCACTGCCAGGCCATTATATGCTAATCAAGGTGATCAGTTGAAACATTCACACCTAGCTCCAGCAGACAAGAGTCCTTTGTCCCACCCTGGTCATTCCACAGATATATAAACCCTTTTTTCCTCGTTCCAACAGACCTCACTACCTCTGAGGATGCTTGCCATAGATGCAGGCGAAACGTCAGGAGAGAATGCCTCTAGAACATGGCCATATAGCCCGGAAAAACCTACAACAACCCAATGATTCTGGCCATGAAAGCCTTCGACAATACATAGAATCAGGAATGCTGCTGTAAGTTAGGCACTACACAACTGATTCCATATTCTCTCCTTCATGGCAGTTATGACTCATAAGAAAGTGAATAACTGGCTCAGAATGCATGGGTTGTGGTTCCATTGCTCTGCAGGAGTCTACCGTATACCATGCAGATGTGGACAAGTCTACACAGGGACCACTAAATGCAGCATTGCCCAAACATGAATCAAGGAACATGGAAGGCACTGCAGAGTAATTCAACCACAGAAGTCAGCCAGAGAAGAGCACCTGATGAACCAACCTGGACACAGCATATGAGGGTTGAATGAAAAGTAATGCCTCCACCTTTGTTACTTGGGTTTGGATGGGAATATTTTAATAAATCAAACACAGAAATAATCCTTAGAATGTGCTCTTTAACTTCCACTATTCACTTTCCCACATAATCACCAGACAATTGGATACATTTCTGCCAACAATGAAAAGGTTTTCTGAAGCTGTCACAGAAGAAGTCAACACTCTGTTTCCGCAACGCATTGTGCACAGATCTTCCGATAGCCAAGCAAAGCAATAATGTGACCCACATGTTCTTGTGAAATGCTGATTATGCTTGAAATTTCTCTCTGAGTCATACGACAATCGTCCTCAATCAATCTCTCAACCTTTTGCTTGTGAAACTCAGTGGTTGCTGTCACAGAATGTCCAACTCTTGGTTTGCCACGCAAGTCAGATGTTCCCACCTCAACATCTTTAAACTTACTTGTCCAATGATGCACAGTACTCACATCAACACAATCACCATAAACAGCTTGCATTCTCTGATGAATCTCCTTCGGGGTGACACCTTCCGCTGCCAAGAATTCAATGACTGCATTTTGCTTAAGTCACATTGACCGACCGTCTGCACAGGGTTCCATATTTCGCACTTTAACAACACAACCATTCAATGCTAAGGCTTCCTGCCAAAATGGAACTGTAGAGGAGAGTCTGCTGAACAAGCCAGTACCTACCGCAGAGCAGTACTGCATCTGTTGAGGAGTTACGAAGGTGGAGGCATTACTTTTCATTCAACCCTCATATATCTAATAATAATAATAATAATAATAATAATAATATATTCTAATACTAATAATAGATACATAGCTACCTTGTGGAGGGAAAAAGCAAGGTATAAATAAATATATAATAATAATAATAATAATAATCATCATCATCATCATCATCACCATTATCCATGGATCATCTCCTTACACCATCTGTTAAAGAGTTATGAAGGTGGAGGCATTACTTTTCATTAAACCCTCATAGTTTGGAGAACACAGAAATGCTGGACCACTCTCACAACCACCATGCCAGGCTACACAGAGAAGCCACTGAAATCCACAAGCATGTGGACAATTTCAACAGAAAGGAGGAAACCATGAAGATGAACAAAATCGGGCAAAAAATGCTCTAAAATCAGGACAGTAAATAAAGAACAACATTCAGAAAACAGAGAAATTCCAGACAAGAAACAATCAGGGCCAGCTAATACCTCCCAGCAAAGGATTCCCCCTGGCAAAAGCAACCAGGCTTTGAAACCGCAAGGCCATTTGTTACGAAATATAAGGGGTCTCTTATTGCACCTGACCGGGGGGGGGGGGGGGAACCTTTCTTTTCAATCCCACCGCTGCCACCAATATAAAAGAATATACAAGGGAATTACAGGTGATGAGAGAGAACGGTGTGTGTGTGTAATGGTAGGTTTGCTGCCACCACCCCAAATGACAGTTTGAGGAATTGTCTTGTTGTACTAGAGCCATGATGGTGAACAAATGACACGCGTGTCAGCAATGACACACATGGCTATTTTTGATGACACACAGACACATGTGGCTGCATACTGCGAAGTACACCTTATAAGAGCCAATCTAATTCCATCCTTAAATTTGTAAAAGGCTCTACAAATTTAACATCTGCGTGTTTGAGCATTGTTCACTCCAGAACTCAGCATTATACATTTTTCTTATTTAAACTATAAATATTGCAAAATTATGGGGGGGGGGGGGGTTTCTTGAAGTGACACTCTACCCAAGTTATGCTCAGGTTTTTGGCAAATTTTGACACACCAAGCTCAAAAGATTGCCCATCACTGTACTAGAGGTAAAATGTCCCTATACACCGGCTCTTCCTTTTGGATCCCTTACTGGTGACTGAACTGTAGAGATGTGGAGGCTTACTGGATCTAACCTTATATGATGAAACAAGGCTGAGGCAGATTAAGAGCAAACGAGAGAACAGGTTTATTGAAGTATTTGAAGCAAACAACTGACTACTGAGAGGTACATACGCGTAGTTTGTTTCTGAAGCACAGACTTATTAAGCAAATGGTTTCTTTAGAAGGAGTAACTTTTCCTTAACATGAGCTGGAATGTGTCCAGAGGAGGGCGACTAAAATGATCAAGGGTCTGGAGAACAAGCCCTATGAGGAGCGGCTTAGGGAACTGGGCATGTTTAGCCTGAAGAAGAGAAGGCTGAGAGGAGATATGATAGCCATGTATAAATATGTGAGAGGAAGCCACAGGGAGGAGGAGGGAGCAAGCTTGTTTTCTGCTTCCTTGGAGACTAGGACGCAATGGAACAATGGCTTCAAACTACAAGAGAGGAGATTCCATCTGAACATTAGGAAGAACTTCCTGACTGTGAGAGCCGTTCAGCAGTGGAACTCTCTGCCCCGGAGTGTGGTGGAGGCTCCTTCTTTGGAAGCTTTTAAGCAGAGGCTGGATGGCCATTTGTCAGGGGTGATTTGAATGCAATATTCCTGCTTCTTGGCAGGGGGTTGGACTGGATGGCCCATGAGGTCTCTTCCAACTCTTTGATTCTATGATTCTATGATTCTATGAGCTACTTTCCTCACACTATCCTGTAATATGTAACAGTGCGTTTCTTTGACCAGCCGCCCCTGGCTGCCTTCCAGAGTATCTAGGTTTCCCCTGGACTACTCTGACTCTTAGGGAAATAAACCCATTTGTATTCTGTCCTAATACAAGTAAACAAGCCTTCACTTTGACTGCCCTAGTCAAACTATATAGAAGCACTTGCTCTTTAATTATTCCCTAACAGGCTAATTCCTAGCTCACTAAGAAACTCTCCTCTCCCTGTCTGAAATCCTAATCCTTTCTCTGCTAGATCAAATCTTTCTTTTTTCCTTCTGTCAGAAATGACAGCCTCTTTACACTCTCCTTCAACTCCTCCCCTTGGGGTCTGAACCAATCAGGAGTTATCTGACTCATCCCCTTGCCTCTCTGCCTATACCATCATGTCTGCCATCCTGAACTGCCTTCCCAACATGGAGGCTAGCTCACTGACTTCCAGGCTGCGGCCTACGAAGCAAAGGTATTACACCATTCAATGCTAATCAAGGTGGTCAATTGCAACATTCACACTTGCCTCCAAAAGACAAGAGTTCTTTCTCCCTCCCTGGACATTCCACAGATATAAAAATCTTTCTTGCCTAGTTTCCAACAGACCTCACAACCTCTGAGGATGCTTGGCACAGATGTGGGCGAAATGTCAGAAGAGAATGCTTCTGGAACATGGCCATACAGCCCAGAAAACTCACCACAACCCAGATAATCTGGATTCAGAAACTGAATTATATGGCAGCGTAGATGGGGCCTCACTGAAATGACGGGGAAGGAAAAGATGAAGACATTCAAGACAATAGTACAGTTTGATTCAGTTAAGGAAGGCACTCCCCTGAGTTTGCAAGTTCTGAGCGTAAATGCTGATGAATAGAGATCATGAAAGCCTCTCCTGTGTAAAAGCGTTGTAGGGTTTAAACCAGCGAGACAGCAAACAACAGCAACAACAAAAATCGTAACACTTCTCCTCTTACTGAAGGCATTTTGTTAATCAAATATTCGGGTGAACCAAATCTCACTTAATCTTTTAAGCTGTTTTAACTTGTTGTCATGTTTAATATGTCTTTATCTGACTTGAGCGGTTTCATTATTTTAATTTGGAATTGTTTAAAAACCAGCCATTGTTTTATCCGTACAAGCCTCCGAAATCCCATGGCAAAGAGCGGGATATTAACAGTTTTGAAATAAATAAACGCAATTACATGTGAGATTCTTTTCACAATAACATTGATTTAAATGGGAGTCATTAATTATAGGACAACATGTTTATAGTGAAAGGATCCAATTGTTCAGTATTTTTACTGAAAATTGCTGTGGGTTCTATTTATTTAAGTGGGATCAATTCTTCTCTGTTTATTCTGCCTGAAGATGTAAACAAGAGGCTTGAAATTGCAGGCTTTCTAAACCCTTTCCCATAATTGACTAATGAATGCAGGATAAACGAGACTCAAAGTTTGGCTGGCTTGAGTTGCAAATGCTTCACTAAAAGACAGGGAGTTCCAGCTATTTCTGACCAGGAAAAGTTGTCTTTATGGAAATAGCCACCACCAGATCCTTCTGATTTAAATAAAGATCATTCAGCCAAGTATCTACAGCAGTATTTCTCAATCTTCCGAATGCCACGACCCCTTAATACAGTTCCTAATGTTGTGGTGACCCCCAACCATAACATTATTTTCGTTGCTACTTCATAACTGTAATTTTGCTCCTGTTATGAATCGTAATGTAAATATCTGATGTGCAGGGTGTATTTTCATTCACTGGACCAAATTTGGCACAAATACTGTGCTGTCATGCGCTGGGCCTGTACAAGAGACTCTAGACAGGACGTATATTCTCAGTGCCCAACGGGACGCCGGCAACCCCACCAATGATAGAATTGGGCCAAACGTCCCACACAGAACCCCCCATGCCTTGATGGGACTCGCTGGCACTAGCCTCCCTCCAGCCTTGCATGCTCTCCCTTGCCCCACACATGCGCACCACACTGCTACGCGATGAGCACGCCTGCTCTCCCCTTTCCACTTGCAGTCTCAGAAACTGCCCTCCCCTTGGCTGAGAGGCCAGCCAATCACAGCAGAGGAGGGCTTTTGACGGGAGGATTTGCCATCAGTTTCCAAAAGGGAAGAGACGGACAGGTGGAGAGGTCTTATTTATTTATTATTTATTTACTTACTTTATTTGTATGCTGCTCTTCTCAGCCCTGAGGCAGCTCAGAGCGGTTTACAACAGTTTAGGTATACACAATAGGGCTGGGCGGTTTCGTTTCGTTAATTTGTAATTCGTTAAAAATTCGTTATTTTTTTGTTAACGAAGCGATAACGAACCATTCTGGAGCAACTTAAAAATGAAACGAATTTTTCAATTCGTTTCGTAAATGCTTCGTATTTCATTATGTATTCATTTCGTTATTGGTTTGAGGTCGTTTCGTTATTATTTCCGCATGTCTGGGGCAAGTTTTATAGTTGTTTTTTGTTTAATTAGTGAAAAAAAAATTATAATATCACACCAACAGTCAACAACAGAGGGAGAGGGAAGCTTCAGAAGGTTTTTTAGCGTATTGCGCAATCGCGGCCGCCATTAACGAATCGATTCGTTATTGTTTCGTTATTGTTTCATTATTGTTTTGTAATTTTTTTACCATTTACGAAATTTCGTAAATACCAAACTTTTTTTAAGGAAAATTTCGGAATTCTTTTAAATATCGAAACGCAAAAAACCCCAAAAAACGAATCGATTTTAGAAACAAATTTTTCCGTTGTTACCCAGGCCTAATACACAATACAAAATCATTAAGCATTTAAAAGCAATAGCATCACAAATCATTAAACATCAATATCAATACATCGCTACATCAATGTAACAAATCCATCAGGTCTCATCCATGAAATCAGAATCCAAACTCATTATCCGATATTCCGTGTTCCGATAGTCAGTCAATCAATCACACTGCTTAGTCGAATGCCTGTTCAAACAGCCAGGTCTTTACTTTCCTCCGGAATGAAAGCAAGGAGGGGGTCATCTAATATCTGCAGGAAGGGAGTTCCACAGCCGAGGGGCCACCACTGAGAAGGCCCTGTCCCTTGTCCCCGCCAGGCGTGCTTGTGAAGCCGGCGGGATCGAGAGCAGGGCCTCCCGAGATGATCTTAGTGTCCTAGCCGGTTCATAGGAGGAGATGCGTTCGGACAGGTAAGCCGGGCCAGAACCGTTTAGGGCTTTAAAGGTTAAAGCCAGCACTTTGAATTGTGCCTGGTATCAAATTGGCAGCCAGTGGAGCTGGCGCAGCAGTGGAGTGGTGTGCTCCCTGAGTGCCGCTCCTGTTAGCATCCTGGCTGCCGATCGTTGGACCATTTGAAGCTTCCGAGCAGTCTTTAGAGGCAACCCCACCTAGAGAGAGTTGCAGTAGTCTAAACGGGATGTAACCAGAGCGTGGACCACCGTGGCCAAGTCAGACTTCCCAAGGTACGGGCGCAGCTGGCGCACTAGTTTTAACTGTGCAAATGCTCCCCTGGTCACCGCCGAGACCTGGGGTTCCAGGCTCAGCGATGAGTCCAGGGTCACACCCAAGCTGCGAACCTGCGTCTTCAGGGGGAGTGGAACCCCGTCCAACACAGGCTATAACCCTATACCCTTCAGTCTTCTCTGCCAAAGGGGTTCCTAAGACCATCCTAAATGTATGTTTTCTGATAGTCTTTCGTGACCCTTCTGAAACCCCCTCACAACCGCCAAGGGTCCTGACCCCTAGGTTAAGAAACACTGATCTACAATGTCATAGTTGGAGGAAAGGTGTCCAAGCTGTTGGTGGCATTCCAGCTTCACTTGTTTTCAAGTAATGCGGATTATGGAGATCTCATCTAATTTTAGTCATTACAATACACAATAACAACAATGCTACCAGGAAAAAAAAAACAACGAAAAGAAAGCCAGGCAAACAAAGGAGAAAACACAGCAACAGTATCAAAGCAGCAAGCTGCATAAACATTGCCTTTGAGCTTAGCTCTATCAAACAACGTAATTATGCATTATCCCTTTAATTGCTTACGTTGCATTAACAAGCAGAAGCCCAAAATGTTTACTGATGTGATGGTGGACCACATAATGATTCCTGTTCAGCTGATAATGTTGTGGAGACCAAACTGCAGCTAATTTATAACCTCCGAGGAGACTGAACCCATTCAAAGATAGAATCATAGAATCATAGAATCAAAGAGTTGGAAGAGACCTCCTGGGCCATCCAGTCCAACCCCATTCTGCCAAGAAGCAGGAATATTGCATTCAAATCACCCCTGACAGATGGCCATCCAGCCTCTGCTTAAAAGCTTCCAAAGAAGGAGCCTCCACCACACTCCCTCCGGGGCAGAGAGTTCCACTGCTGAACGGCTCTCACAGTCAGGAAGTTCTTCCTCATGTTCAAATGGAATCTCCTCTCTTGTAGTTTGAAGCCATTGTCCCATTGCGTCCTAGTCTCCAAGGAAGCAGAAAACAAGCTTGCTCCCTCCTCCCTGTGGCTTCCTCTCACATATTTATCCATGGCTATCATATCTCCTCTCAGCCTTCTCTTCTTCAGGCTAAACATGCCCAGTTCCTTAAGCCGCTCCTCATAGGGCTTGTTCTCCAGACCCTTGTCTAATCTTTTAGATTGCTTCGATGTGTGCATTTGCAGAGTCTTGGTAAAGAAACTATCCCAGTCTCCTGGACACATTGTGCCAGTCATTGAATTGGGAGTAGATTGGTGGAATCAAGATGTTAAAGGTATACTACGATGATACCTTTAGAAAAAACAATTGGGAAGAGGTCCTTTGTTTCAATAGTTATTTTGTTATTTCCGTTACTTTTGGGAGCACGTAACAGAAAGGCCCCTCCTGGCACGAAAATCAGCTCGACACGAAAGCAAATGGGAGTGGATCCCGGCTCCTTGTGTGATTTTCGGCATCACAGTTCAATCTTTTTTATTAATTCCCCATCAAGCAAGAGGTCATTGATCTTCCTTACCTGGAAAAGGGAAGCCTTCAAAGACCTGAGTTGCCTGAGGGCTGAGAAGGGTGGTATACAAATTCAGTAAATAAAACAAATAAATAAATTTAAAGGCCTTGGAGAGTGTGTGCAGGGCTGCTTCAGCTGGCATGAACTGCACTTTCCTCTAGAGTAAGAAACATATTGTCTCCTTTAAATGCCTTGGAAAGCATGTGTAGGCCCAGAAGATGAAGTATGGGGTGCCCGCCTGCAGCCGAGCACCTCTCCATCTCCTCTAGAATAGAACAGATAAGAAGAAGCCTCCTTAAAGCACATGCTTGCCTGCAGCCGAATATCTCTCCTCTAGAGTAGAATTCCTAAAATGACTGGAAGGGGAGCCTGGGAAGCCACCTCTCCCAATAATGGGATGATAGAAAGCGGATCTTTCAGCATCCCAGAGCAAAATCGAGCATCTGTCCTCCTGATTTTGAGAGGCCCCCAAAAATGGATCGGGCCCCCACCAAAAACCAGGACAGGAAATGCGTCTAGGTTTCCCCCGAAAGCACAACCCTATTGAGTAGTCCATCATCTCTTGGCTTCTCGACATGGATTGGGAAGACCTTGGAAGTAACTACCTAAAAGGAAGTAGATTGCTATTATTGATAACTATGATCAAGTCAGCTTTGACTTATGGTGCCACAATGCCAGGGCTCTGCCTTTACAGAGGCGGAGATGAACCAAACAAAAACCCAGTTTGCGTTAAACAATTTAATTAAAATGGCACTTTTTCTGGCTGTTTTAATAGTCCAAAATATAAAACATAAAAATAGCACTCAGCCACAGTATAAGCAAAAACGGATAGCAAAAGCTACACTATAGTCAAAGGGTCCAGTCCAGTGGTCAAACACTGAGAGTTCAATAAACAAAGTCTAGGGATCAATAGTCTATTCCGTAGTCAAAAGCCAGCCCAGAGGTTCAAGGTTCCAAGAGTACAGGAGATAGGCCAGGATACCGAAAATCGACAAACCTGGGGAAAAACCATTAGCATCGACCACCAAAATAAAACAAATATTTTTCTCCCGAAGATCAGTCCCAAAGCTAGCTCCTTATATCCAGAAACACCCAGTTGCAACCCATCTCTTGCATACCTCCACCCTTAATTGCTTTCACCCATGAACTTTTACTTACAGATTACTCAACCCTTTAGAACTTACATTAACCATTCCATCATCAACTGCAGAACATAATACATGACACATGGCAACCCTATGAATGAAGAAATTCCAAGTTATTCTGTTAGCAACTGCCCTGTTTAACTGGATTAAACCTATCATCTGGAATAGACCCCACCAGATCCTTCTGATCTAAATAAAGATCATTCAGCCAAGTATCTACAGCAATGTTTCTCAACCTTCCTAATGCCGCTTAATACAGTTCCTCAAGTTGTGGTGACCCCCAACCATAAAACTATTTTCGTTGCTACTTCATAACTGTCATTTTGCTACTGTTATGGAATTGTAAAGTAAATATCTGACATGCAGGATGCATTTTCATTCACTGGACCAAATTTGGCACACACCCAATATGCTCAAATCTGAATACTGGTGGGGTTGGGGAGAGCTTGTTTTTATCATTAGGGAATTGTAGTTGCTGGAATTAATAATTAACCTACAATCAAAGAGCATTCTGAACTCTATCAATGATGGAATTGAACCAAACTTGGCACAGAACTCCCATGGCCAAGAGAAAATACAGAAAGGGTTTGGTGGACATTGACCTTGAGTTTTGGAGTTGTAGTTCCTCTACATCCAGAGAACCCTGTGGACTCAGACAATGATGGATCTGGACCAAATTGCCACAAATACTCAATATGCCCAAATGTGAACACAGGTGGAGTTTAGGGAAACTAGACCTTGACATTTGGAAATTGTAATTGCTGGGATTTATGGTTCACCTACAATCAAAGAGCATTCTGAACTCCACCAATGATGGAATTGAACCAAACTTGGCACAGAACTCCCATGACCAACAGAAAATACAGAAAGGGTTTGGTGGACATTGACCTTGAATTTTGGTGTTGTAGTTCACCTACATCCAGAGAGCACTGTGGACTCAGACAATGATTGATCTAGACACGAATACTCAATATGCCCAAATGTGAACACTGGTGGAGTTTGGAGAAAATAGACCTTGACATTTGGGAGTTGTATTTGCTGGGATTTGGGATTTATAGTGCGCCTACAACCAAAGAGCATTCTGAACCTCATCAATGATAGAATTGGGCCAAACTTCCCACACAGAACCCTCATTACCAACAGGAAATGCTGTTTTCTGGTGGTCTTTGGTGACCCCTCGGACACCCCCTCACGATCCCTCAGGGGTCCTGACCCCCAGGTTGAGAAACACTGATTCAGAAACACAGAAACATATCTTCAGCTGTTCCTGTTAGGAAATGTCTGCCATGTTTCACATCTAAATCCTACCCATCATGCTATAATCCAAGGCCACTAGTATCTCAATATATAGTAAAACTGTGATCAAGTTGAGATTCAAGACATTCATTCTATTAACCAAATGCAAAGAGAGAAATGAGTATGCATTATTCACAGACTGCCTATGTTAACATGGTTAGAAGAAGTGACAAGTCAGTGGAAAGTAAGAAACCCCCGCAAAAGGCGCAGCAGCCATTAAGGTTAACTAAGGCCTGATTGCCATTCAGAAGATGCCCAATCCGAAAACTCATTGCCAGCTTGCCTCCTACCTGGCATTATGCATGCAAGGGGTAGGGGGAAAACCCTAGAGTCTCACCCATTAGCAATCAGTCCTTTGTGTTCTGCAAACTGTTGATAACATCCCAGAAAAACATAAAGAAATGGAAATATTCACCCAGTCCTGCATTCCAGCAATCAGGCCGAGGCTGGTGAAGGCGGAGAGGAAATTGAGGGAAGGGTTGCTGAGACAACCTATTGGCAAATGCCCATCTGTGAAATCAATCAAAGAAGCACAACTGCCCCTTCTTCCCACCCAGCTCTCATTTTGACCACCGCACCTTGAATATTTCCAATAACAATTGTTGTGATGTCTCTATGAATGTTTTTTTTTCCAATCCTGCAACCTGCTGTAGTCTTGCAAATCCACTCTCATTGGCTGATGAATATGCGAAAACACAGGATCTATATAAATAAAAATGTAATGTAACTCAAAAACCACTGGACACATTGACACCAAATTTGGATAGAATATGCCTAACAACCCAATGAGTGACTATCACTCAAAAATTGATTTTGTCATATGGGAGTTGTAGTTGCAGGGATTTATAGTTCACCTACAATCAAAGAGCATTCTGAACTCCACCAATGATGAACCAAATGTGGCACACAGGACTCCCTTGACCAACGGAAAACAGTAGAAAGGTTTGGTGGGCATTGACCTTGAGTTTGGGAGTTGTAGTTCACCTACACCCAGAGAGCGCTGTGGACTCAAACAATGATAGATCTGGACCAAACTTGGCACAAATATTCCATATGCCCAAATATGAACACAGATACAGTTTGGGGGAAATAGACCTTGACATTTGGGAGTTGTAGCTACTGGGATTTATAGTTCACCTACGTTCAAAGAGCATTCTGAACCCCACCAATGACAGAATGGGGCAAACGTCCCACACAGAACACACATGAGCAACAGAAAATCATAGAATCATAGAATCAAAGAGTTGGAAGAGACCTCCTGGGCCATCATGCAGTCCAACCCCATTCTGCCAAGAAGCAGGAATATTGCATTCAAATCACCCCTGACAGATGGCCATCCAGCCTCTGTTTAAAAGCTTCCAAAGGAGCCTCCACCACACTCCCTCCGGGGCAGAGAGTTCCACTGCTGAACGGCTCTCACAGTCAGGAAGTTCTTGCTCATGTTCAAATACTTAAAGCCATCAAGTCCAGCTCCCTTCACCAGGGCAAGAAAACGTAAGCAAAGCCCTTCTGATAGCCATCCAGCCATAGATATATATATATATAGATATATATGATTCACACACAGAGAGATATAGTATCATAGATTTGAAAGGGACTCCTAAAGAAGGACAATTATATGTTGCATGTTCCAGAGTAGGCAAACCAGACACTCTGCACATCAACACTGACAAAGAAACCACAATAAATACTGTTTACCCACAAGAATAAAGACATTACGTATATTAGAAACCAACACTTTCTCATTACTTTATTTTCCAGATCACCAGGCTGGGCCACAGCAACGCCTGGCAGGGGACAGCTAGTTCTAAATAAAATCAAGGTCCATTTCAAGCTACTAGTGCTCCTTTTTAGAGCTCAGAGAGGCCATATCTCCAGACCGACAGTGGACATTTTCCACAACACTGTTTGTCTCCAGCTCTGTCCTATTTCTTAGCAACCTCCTCTATCAACTGCTGTAGCTTCAGTCAGGAAAGCAGGCAGTCTCTCTCTCTTCCCTTAATTCCACTGTTTGCTTTATTCAGACCCAGTTGGAGGGATTGGATACTGAGTCATTCCAAAGTCATTATGAGTCATTCCAAACCTAGGGCAGCAGGAAAGCTGGTTTATATTTTAGCAAATAATTTGGAGGGAAGAACGGGGGACAAAACAGTAACATTGCCCACTAGCATCACAGTTGGCATGAATAGTTTTGCAGTGTCTTAATAAAATATTGCCATAGCTTTACAGACTGTACTCTTGTACCACTTCAGGGGAAAGGAAACACCATTGCCCTCTCTATTCGGTCATTATTCTACCTTAAGCAGCCATTCTTCCAAGTCCTCTTCATACTATGCACGTATCCTGTGGTGTTATGCTGTGATGTTATCAACAGGATTCAGATAGTCCATCTAGTTTTCTTAAAAACCTCCGCCATCAACTCCGCTGGACTGGCCACGTTGTCCGGATGCCCGTCCACTATCTCCCAAAGCACTTACTCTACTCCGAACTCAAGAACGGAAAATGGAATGTTGGTGGGCAGGAAAAGAGATTTAAAGATGGGCTCAAAGTCAACCTGTAAAACTCTGGCATACACACTGAGAACTGGGAAGCCCTGGCCCTTGAGCGCTCCAGCTGGAGGTCGGCTGTGACCAACAGTGCTGCAGAATTTGAAGAGGTCGAAAGAGAGAAACATTCCAAGAGGAAGGTGTGTCAAGCCAACCCCAACCAGGACCGCCTTCCACCTGGAAACCAATGCCCTCAAGGTGGGAGAACATGCAGGTCAAGACTAGGGCTCGACAGTCACCTACGGACCCACCAGTACACTGATCTTGGAAGACTATCCTACTCGGACAATGAGCAATCTCCTAATTCCAAAAAAAATAAAAATAATAATTGTCCAAAAATAGAGCCATGGACACACATGTGACTAAACAGAAGCACAATTGAAAAGCAATTACAATTAGAACTCTCTGCAACCATTCCTTCATTCTGATCTTTATGACATGAAACAGAGATTGAATTTATAGTTAGGTAGAGAGAGAGAGAGATCAGAAATCTGTTTGTGTGTACACTGAGAGGTATGCATCAGCACATATAAGATCCAGCACATCTCTCTTTTTTTTTTTTTTGTCATGTCAGGAGTGACTCCTGGTGTGAGAGAATTGGCCGTCTGCAAGGACGTTGCCCAGGGGACGTCCGGATGAATTGATGTTTTTATCATCCTTGTGGGAGGCTTCTCTCATGTCCCCTTTGCATGAGGAGCTGGAGCTGATAGAGGGAGCTCATCCGCCTCTCCCCGGATTCGAACCTGCGACCTGTCGATCTTCAGTCCTGCCGGCACAGGGGTTTAACCCACTGTGCCACCGGAGGCTCCAGCAACAGGCAGAGTTGGCACACAAGTAATTGTGCAAGGGTCCTCCTGGCCACCGCCAACACCTGGACTTCCAGGTTCAGTGTCGAGTCCAGGAGGACTTTCAAACTGTGGACCTGTGTCTTCAGGGGGAGTGTGACCCCATCCAGCACAGGCTGGTGTGTGTGTGTATCTCACTGTTTTTCACAATTCATTTCTGGCAGTCACTCTATGCTCTGAGCAGTGTGCTATTGCTTGTTTTCTTGCGCAAAGGCTCTGGTGGTACAAAAATGCTTCTTTTGCCATGACTCTCAAACCCAACAGATTTTCCTTGCACTCCTCCAACTCATTCCATTCTGCATCAATAGGAGCATAGTGTCTAGATCTAAGGAAGTCATGCTACCCCTCTATTCTGCTTTGGTCAGACCACATCTGGAATACTGTGTCCAATTCTGGGCACCACAATTCAAGAGAGATATTGACAAGCTGGAATGTGTCCAGAGGAGGGCGACTAAAATGATCAAGGGTCTGGAGAACAAGCCCTATGAGGAGCGGCTTAAGGAGCTGGGCATGTTTAGCCTGAAGAAGAGAAGGCTGAGAGGAGATATGAGAGCCATGTATAAATATGTGAGAGGAAGCCACAGGGAGGAGGGAGCAAGCTTGTTTTCTGCTTCCTTGGAGACTAGGATGCAATGGAACAATGGCTTCAAACTACAAGAGAGGAGATTCCATCTGAACATTAGGAAGAACTTCCTGACTGTGAGAGCCGTTCAGCAGTGGAACTCTCTGCCCCGGAGGGAGTGTGGTGGAGGCTCCTTCTTTGGAAGTTTTTAAGCAGAGGCTGGATGGCCATTTGTCAGGGGTGATTTGAATGCAATATTCCTGCTTCTTGGCAGAATGGGGTTGGACTGGATGGCCCATGAGGTCTCTTCCAACTCTTTGATTCTATGATTCTATGATTCTATGATGACCCACAGAAAAGCAGTGTGCAACAGATGCCTGTCATATGTAGCCAAGGCACCCCCACTTTCTTTAACTGATGAAACATTTGGTGGCTGACCTTCAGAGGGAGGAAAATGTTCCTGGGCAGAGTTTCAAGAGAGGCCAATATTTATTGCAATCAGCTCAGTGGCTCGCTGGTCATTGAACTCACAGCTTGAGTAAATGAGGTTTGTGTCAGAAGGGAGGACATCCTCAAATAATCTGCTTAAGGAAAACATCCAAAAAGCACCGCTTCTGCTTGGGAGAATTTAACTCCTTCACCACATGGTTGCTTTCTAGTCTCAGAGAAAGTGTCCTGGTCCCTTCAACATTCTTCTGGAGTCTTGCTCAAATGGGAAAACCCCAAATTTCCTTCCTACCCTCCTCATGTCTTTGGCGTATCCCTCAAAAATAAATATTTTGCTGTAACATACTTTCGGAGAGAGAGAGAGAGGGAATTAGGAAAGGAAGTCATAAAGGATGTTACTTCTCTCTGTGGTTCTGGAAACTGGACTGACAGGAAGAGAAACATCACATTTGAAATGCGGTGCTGAAAGAAAGTTGGACTGCCCCAAAAGTATATATAATATGCCCTGGGTGAAGGCTGTAGAGTCCCTTTGGAAAGAGGGGGTGGGATATAAATACTGTTTATTATTATTATGATTATTATTATTATTATTTGATGCACAACAAGATAAGTACACAGCAAACAGGATCAATGTGGTGGCTTTTGTATTGGATCACAAATCAGGCACTTCCCAAGTGTCTCGGACTAAATGATGCATCAGCGAATAATGCATGCATCTCCAAGTAGCCCTCGGTTGCGCAGTGGGTTAAACCGCTGAGCTGCGGAGCTTGTTGACCAAAAAGTCACAGGTTCAAATCCGGGGAGTGGTGTGAGCTTCTGCTGTCAGCCCCAGCTTCTGCCAATCTAGCAGTTCAAAAACATGCAAATTGAGTAGATCAATAGGTACCGCTCCGGTGGGAAGGTAACGCTCCATGCAGTCATGCTGGCCACATGACCTTGGAAGTGTCTACAGACAACGCCGGCTCTTCGGCTTAGAAATGGAGATGAGCACCACACCTCAGAGTCAGACACGACTGGACTTAATGTCAGGGGAAAACCTTTACCTATCCAAGTAAGGTGGCCTTTCGCACCTGACAGATGGTAATTTTGTCAGCACCAATTGTTTTCAAGAGCTGGGCAAGGTCTTCAGATTGCACCCAGTGTGCCTATCACCACTGGGACCACCTTTACTGGCTTGTGCCAGAGTCTTTGCAGTTCAATCTTTAAATCCTTGTATCATGTCAGCCTTTCCTGTTGCTTCTCGTCAATCCTCCTGTCACCTGGGATTGCAACATTGCAACATTGACAATCCATACTTGGTTTCCCCCCACAATCGAGAGGTCAGGAATATTGTGCTCCAAAATTCTATCAGTCTGAATTTGGAAGTTCGTGGGTAATTTGATATGTTCATTTTTTGCAACTTTCTCAGGTTTGTGATCCCACCAGTTCCTTGTCACAGGCAGATGGTATTTGCGGCATAAGTTCCAGTGGGTCATCTGAGCAACAGTATTATGCTTCTGCTTATAGTCCATCTGTGCGATCTCCTTGCAGCAGCTGAGTGATCCATTGTTTTGTGTACTTGAGTGGGTCCCCTGACGACTCGACAGCGCGCTGTGAAGCATTTGCTCAGTACTTTGCGGACAAAGTCGCTTTGATCCGCGTGGGCTTTGACACCACATTAACTGCAGTCTCTGAGGATGTAACTCAAGCATCTGCTTGTCCAGTTTTGTTGGATTCGTTTCGATCTGTTCAACTCGACGAGGTCATCAGGGTTCTGGGAGAGGCGAGGCCCACCACATGCATCCTAGACCCCTGCCCTTCCTGGCTGGTAAAAGAAGCCAGAGGGGGTTTGGCAGAGTGGGTAAAGGTGGTGGTTAATGCCTCCCTTCGGGAAGGCAAGATTCCAGCCAGCTTAAAACAAGCTGTCATCAAACCGCTGTTGAAAAAACCATCACTAGACCCCACTCAATTCGTCAACTTTCGGCCAGTCTCCAATCTCCCCTACTTGGGCAAAGTCCTGGAACATGTGGTGGCCTCGCAACTCCAGGAATTCCTGGTGGACACGGACTATCTAGATCCGTCACAGTCTGGCTTTAGGCCGGGACATGGTACTGAGACAGCCTTGGTCACCTTAGTTGATGATCTGCGCCGGGAACTGGACAGGGGGAGTGTGTCCCTGCTAGTTCTGCTGGACCTCTCTTCGGCCTTCGATACCGTCGACCACGGTATCCTTCTGGGACGCCTCGCGGGAATGGGTCTCGGGGGTACTGCCTTGCAGTGGCTCCGGTCCTTTCTCAAGGGTCGCTCCCAGAAGGTGTCACTAGGGGACTCCTGCTTGACTCCTCGGCCATTGTACTGTGGAGTCCCGCAGGGCTCAATACTGTCCCCTATGTTGTTTAACATATACATGAAGCCGTTGGGAGAGATCATCCGGAGTTTTGGGGTGCGATGTCATCTGTACGCAGATGATGTCCAACTCTATCACTCATTTCCACCTGCCACTAAGGAGGCTGTTCAGGTCATGAACCGGTGCTTGGCCGCTGTCACGGACTGGATGAGGGACAACAGATTGAAACTAAATCCAGACAAGACAGAGGTACTCCTGGTCAGTCGTAAGACCGAACAGGGTACGGGGTTACAGCCTGTGTTGGACGGGGTCACACTCCCCCTAAAAGCACAGGTACGCAGTCTGGGAGTTCTCCTGGATTCATCGCTGAGCCTGGAACCCCAGGTTTCAGCGGTGGTCAGGGGAGCATTCGCACAATTAAAACTTGTGCGCCAGCTGCGTCCGTACCTTGGGAGGGCTGACTTGGCCACGGTAGTACACGCTTTGGTTACATCCCGCTTAGATTACTGCAACGCTCTCTACGTGGGGTTGCCTCTGAAGACTGCCCGGAAGCTGCAGCAAGTACAACGCGCGGCAGCCAGATTACTAACGGGTGCGGGATACAGGGAGCACACCACTCCGCTGTTACTCGAACTCCACTGGCTGCCGATTAGCTTCCGAGCACAATTCAAAGTGCTGGTGTTAACCTATAAAGCCCTAAACGACTCCGGCCCTGTTTACCTCTCCGAACGTATTCTCCCCTACGAACCATCAAGACCACTAAGATCGTCTGGAGGGGCCCTGCTCTCGGTCCCTCCGCCTGCACAAGCACGGCTGGTGGGGACGAGGGACAGGGCCTTCTCGATGGTGGCCCCTCGACTTTGGAACTCCCTGCCATTAGAGATTAGAACTGCCCCCTCCCTCATGACGTTCAGGAAACTAACAAAGACCTGGTTGTGGAACGCGGCATTTGACAACTGATTTAATTCTTTGCCCACATGAAAGGAGGATGATGAATGTGATTGTGATGGTGTTGGACGATTTGGCTCTTTTAACTAGGATGTTAATATTTTAATGTGTATGGTGCAGATATTTTAATCGTGTAATGAAGTGGCATTGTGTTGTTATTGTATATTTTTTGTATGTTAACACATGTTGTGAACCGGTCCGAATCCCTCTTTGAAGGTGAGAGGGTCGGTATATAAAACCTCGAAATAAATAAATAAATAAATACTTCCTTACAGAGTCTACACTTGGAATCTGTAGTTGACTTTTCAATTCTGCCATTGTTGTTGTTGTTGTTGTTGTTGTAGCTGTTGTGTTTCCTTTCACATGACTGAAATACCCGACTTTTTACTTCCAAAGGTTTTAGTATTATGAGAAAATAAAGTAATCAATGAATAATGTTTTATGCTTTGATGTTCTTTTTATTATATTTTCCCCCTAGAGCCAAAACACTGAAACATTTGGATGCTCTTTCCTACATACTAAAGCTATAAAGCCAACTCTTTCCATCCCTCTCCCATACTATTGCACCACAAAGAGAGCCCTGTCCTGCCTTCTGCTTTGCTGCAACCATTTTCTGTGCAACTACTGGCCTTTCAATGATTTAAAAGCCAGGAGAATGTTTGTTCTTTTCAGTGAGGGAATTATTAGAAAAACCTAACTGACCTTCAGGGAGGTTATTAGCCGTTCACATTCTGCCTCAGCTGCTGGAATGTATGGAACGCTAGGGTGCCCTAATGTTCAGAAACATGAAATAATGTTAATGATGAACTGTGGGCAGGCAGATCCAAAAGATATAGAGCGGCACAGTGGACAAGGAGGTAGACTCGGATGGAGGAGATTTATGAGCATCAGGCAGACAAGCTGGCACTGCAGTCTTACAGCACTGCATGGCTTGACCCCATATGCATCCTGCTGCCAGTCTGCTTTCTGTCTATGATTCTCCTGTCTAGAGATTCTTCCTTTCTTCATGTCAGGAGCAACTTGAGAAACTGCAGGCGGATGGTATTTGCGGCACAAGTTCCAATGGATCACCTGAGCAATGGTATTATGCCTCTGCTTGTAGTCCATCTGCCCACTCTTCTTGCATCTGCATCCATCTGCTTCCTTGCAGAATCTACACTTGGAATCTGTAGTTGACTTTCCAAACATGACTTTGATGGCATTTGTTCTAATGGCTTGTTCTTGGGTTGCAAGAATCAGGCTGTCGGTCTCCTTTTTCAAGGTTTATTTATTTATTTATTTATTTGCTTTATTTGTATACCGCATTTTTCAGCCTATATAGGCGACTCAATGCGGTTTACATGCAATTAAAACACAACAATTACACAACAAAATCAATAGCATCAATCAACAACAATAACAAATAAAACATCGTCTCCGTAAAATCAGATCCGTTCTCATAATCCTTGTGCCATTCCTATGTTCCATTTACCGTCTTCCTATGTTCAGTTGCACTGTTAACCAAACGCTTGTTCATAAAGCCAAGTCTTGACCTTTCTCCAAAACGCCAGCAACGAAGGTGCCTGCCTGATGTCTGCTGGTAAGGCATTCCATAGCCGAGGGGCCACCCCTGAGAAGGCCCTGTCTCTCGTCCTCGCCAAATGCGCCTGCGATGCAGGCGGGACCAAGAGCAGGGCCTCCCCAGACGATCTTAATGTTCTGGTCGGTTCATAGGTGGAGATGCGTTTGGAGAGGTAAGTGGGGCCAGAACCGTTTAGGGCTTTGTAGGCTAAAGCCAGCACCTTGAATTGTGCCCGGTAGCAGATTGGCAGCCAGTGGAGCTGGCTCAACAGAGGAGTGGTATGCTCCCTGAGTGCCGCTCCCGTTAGCAACCTGGCTGCCGAGCGCTGGACCATCTGAAACTTCCGGGCAGTCTTCAAGGGCAGCCCCACGTAAAGCGCGTTGCAGTAATCAATACAGGATGTAACCAGAGCATGGACTACCGTGGCCAAGTCAGGCTTCCCAAGGTACGGGCGCAACTGGCGCACAAGTTTTAGTTGTGCAAATGCTCCCCTGGACACCGCCGAAACCTGGGGTTCCAAGCTTAGCGAAGAGTCCAGGATCACACCCAAGCTGCGAACCTGTGTCTTCAGGGGGAGTGTAACCCCGTCTAACACAGGCTGTCACCCTATACCCTGTTCGGCCTTACGACTGACCAGGAGTGCCTCTGTCTTGTCTGGATTCAATTTCAATTTGTTCGCCCTCATCCAGTCCGATACAGCGGCCAAGCACCGGTTCAGGACCTGAACAGCCTTCCATTTGTGAGCCACATCTATGTCTCTTCCTTGTCAATTTCGCTCTCAATTTTCCCCCCAGGAACTGTCCATGGTGAGCCTTCTTTTGCCAGTTGTCTCTTCTGCTCTGCATTTTATTTTTCCGGCATTCACTCTTTGTCTTTGGCAGGTTTCTACTATTGACTTCTGTATCTCTCTTTCACTTTATGGACCTTCACTGTTGGCTGAAGCATGAAAGTATCAGGGACATGTCACGCAGTCACAACACCATCCATCACTCCTTCGCTGCCATGACAAGTGGGACTCACCTTCTTAAGAGTGGATTTTCTATTTGTCAGCCCCTGTAACTTGTTTCATGGTAGCTCTGTTTGTAACTCACACATTCATGCTCTGAACTGTTTATATAGCTTTGGGAAAAGAAGAGAGAGGGAAAAACCCAAACAAGGAGCGTACAAATAGCATTTCACAGACAGATTAAACTCTATTCTCCTTAATATGAGTCTTGCTTTCCAACAAAGGATCACCAAGAATGGATTCATGCAACAATCTGGGCTACAGTTGTCACCTGAGGGAAGGGCTCCTGTGCTGGTACGGCTGTATCAAGAGCTCCAACTTCATATCTTCCTATTGAGTGTTTGCATATATTCCAAGGTTCCATGCATTGGCAAAAGGTGACTTCCCTTGGTTTGCAGTCATAGGGCAAGCCACCTGTCTATCATTGTTAAGTTTGGATCCGCCCCTTCTCCCAGGGAGATGGGAAGGGAAGAGGGGGCCATTTTTAGTTAGTCTTAGTGAGGAAAGCTAAGTGAGAGGACGTGGACAAGCTTCACCTGCAGAAAAGCTTCATTTCTCAAGACATTCCAGGGGAAAATTCCCAAAGCTCTGGCTGGGAGCTCGCAGCCTCTCAGCCTTACAGCATCAATCTTTAAATCCTTGTATCATGTCAGCCTTTCCTGTTGCTTCTCATCAGCCCTAAAGTCTTAAAGAAATTCCAGAGGGAAAACATCTTCACAGACCCGAAGAACTCCAGCTGGAGAATCTGCAAGCTTTTGCTGGTAGGGCTACTCGGTGCCCCAGACACAGTTTGGAATCGGTAGTAGATCCCACACCAACAAAACGTAGATAACAGACAGCCTGGGAGAGTTTTAAAAAGAGAGTTTCAAAGTATAAGAACAGTTAATGAAGACTGTTGCCTGTCCCTTGTGGACAAGATTAAGGAAGCCACCAATTGATTTCATAGAATCATAGAATCATAGAATCCAAGAGTTGGAAGAGACCTCATGGGCCATCCAATCCAACCCCATTCTGCCAAGAAGCAGGAATATTGCATTCAAATCACCCCTGACAGATGACCATCCAGCCTCTGTTTAAAAGCTTCCAAAGAAGGAGCCTCCACCACACTCTGGGGCAGAGAGTTCCACTGCTGAATGGCTCTCACAGTCAGGAAGTTCTTCCTCGTGTTCAGATGGAATCTCCTCTCTTGTAGTTTGAAGCCATTGTTCCGCATCCTAGTCTCCAGGGAAGCAGAAAACAACCTTGCTCCCTCCTCCCTGTGGCTTCCTCTCACATATTTATACATGGCTATCATATCTCCTCTCAGCCTTCTCTTCTTCAGGCTAAACATGCCCAGCTCCTTAAGCCGCTCCTCATAGGGCTTGTTCTCCAGACCTTTTATCATTTTAGTCGCTCTCCTCTGGACACATTCCAGCTTGTCAATATCTCTCTTGAATTGTGGTGCCCAGAACTGGACACAATATTCCAGATGTGGTCTAACCAAAACAGAATAGAGGGGTAGCATTACTTCCCTAGATCTAGACACTATGCTCCTATTGATGCAGGTCAAAATCCCATTGGCTTTTTTTGCCACCACAAAGCCTTGAAGCATTGGTTTGACTCATTGAAGATTGGAGAAATATCTGTTTAATTTGTTCAATAATAAAGGGCTTTGTTTAACCTTTCATGCCATCTAAAGACCATTTCTTCAGGAAAATCCTTGAGGGCCTCTCTTCAAGGCGCCCTGGCTTCCCGCTGGGCACAAGGCGCACGTCCTGTTTCAAAAGACAATTATTACAGGCTCAGGGCGTGACAGAACAGCTCCAGTCTTTCAATGCTTAGGTAGCAGAGGCACAACTGACTGCAATGCAGCCATGACGTGGAGCTCCTCTTGGTTGCACTTGGATGAAAGACCTCTCTACTTTGGGAGATCTATTTGCTCTCCTCCCTCCTAGCCATCTGCCTCTGAGTTCAAAAGACATCCCTCATTTGGCAGCGATTTCAGTAAACGGGTCCCTTGCTTATGCGGTCTTATCAGCTGTGTCTGGTTTTGGTTTTATCGGCTTAACATGCTGCTTGTAAGGCAAAGCACCCTGAGCACTGTGTTCACATTTGAAGGGCAGGATATTAATTATCATAAACAAACAAATACAGAGCGTCTCAAGCAGGGAACCATTTAATTTCCCTCTAAGAAATATTTTATTTGCTTCTTTGCTAGGTTTATATAGTCCCTTAGAGCGGAAGCACACAAAGCTGTTTACACTTTGCAATAATAGCTTACAAGCAAACAGATATAGGCAAGAAATGGGAGGGTGGGGGAGTGGGGAGGGGAACAGGCAAAGCAGTCAACGTTGAAGGCACATGGTGCAAAGAGGAATGGGAAGAAGGCTGGCCAGCGTCTTCCGCTGTATAGGAACATGCCCAAGTTTTGCGGTCTTCTGGGGATTCCTTTCTATCAGTCCCTCCCACCATCACAGGTACATCTCATAGAATCCTAGAATCCTAGAAGAGTGGGAAGAGACCTCCTGGGCCATCATCCAGTCCAACCCCATTCTGCCAAGAAGCAGGAATATTGCATTCAAAGCACACCTGACAGATGGCCAGCCAGCCTCTGTTTAAAAGCCTCCAAAGAAGGAGCCTCCACCACACTCCCTCTGGGGCAGAGAGTTCCACTGCTGAACGGCTCTCACAGTCAGGAAGTTCTTCCTCATGTTCAGATGGAATCTCCTCTCTTGCAGTTTGAAGCCATTGTTCCCTTGTGTCCTAGTCTCCAGAGAAGCAGAAAACAAGCTTGCTCCCTCCTCCTCCCTGTGGTTTCCTCTCACATATTTATACATGGCTATCATACCTCCTTTCATCCTTCTCTTATTCGGGCTAAACATGCCCAGCTCCTTAAGCCACTCCTCATAGGGCTTGTTCTCCAGACCCTTGATCATTTCAGTCGCCCTCCTCTGGACACATTCCATCTTAGAGTCAATATATCTCTTGAATTGTGGTGCCCAGAATTGGACACAATATTCCAGATGTGGTCTAATCAAAGCAGGATAGAGCATTGGGAGCATTACTTCCCTGGACCTAGACACTAGGCTCCTCTTGATGCAGGCCAAAATCCCACTGGCTTTTTTTGCTGCCACATCACATCTGACAGAGAATCAGGGGAAAGTCTTCTTGGTGGTTGCTCCCAGGCTTTGGAAGACTCTATCATGGGAGACTCAGCTGCCCCCTTTCTCTGCTCACCTATAAGGCCCTAAACAGTTCTGACCTGCCTATCTTTGTGACCGCATCCTCCTCTACGAACCTGCACTTTCTTTAAGATATTCTGGGGAGGCTCTCCTCTCACTCCCACCCTTGTCACAAGCGCAGCTGGTGGGGATGAGAGAGAGGGCCTTCTTGGTTGTGGCCCCCTGGCTCTGGGATTCTCACCCCAGAAAGATTAGGCCAGCACCCACCCTATCCACTTTTTGTAAAGATCTAAAAACGTGGTTGTTCCACAGTGCCTTTGATTAGATAGTTCCACAGATAATTTGGCCCCCAACCATGACCCAAGATCTAGTCTTTGCACTTTACTACTGTCCCCTGCCCATAGATATAGTGTCCTACATCATATTGCCCTTCTAGTCCTAATTCTGTCATCTGGCTTTTGCACTTTATCCATCAGCCCTGTCCTTGCATAGAGCATTCTGAACCCTACCAACTAGGGCTGGGCGGTTTCGTTTCGTTAATTCGTAATTCGTTAATAATTCGTTAATTTTTTCAATTACAAAACGATAACGAACCATTCTGGAGCAATTATTAAAAAAAACGAATTTTGAAATACGTTTTGTAAATGCTTCGTATTTTGATATTGTATTCGTTTCGTTATTGTTTTGAGGTCGTTTCGTTATTATTTCCGCATGTCTGGGCCAGTTTTATGGTTTAATTAGTGAAAAAAAATTATAATATCACACCAACAGTCAAGAACAGAGGGAGAGGGAAGCTTCAGAAGTTTTTGGAGGCTTTTTAGCGTATTTCGCGGTCGTGTCCACCATTAACGAATTGATTCGTTATTGTTTCGGAAATCGATTCGTTTATTTTTTACCATTTATGAATTTTCGTAAATATCAAACTTTTTAAAAGGAAAATTTTGTAATTATTTTAAATATCGAAACAAAAAAAAACCCAAATACAAATTGATTTTAGAAACAAATTTTTCTGTTGTTACCCAGGCCTACTACCAACAATTGAATTGGGCCAAACTTCCCACACAGAACCTTCATGACCAACAGAAAACACTGTGTTTTCTGGTGGTCTTTGGTGATCCCTCTGACACCCCCTCGTGACCCCCTCCAGGGGCCCTGACCCCCAGGTTGAGAAACACTGGTCTACATTAACCATATACTGCCATTTCAAATTGCATTATATGGCACTATAGATCCAACCTCAGACACCACAGTGTTTTGGGCCCATCCTGAGCTCCCTTCCCAATAATTTACACTTTTAGCAAGACAGATTTACTTTCTCAAGCCATTTAAACATTAAAAGCCCAAGTTACATGAAAATTCTTTCTAGAAAGAAGTTAAGATTTTAAAGGAAGGGTTTTAATAGCATGAAATCCCACAAAATGCACCAAAATAAACTCCTTCCGATTCTTCCAGTAATGATATGTTTGACAGTATTCCGCCATCCATTTGCAAATAAATGTCCACACGCAAGGATGTCAAAAGATCTCCCCAATAATTTCATATATATGTGACTACATTTCCCTGGCTGAATAACCTCATAGCTTCAATCTGCCAAATTTTATGCAGTACAGTTCCAATTACCTGAATGCAGAAAATCCAAATTGCTTGAACACCTGTTGTTAAAAAAAAAAAAAAGGTCCAAACTTGCAACGCAGCTCTCGTTTAAACTTCGGTCTAGGATGCAAACCACATAAACCAAATTCATTTTGAACTCAACGACCTGTTCAAATGGAAATATATGCTTCCTGGACCAATCACAGATTGGATTTATGCTCTCACGCACACGCATGCACACATACAAACATTTCTGCTGGGTTGTTTGCTTTGGCAACAATATCGAGTTGCTGTCATATACTATCAGGAAAAGATGAGCAGCTCTATACCTATTTGGTCTGAAATGCTCTTGAGTAACTGAATTAATTTCCTGGATTGCCTTCTGATAGTCATGCATCAAGCCTGCTAAACATCAAAGCGCTCCAACCAGATCTAATTCAGATTGTACCATCACTCCAATTGTTTGCAACCTTCCTGCACCAACAGAAGCACTTTCCATTGCGTGACATCATTCTAAACTGACTGAAAACCGGTTTGAAACTTTTGTGTTCTAGAAATGAGGGAGCCCAGTTTTAGGCTGCTGAAAACACATTCAGAGTGACTTCAGTCATATGATAATCTACAGATGATAACATCTACGTGAAGCCATTGGGTGAGATCATCCAGAGTTTAATGACATCCAACTCTACTACTCTTTTTCACCAGATGCGAAGAATGCTGTCCAGGTTGTGAACCAGTGCCCGGTCGCTGTGATGGTCTGAATGAGGCTATTTATTTGTCGTGTCAGGGCAACCAGTCAATTGTATTACATTTCTCACAGAACAAAACAAACAAACAGACAAAACACAAAGTTTGCAAGTTTGGTAGTTGATTAAATGTCCTTTGACCAGTATCTGGCTCTTTGGAGTGCCTCTGGTGTTGCCGCAAGAAGGTCCCCCATGGTGCATGTGGCAGGGCTCAGGGTGCATTGCAGCAGGTGGTCTCTGGTTTGCTCTTCTTCTCCACACTCGCATGTCGAGGATTCCACTTTGTAGCCCCATTTCTTGAGGTTGGCTCTGCAGCTCGTGGTGCCCGAGCACAGTCTGTTCAGCGCCTTCCAAGTCGCCCCGTTTTCTTCATGCCCAGGGGGGAGTCTCTCATTTGGTATCAGCCATTGGTTGAGGCTCTGGGTTTGAGCCTGCCACTTTTGGACTCTCGCTTGCTGGGGTGTTCCAGCGAGGGTCTCCGTAGATCTTAGAAAACTATGTCTAGATTTAAGTCGTTGACGTGCTGGCTGATACCCAAACAAGGGATGAGCTGGAGATGTCTCTGCCTTGGTCCTTTCACTATTGGCTGCTACTTCCCGGCGGATGTCAGGTGGTGCGATACTGGCTAAGCAGTGTAATTTCTCCAGTGTTGTAGGGTGCAGGCACCCCGTGATAATGAGGCATGTCTCATTAAGAGCCACATCCACTGTTTGAGTGTGGTGAGATGTGTTCCACACTGGGCATGCGTACTCAGCAGCAGAATAGCATAGCACAAGGGCAGATGTTTTCACTGTGCCTGGTTGTGATCCCCAGGTTGTGCCAGTCAGCTTTCATATGATATTGTTTCTAGCACCCACTTTTTGCTTGATGTTCAGGGAGTGCTTCTTGTAGGTCAGAACACGGTCCAGAGTGACTCCTTCCAGGTATTTGGGTGCGTTGCAATGCTCCCGTGGGATTCCTTCCCAGGTAATAATCCTGAGAGCTCGGGATGCTTGTCTGTTCTGGAGATGAAAAGCACATGTCTGTGTTTTGGATGGATTAGGGATCAGCTGGTTTTCCCTGTAATAGGCAGTAAGAGCACGTAGAGCTTTGGAGAGCTTCTGTTCAACCATCTCAAAGCTCCCTGCTTGAGCAGTGATGGCACGATCATCAGCATAGATGAAACTCTCTGTCCCTTCTGGCAGTGGCTGGTCATTTGTGTAGATGTTGAACATGGATGGAGCAAGCACGCTCCCCTGAGGCAGGCCGTTCTTCTGTTTCTGCCATCTGGATGAAGCTGATCCAATTGAAGTTGGATCCAGACACGACAGAGGTCCTCCTGGTCAGTTGCAAGGATGGACAGAGTATAGGGTTACAGCCTGTGTTGGATGGAGTGCACTCATCTTGAAGGTGTTGGTTCACAGCTTGGAACTCATCGCTGAGTCTGGAAACTCAGGTTGCAGAAGTGGCTAGGGGGGCTTTCACACAATAAAAACTTGTGCACCAGTTGTACCCATACCATGGGTCATGGTGGTCCACGCTCTTGTTACATTCATGATAGACTACTGCAAAACACTCTGCATGGGGTTGCCTTTGAAGACTGTTTGGAAGCTTCAAAGAGTCCAACGAGAGTCAATCAAACTAATGAGTTGTTGTAGGTTTTTTCAGGCTATATGGCCATGGTCTAGAGGTATTCTCTCCTGATGTTTTGCCTGCATCTATGGCAAGCATCCTCAGAGGTAGTGAGGTCTTCACCATAGATGCAGGTGAAATGTCAGGAGAGAATGCCTCTAGATCATGGCCATATAGCTCGAAAAAACCTACAACAACCCAGTGATTCCAGCCATGAAAGCCTTCAACAATAAATCAAACTAATAACTGGGGCGGCATACATGGAGCACACAACTCCCATGTTACGTCAGCTCCACTGGCTGCTTGTTTGCTACCGGGCACAATTCAAAGCGCTGTCTTTGGCCTATAAAGCTTTAAATGGTCCCAGCCCAGTTTACCTGTCTGAACACATCTCCCTTTATGAACCACCACGAAGACTAAGATCTTCTGGAGAGGTCCTGTTCTCAGGTGCATTTAGTGGGGACAAGAGACAGGGCCTTCTCAGTGATTGCCCCTATGGAACTACCTTCCTGGTGAGATGAGATCAGCCCCCTCCCTCCTGCCCTTCAGGAAGATGGTAAAAGCCAGGCTGTGGAACCAGGCCTTTGGGACAGGCAATAATAGGAAACCCTCTCTTCTGATCGGAGCCAGCATGGTGTTTTGAGATGGTTTTAAACAATTGATTTTCAAGTAGATGTAACTGATCTTAGTATTTGTCCATATTTATAGTTATTTTATGTTCCAGCGTGGGATGCGTGCCATATATATGCTGTGCTATTTGTGGAAATAGCGGAATATAAATGCTTCAAATAAAATAATAAATAATACACAGGCATGGACAAACTTCGGCCCTCCAGGTGTTGTGGACTTCAACAATTCCTAATCGCCAGTAAGCTGGCTGGGAATCCTGAGAGCTGAAGTCCAAAATACCCAGAAGGCCCATGCTTGATCTAAAAGCACTCCTGCAGTTACTTTGTGGGCAGCGACATTGTCAACCCATAACTTCCCATTTTTACCCCATTCGCTTCCATATATATGTAGTCCCAAGTGGCCCAGTGGGTTAAAGCACTGAGTAGCTGAGCTTGTATTTATTTATTTATTTTAAGGTTTGAATCCGGGGAGCGGCGTGAGCTTCCGTTGTCAGCCTCAGCTTCTGCCAACCTAGCAGTTTGAAAGCATGCAAATGTGAGTAGATCAATAGGTACCGCTCCAGCAGGAAGGTAACGGCGCTTCATGCAGTCATGCCAGCCACATGATCTTGGAGGTGTCTACGGACAACGCCGGCTCTTTGGCTTAGCAATGGAGATGAACACTAACCCCCAGAGACAGACACGACTGGACTTAATGTCAGGGGAAGACCTTTACCTTTACCTTTACCTTTATCTTTACCTTTACTCACTCTCTCTCTCTCTCTCTCTCTCTCTCTCTCTCTATATATATATATATATATATATATATATATATATGCTCTGTGTATAATGAGTTCCTTAAAAACAAAAGAACCAATGAACGAAATCACACCAAATTTGGCAACAAAACATCTCACAACACAAGGAGTGACCATCACTCAAAAAATTATGATTTTGTCATTTGTTAGTTGTAGTTGCTGGGATTTATAGTTCACCTACAATCAAAGAGCATTCTGAACTCCAGCAATTATGGAATTGAACCAAACATGGCACACAGGACTCCCATGACCAACAGACAACACTAGAAGGGTTTGGTGGGCATTGATCTTGAGTTTGGGAGTTGTAGTTCACCTACATCCAGAGAGCACTTTGGACTCAAACAATGATGGATCTGGATCAAACTTGGCACAAGCACTCAATATGCCCAAATATGAACACAGATGGAGTTTGGGGGAAATAGACCTTGACATTTGAGAGTTGTCGTTACTGGGATTTATAGTTCACCTACAATCAAAGAGCATTCTGGACCCCACGAACGACAGAATCGGGCAAACTTCCCACGCAGAACCCCCATGGCCATCAGAAAATACGGCCAACTCCCTTCATCAGGGCAAGAAAACATAATCAAAGTCCTCCTGACAAAGAGCCATCCAGCCATAGATGGATAGTAGGCCTGTTTGATCAAGAAAAAATTTGTTTCTAAATTCGATTCTTAATTGGGGTGTTTTTTTGTTTCGATATTAAAAATATTTACAAAACTTACCAAAAAAATGTTTTGTTATTTACGAATTTTCGTAAATATTTACAAAACATTTTAGAAAAAAAAAATTTCTTGATCAAACAGGCTAAGTGTGAATGTTGCAGTAATGGTCACCTTGATTAGCATTGAATGGCTTTCTCCCACCCTGGACATTCCATAGTATTAGAGATGATATATAACTCACCATTTGCCTAGTTTCCAACAGACCTCTGAGGATGCCTGCCATAGATGTGGGCAAAATGTCAGGAGAGAATGCTTCTGGAACATGGTCATATACAGCCCTGAAAAGTCACACAAGCCGGATGGCGCGCGGAGGCCGCTTGTGAGCGCGCGCGCGCCATCCAATGGGCTCCGGCTCCTGCGCCCCCCCTCCTCCTCCTCCTCCTCCCAGCTGGGAGGAGGAGGAGGAGGAGGAAGAGGAGGAGGAGGGGGGCGCAGGAGCCGGAGCCCATTGGATGGCGCGCGCGCGCTCACAAGCGGCCTCCGCGCGCCATCCGGCTCCGGTTCCTGCGCCCCCCCTCCTCCTCCTCCTCCTCCCAGGAGGAGGAGGAGGGGGGGCGCAGGAGCCGGAGCCCATTGGATGGCGCGCACGCGCTCACAAGCGGCCTCCGCGCGCCATCCGGCTTCTGCCACGGTGCACTGCTGGGGTGCTTGGGAGCGCCGGATTGGCTCCCAGGCTCCAGCACTGCAGCACCACTCAGCAGCAGCCTCCATGCCATTAACGACACGAGCTGAAGCTCGTAAAATACATGGGGCTGCTGCTTCGATATTTTTAAACCCTTCCGGGTTTAAAAATATGTTTTGATATCGCGTCGGATATTCAAAAAATAACGATTAAAAAACGAAAAACGAATTAACGAAACAAAACCGACAGGCCTAATGGATAGATAGGTAGATATAGAAATAATTCACACACAGAGAGATATAGTCTCATAGATTTGAAAGGGACCTCTAAAGAAGGACAATTATATGTCGCATGTTCCAGAGTAGGCAAACCAGACAATCTCCACATCCACACTGACAAAGAAACAACAAGGAATACATAAAGGAATTGCCTATATTAGAAACCATTACTTTAGTTTCCAGTTCACCAGACTGGGCCACAGCAACGCGTGGCAGGGGACGGCTAGTATATATATATAGTCACTGAACAGATTCGCAGTAATGGATAAGTACGTATTTCCTTTCTTAATTAATTCCCAACCAAATCACTGAACTGTGATTCAAGAGGTTCAGGTTTCTTCCTTTGCAATCCCAAGGGCCAAAGCCTTGTGGCAGGTTGTGCCCTTCCGTATGTTAATCAATACACCAATAAAAAGGAAGAGAGATTGTAGGTGATTTTGAGAAGCTTACTGGAATTACCGATTTTGCAACTTTTGGGTGACATCATGAAACTAATGACCCCTTGCATTGAAAAATCACAAATCTATAAAGCTTGAAAATACATTTTTGTCTGAATAATATCTGGAACATATTTTCAAAGCACAAAGAACCAAAAATCATATAATGCTCTTTAATCAATGGAGGAAAATAAACACAATCCAACATGACTGAATAGAGGTGTAAGTGAGAGTCACAGAAATGTGAACTGAATTCCGGAAATCTGTCACATCCCTAATTAATTCCTCGTTTTGACAGTGGCAGGTACCAGAAAGTACAACTCTTCCCCAGAAATTGAAAAACGGTGTACACAGCACCACTGAAACACCATTGACTCTATATAATATATTACCTATGCTTTTGCGCTCTCCATTATCTTCTTTCTGCGTCAAAAATATGCTTAGGTAAGAGAGGAAAATCTGACCAATAATCCAGAAAGCCATTACTACTCAGAGCCAAATGCATGTACATTATTATTATTATTTTAGAATTAATAGCCCAACAACTTTGCCGACTGGTTCATAAATCCCACTCCACCTCTGTGAGCAAAGTGCTGTTGTCATCTAAACTTGCACTAAAGAATTTTCCTCTCAATCATAAAATGTACTCGGGTATAAATTTCAAGGAGGATCTTAATAAGAGGTTCGGAATCTCAGAAAACCGGGGCTTCACACGTTATTATCTCCATTTTTCCCAAGTTCATTTATTATTTATTTACTTTACTTTACTTTACTTATATACTGCTGTTCTCAGCCCGAAGGCGACTCACAGCGGTTCACAACCAATAAGGACAGCAAAGATTCAATGCAATAGTGTAAAAACAGTTAACAACTTAACACATTACATAATTAATAAACAATTACTACAATAACCGATCATTATCGTATCATCATCAAAAACATAATCCAGATTCGTCATCCATTGTTCCATTCCTATGTTCATTACCAATCATTGCACTAATTATTCGAACGCCTGCACAAACAGCCAGGTCTTCACCTTTTTGCGGAATACCATTAGAGATTTTGCCAGTCTAATGTCCGTGGGAAGGGTGTTCCACAGCCGAGGAGCCACCACCGAGAAGGCCCTATCTCTCGTTCCCGCCAGCCGTGCTTGAGAAGCAGGCGGGATCGAGAGCAGGGCCTCCCCGGAAGATCTCAAAGTCCTGGTGGGTTCATAGGCAGAGATGCGGTCAGATAGGTAGTTCACAAACACTGTCCCACAACAAAGAGGGAAGTGTAAGGATGGCGAGCCTGGTCGATGTGAGGCTGACTGGACGGGAATTGTTTGGGTCATTCTTTTTTCCCCATCTACATTTGCCCTCCTCCAATCTGCTGGGATTCATCCTATTCTCCAAGAACTCTCAGAGATTATTGCAACTGGTTGGTCTGTTATTTGTAGCTGTATTTTGAATATATTGTGGCATTGAATGTTTGCCTTTTTTTTTTTTGCTGAAATCTGCCCTGAGTGTCCTCGGGGAGATAGGGCAGAATACAAATAAAGATCATTATTATTATTATTATTATTATTATTATTATTATTATTATTATTTGAAACACAACAAGATGAGTCCACAGCAGACAAGATCACTCTACTGGCTGTTGTATTGGATCACACGTCAGACACTTCCCAAATGTCTAGGACTGTGTGATGTATCGGCGAATAATGCGTGCAGATCCCAGTAAGGTGGCCTTTTGCAGCTCACAGATGGCAATTTTGTCAGCGCCGATTGTGTTTAAGTGCAGGCCAAGGTCTTTAGGCACTGCACCCAGTGTGCCCATCACCACTGGGACCACCTTGACTGGCTTGTGCCAGAGTCTTTGCCGTTCGATCTTAAAATCTTCCAATTGTTTCTCTTTAATCCTGCTGTCACCTGGGATTGCAACATCAACAATCCAACCAATGCTCCGTTCAGCAAAGGACAAGAGGGATCCTCTCACCTCTGCAGGAGTCTACCATTGTATACCATGCAGCTGTGGACAAGTCTACAGAGGGACCACCAAACGCAGCATTGCCCAGACACGCATCAAGGAACATGAAAGGCACTGCAGACTCCTTCAACCAGAGAAGTCAGCCAGAGCAGAGCACCTGATGAACCAGCCTGGACACAGCAGATTATTGGAGAACACAGAAATACTGGACCACTCCCACAACCACCATGTCAGGCCACACAGAGAAGCCATTGAAACACACAAGAAGCAGGTGGACAATTTCAACAGAAAGGAGGAGACCATGAAATTGAACAAAATCTGGCTACCAGTATTAAAAAATTCTAAAATTGCAACAGCAAAACAACAGAGAAAAACAGGCAGGGACATCAAATCACCTTTCAAGAAGAGTTTGCTCCAGGCACATTCAGCCCATTGTATGCTAATCAAGGTGGTCAGTGGAAAGATCTACACCCAGCCCAACTTACAAAAGTCCTTTGTCTCACCCTGGTCATTCCACAGATATATAAACCCCCTTTTTCCCAGCTCCAGCAGACCTCACCCTCTGAGGAAGCCTGCCATAGATGCAGGCGAAACGTCAGGAGAAATGCCTCTAGAACATGGCCATATAGCCCGAAAAAACCCACAAGAACTGAGTGATTCCAGCCATGAAAGCCTTCGACAATACATTAAATCCATATTTCGTTTTTTAACATGATCATGAGGTCAGGAGTGTTGTGCTCCAAAACTCTGTCTGTCTGAATTTGGAAGTCCCAGAGTAGCTTGATGTGTTCGTTTTTCATAACTTTTTCAGGCTTGTGATCCCACCAGTTCCTTGTCACAGGCAGATGGTATTTGTGGCACAAGTTCCAATGGATCATCTGAGCAACCATGTTATGCCTCTGCTTGGAGTCTGTTTGCCGATCTTCTTGCACCAGCTGAGGATGTGATCTATGGTTTCATCTGCTTCCTTCCAGAGTCTACATTTGGGATCTGTTGTCGATTTTTCAATTCTAACTTTGATGGCATTTGTTCTGTTCTTAGGCTGACAGAATCAGGCCCTCAGTCCCTTTTTCCAAGTTCCATTTGTGAGCCACGTCCACGTTTTTTCTTTGTGTATTTTGCACTCAATTTTTCCCAGGAACTGTCCATGGTGAGCCTTCTTATGCCAGTTTTCTCTTCTGCTCTGCATTGTATTTTTATGGGATTCACTTTTTGTCTTTTACACTTTACTACTTACTATTGACTTCCCTCAATGTTGGTTCTTGACTGCCTTTCACATAATCTGCCAGTGCATGATTCTCTTCTTCGAACCATTTCATAGAATCCTAGAATCCTAGAGTTGGAAGAGACCTCCTGGGCCATCATCCAGTCCAACCCCATTCTGCCAAGAAGCAGGAATGTTGCATTCAAATCACCCCTGACAGATGGCCATCCAACCTCTGCTTAAAAGCCTCCAAAGAAGGAGCCTCCACCACACTCCCTCCGGGGCAGAGAGTTCCACTGCTGAACAGCTCTCACAGTCAGGCAGTTCTTCCTCGTGTTCAGATGGAATCTCCTCTCTTGTAGTTTGAAGCCATTGTTCCATTGTGTCCTAGTCTCCAGGGAAGCAGTAAACTTGTTTCAATGGCAGAAGCCCTCTGTGTCCTGATTTTCTGGGCAGGTAAATATTATTATTGTATTGTCGAAGGCTTTCATGGCTGGAATCACTGGGTTGCTGTAGGTTTTTCGGGCTATATGGCCATGTCCTAGAAGCATTCTCTCCTGTCATTTCACCTGCATCTATGGCAAGCATTAGGGCTGGGCGGTTTCGTTTCGTTAATTCGTAATTCGTTAATAATTCGTTAATTTTGTTGATTACGAAGCGATAATGAACCATTCTGGAGCAATTTTTTTAAAAAACGAATTTTTAAAGACGTTTTGTAAATGCTTCGTATTTCGTTATTGTATTCGTTTCGTTATTGTTCCGAGGTCGTTTCGTTATTATTTCCGCATGTCTGGGGCAAGTTTTTTGTTTAATTAGTGAAAAAAAATTATAATATCACACCAACAGTCAAGAACAGAGGGAGAGGGAAGCTTCAGAAGGTTTTGGAGGTTTTTTAGCGTATTTCGCGGTCGCGTCCGCCATTAACGAATCGATTCGTTATTGTTTCGGAAATCGATTCGTTAATTTTTTCACATTTACGAAATTTCGTAAATATTGAACTTTTTAAAAGGAAAATTTTGTAATTATTTGAAATAACGAAACGCAAAACCCCCCCAAAAAATGAATCGATTTTAGAAACAAATTTTTCCGTTGTTACCCAGGCCTAGCAAGCATCCTCAGAGGTTGTGAGGTTATTATTATTATTATTATTATTATTATTATTATTATTCCAGCTTCTCAATATCCTTCTTGAACTGTGTTGCCCCAAAGAGGACACAGTATTCCAGCTGACATCTGATGGATTTTTACTTTTCTCCCCAGTTTAGTGACGCCCTTTGGAAACCTCTGGCTATTTATCTAAGAAGAAGATATGAATGTGAGTAAGTTTTCTAAAAGAACCAAATGAAGTCCTCAGACCTCCCTGGGGCAGGCTGGTTTGATTTGTGGATGATATCTGAGCGTGGCTGATGCCCACCTTGCTCCCCTTTCTGTGCTTCTCTTAAATCTTGTTCTTATTGCAGAGATAAGGTGAGAAGAAAGGAGGAGGCAAGACAGACTTCTGCCCACCCACCAGTAATTTCTAATACTGGTGTGAATGCTTTTCTGCTTCCTGGGAGACTAGGACGCAATGGAGGAATGGCTTCAAACTCCAAGAGAGGAGATTCCATCTGAACATGAGGAAGAACTTCCTGACTGTGAGAGCCGTTCAGCAGTGGAACTCTCTGCCCCGGAGTGTGGTGGAGGCTCCTTCTTTGGAAGCTTTTAAACAGAGGCTGGATGGCCATCTGTCAGGGGTGCTTTGGATGCAATATTCCTGCTTCTTGGCAGAATGGGGTTGGACTGGATGGCCCAGGAGTCTCTTCCAACTCTGTGATTCTAGGATTCTATGAACATGAGGAAGAACTTCCTGACTGTGAGAGCCGTTCAGCAGTGGAACTCTCTGCCCCGGAGTGTGGTGGAGGCTCCTTCTTTGGAAGCTTTTAAACAGAGGCTGGATGGCCATCTGTCAGGGGTGCTTTGGATGCAATATTCCTGCTTCTTGGCAGAATGGGGTTGGACTGGATGGCCCACGAGGTCTCTTCCAACTCTTTGATTCTATGATTCTATGAACATGAGGAAGAACTTCCTGACTGTGAGAGCCGTTCAGCAGTGGAACTCTCTGCCCCGGAGGGAGTGTGGTGGAGGCTCCTTCTTTGGAAGCTTTTAAGCAGAGGCTGGATGGCCATCTGTCAGGGGTGCTTTGAATGCAATATTCCTGCTTCTTGGCAGAATGGGGTTGGACTGGATGGCCCACGAGGTCTCTTTCAACTCTTTGATTCTATGATTCTATGAACATGAGGAAGAACTTCCTGACTGTGAGAGCCGTTCAGCAGTGGAACTCTCTGCCCTGGAGGGAGTGTGGTGGAGGCTCCTTCTTTGGAAGCTTTTAAACAGGGGCTGGATGGCCATCTGTCAGGGGTGATTTGAATGCAATATTCCTGCTTCTTGGCAGAATGGGGTTGGGCTGGATGATGGCCCAGGAGGTCTCTTCCAACTCTTGGATTCTAGGATTCTAGGATTCTATGAGAGGGGGTGCTCTCCCCACTCCTGCCCACCTCTTTCTCCATTTAGAAATCATTTAAGGATGTTAATGGCCTGGTAGGCAAAGCAGTGACTGAAGATGACAAATGAGAAGGGGGCCGAAGGAGGGTGCCCAGCTAATGGCTTCCTACAACTGCTGATTAAACATCATCTTTCCATCTCTTGCCACCTAATTCTCCTTAGGCTTGATTTATGGCAAGAGACCCCTCTCCCCCCAACTCCACAATGTCCCTAGTTTTATGAGCTGGTGACAATTTAGAAGGCCGGCAGATTTGCCTCTCTACATTTCACTTTCGTCTAAATGAAGAGAATAAGGAGAGCGGGGGGGGGGGGGGGGGCACATGGAAAATCATATTTAATCATCTGCTCCTCTGGCTTTTCTGAGTCTTTCTCAAATAACCGTTGCCTTTCGGAAAACATCTGCAAACATCAGAAAAGGGGGTGAGAATGGAAGCCGCCCGTTTGCATCTTCTACGATGTGCTCATTATGAGAACCGAGATGCTTATAGCTTTGCAGGCGATCCCACATTCCTCCTGCTAATGGGAACTGTCTGCTGCTATTTCTGCCAGGGTAAAAAGAGCTCTGGGCAAGTCCTGCTCATTTCTAGCACTGCTAACTGTTGCTGGCCATCTCAAAGAATGGGCAAAATATGGCTCCGAAACAGGAGAAGTCGTGCAAATCCCAAGCTTGGAAGTGACGGGCCACCAATCAAACATATTTTGGGTTGTTGTAGGTTTTTTCGGGCTATATGGCCATGGTCTAGAGGCATTCTCTCCTGACGTTTCGCCTGCATCTATGGCAAGCATCCTCAGAGGTAGTGAGGTCTGTTGGAACTAGGGAAAAGGGTTTATATATCTGTGGAATGACCAGGGTGAGACAAAGGACTCTTGTCTGCTGGAGCTAGGTGTGAATGTTTCAACTGACCACCTTGATTAGCATTTGATGACCTGGCAGTGCCTGGGGCAATCTTTTGTTGAGAGGTGATTAGATGCCCCAGATTGTTTCCTCTCTGTTGTTGTGCTGTTCTAATTTTAGGGTTTACTGGTGGCCAGATTTTGTTCATTTTCATGGTCTCTTCCTTTCTGTTGACATTGTCCATGTGCTTCTTGTGGATTTCAGTGGCTTCTCTGTGTAGCCTGACATAGTGGTTGTGAGAGTGGTCCAGCATTTCTGTGTTTTCAAATCATATGCTGTGTCCAGGTTGGTTCAAACGTATTTTGAAAAGTAAATATAGAGTAAAGGGATTATAAAACTGGAAGAGACCCAAAGAGCTTTCCAGTCCAAGGGCTATGAAAACAAGTCTAGAAAACCCATTATAATCCCTGGAACTTCATTTAGTCATGATCCCTATTGATTTCAGTGGTTGCATGTGAGCATGATTAAAGGGGCATCCACACTGCAGAACTAGAGCAGTTTGGCTGCCATGGTTCTCAACCTTCCTAATGCCGCAAGCCCTTAATACAGTTTTTCAAGTTGTGGTGACTCCCAACCATGACATTACTTTCGTTGCTACTTCATAACTGTAATGTTTACTCCTGTTATGAATCGTAATGTAAATATCTGATATGCAGGATTGATTTTCATTCACTGGACCAAATTTGGCACAAATACCCAATATGGCCACATTTTAATACTGGTGGGGTTGAGGTTGATTTTGTCACTTGGGAGTTGTAGTTGCTGGGATTTATAGTTCATCTACAATCAAAGAGTATTCTGAACTGCACCAATGATGGAATTCAATCAAACCTGGCATACAGAACTCCCATGACCAACAGAAAATACTGGAAAGGTTTGGTGGGCACTGACCTTGAGTATTGGAGTTGTAGTTCATCTATATCCAGAGAGCACTGTGGACTCAAACAATGACGGATCTGGATCAAACTTGGCATAGATACTCATTATGCCCAAATGTGAACACTGGTGGAGTTGGGGGAAATAGACCTTGACATTTGGGAGTTGTAGTTGCTGGGATTTATAGTTCACCTACAATCAAAGGGCGTTCTGAACCCACCAACGATAGAATTGGGCCAAACTTGGCACACGGAACTCCCAAAACCAACAGAAAACACTACAAGGGTTTGGTGGGCACTGACCTTGAGTATTGGAGTTGTAGTTCATCTATATCCAGAGAGCACTGTGGACTCAAACAATGACGGATCTGGATCAAACTTGGCACAAATACTCAATATGCCCAAATGTGAACACTGGTGGAGTTTGGGGAAAATAGACCTTGGCATTTGAGAGTTGTAGTTGCTGGGATTTACAGTTCACCTCAAATCAAATAGCATTCTGAACCCCGCCCAAAGAGAATTGGGCCAAACTTTCCACATGGAACCCCCATAGCCAACAGAACATACTTTATTTTCTGATGGTCTTTGGAGACCCCTCTGACACCCCTTTGCGACCCCCCCCCTCCAGGGGTCCCGACCTTCAGGTTGAGAAACGCTGCTATAGAACCCTACCATTTTTTAATTTGTTATGGCACCAGAGCCTCCTGAAAGAGAAAGGAAAATATCTCATAAAACTACAAATCCCAGAATCCTATATTCTCACTGCTATACCATACCACCATACCACAGTTCACGTGGTGTCCCACTGCTATAAATCTGCACTGTGGGTACAGCCTAAGTCTGGACCCAACCCACTGCACTAAAATGTGAATTTTCAGGCAGATTTTTCTTTAAAAGGGAAATGTAAGGAAGAAATAAAAGAGAATTATACATTAATCCAAATGACATGGACTGGAAATATACTGACCAGTGAAAGCATTGTCAGAGTTTCATTGGTCGTTTCATTGCCATCTTTGTTCCCTAAATGGTTAAATTTGGGGATTCTGCGATTTTCCAAGCCACTACCATGGAAATTCATTTCCATTACAAAATGAATCTCCTGATCCTCTCCTGAATTCTCCCCAACTCAGAAAGAAATGCAGTCTCAAAAAGTTAAGATAACCCCCCCCCCCCCACACACACACACACAAATGCACATTGTATGGATGCACAAAGCCCATTAGCAACTCAGATATTAAAAAGTCATCTTACAACCAATGAAGGGAAGGCATTCTGCCAATTAGCATGTTATCTGTGTAGAGTGTCATAGACTGTTGCATGCTCAGAGCTGCTAATGGAGAGCTAATCGGGGGTGGTTGGGGAGCCTCTTCTCTGCCATTGTCTCCAAAGAGGCCTGTGATTCAGGTCTTTCAGAGGATTACAAAAGAGTGTGACTGGAAAGAGTAGGTGTGGACACGCATTCATTCTCCTGCCTCTTTACTTTGATCTCACTTTCATTTTGGTGCCATATAGGAACATTGTTCTGCAGGAAGGCAGGTGAAGATGACCTGACTGACTTCTTCTGGCATTTCTCGAGAAAAACGTTGTATGGTGGTCCTCCAGGGCTCTTGGGCCTCCTGGGTCATGCCTTGTTCCTTCGAGGCAAGATGAAGTTAAAAGTTATCCTTAATTTTTCTCATGGAACCTCAAGATAGATCTGGCCAGAAATGCATGCAAGATATATACAGTTGTATGTGTTGTCGAAGGCTTTCATGGCTGGAATCACTAGGTTCTTGTGGGTTTTTTCGGGCTATATGGCCATGTTCTAGAGGCATTTCTCCTGACGTTTCGCCTGCATTTATGGCAAGCATCCTCACCTCACTACCTCTGAGGATGCTTGCCACAGATGCAGGCGAAACGTCAGGAGAAATGCCTCTAGAACATGGCCATACAGCCCGAAAAAACCCACAAGAACCTATACAGTTGTAGTCCCTGTTGTGTGGGCACAGAACCCAAGAACGTCAAGCACACAGTGTTGGGATAACAAAAGGCCACAACTTGTTTATTGATTACAAATGAGAAACAGGGTTGGCCACCAAGCATGGGTCCTGGATCAGGAATTGGACAGCCTGCTGCTGACCGATACCACTTAACCACGCCAGGAGGTTCTGTTGTTACCAACCGGCACAATACCAGGACATCGTTACTGCTGCTAAATCATCAGGCACTCCCCATCTCCAATAGGATTTGGGGGGGGGGGGGGAGATTAAGCAAGCCAGATCCAGGGCCCATGCCACACACTTGCAAGTTGTGACAAAGGAACCAAACTCTAACACAGTGGTTCCCAACTTGTGGTCTGTGGACCACCAGTGGTCCGCAAGAATGAAAATATGGTCCACTATTACTACACTGCAAAAGGAAGAGGGGCCGACCAAGGGCAAGATGGATGGATGGCATCCTTGAAGTGACTGGACTGACCTTGAAGGAGCTGGGGGTGGTGACGGCCGACAGGGAGCTCTGGCGTGGGCTGGGCCATGAGGTCACGAAGAGTCGGAGACGACTGATCGAATGAACAACAACATTACTACACTGTTGCCTCGAAACCACATAGCAACGAGAGTGACTAGTCTTGCCATTGACTCTTATAGTGTTGAGACAACGGGAATGTCATGAGAGGAGAGGTTGACTACCCATGAAAGAGTACTACTACCACCTCTAGGTAGTAGTCTGTTCTTTCCTCTTTTTTTGAAGAGGGTGATGATGGTGGCATCCTTGAAATCTACTAGGATTTTCTTGGTCACCCACACATTTTCTAAATAATCACATGTGCCAGAGACTTCCATGACGTACTTCTCACAAGAGCCATGACAGGTGCTGACGACTGCTGGACTGACCACAGGCTAATCCGATCCACGATGGCTATCAAGATCACCCCCAAGCGCAGACTCCAAGGAAGAAAGACAAGGCGAAAAATGAACACCCAAGTCCTTCAGGAGCCCTCCAAATGAGCCCTTCTCCAAACAGCACTCAAGAACCATCTACCCACAATACACCCCGAAAATGTTGAGGAACATTAGAGCAAACTGAAGACCTCCATCATCACAGCCTGCATTTGGGTATCAAACCAAGAAACATCAAGATTGGTTTGACGAAAATGACAACGAGATCACTGCCAAGACACTACACTTGGAAGGCCATTATACTTGGACAAGAAAAGGAAAGCCTTCCAAACATGGCAGAAAGATGTCAACTGTGCTGCTAAGAAAAAGATCTATGCCAGTGTAAAAGCTGAGGTCCAAAGAAGGACAAGAGAACTCAAGAACATCTGGTGGACAAAGAAGGCTGAAGAAATCCAACACCTGGCAAATACCCATGATGCTCAGGGATTTTTCAAAGCCACAAAGGTGGACCAAGAAACCATGGCATACAGCCTCTACGCTCATCAGATGGAACCAAACTTCCGAAGGACAAAAAATCATTGGAATTGGTTGGAAAGAACACTACCAAAGCCTCCTGAACCACAGCTCCAATGTGACCAAAGAGGTCCTCTCACAAACCCCGCAACAACAAACCAGGGATGAGCTTGCAGCACTGCCTAGTTTGGAAGAAGTCAGCAATGCCATCAGCCAAAAAAAATAAATAAATAACAAAGCCAGCAGACCTGATGGGATTCCTGCTGAAATCCTTAAAGAGGGAGGACCTGAGCTGACACAACAACTCCACTGGCGGTCACTGGTGAACACCTGGAGTGATGCTAGCCAGATCTCCGAAGGGATCAGAAAAGAGTGATTCCTCCTTTCTCCCCTCCCCTCTCTCACATCAGTTTCATAGAATCCTAGAATCAAAGAATGGCTCTCACAGTCAGGAAGTTCTTCCTCATGTTCAGATGGAATCTCCTCTCTTGTAGTTTGAAGCCATCGTTCCATGTCCTAGTCTCCAAGGAAGCAGAAAACAAGCTTGCTCCCTCCTCTCTGTGGCTTCCTCTCACATATTGATACATGGCTATCATGTCTCCTCTCAGCCTTCTCTTCTTTAGGCTAAACATGCCCAGCTCCTTAAGCCGCTCCTCATAGGGCTTGTTCTCCAGACCCTTGATCATTTTGTCACTCTGGATATCATCATTAGGTAAAGGTAAAGGTAGTCCCCTGACATTAAGTCCAGTCATGTCTGACTCTGGGGTGTGGTGCTCATCTCCATTTCTAAGCCGAAGAGCCAGCGTTGTCCGTAGACAAGGTCATGTGGCCATTGGCATGACTGCATGGAGCGCCGTTACCTTCCCGCCGGAGCGGTACCTATTGATCTACTCACATTTGCATGTTTTCGAACTGCTAGGTTGGCAGAAGCTAGGGCTGACAGCGGAAGCTCACGCCGCTCCCCGGAATCGAACCTGCGACCTTTCGATCAACAAGCTCAGCAGCTCAGTGCTTTAACCCACTGCGCCACCGAGGGCTCCTCATCATTACAGGTGCCTAATTCCAACCAGCACCACTTTGGTACGCAGTGGGCACTGCGCAGCCCAGAATGACAGGAGCAAGATAAGGGTGGCATTCCAGTAGCAACTATCATGTTCCACTTTTCCTGGGCCATGCTGATGCCACCTAGCTTTTAGGATGGATCAGAGGCATGCAGTGTGTCAGCATCCAGTGCCCAAGCTGGCTCAGTAGTAGCCCACTCTGGACCATCATCACTGTTTGTGGTTCATGTAAAAGTATCAGGCTTTGGCCCTCCATTTTAGGACCTGGGATGGTACTAACTTGGCACCCTCTCCATGGTGAGACAATAACAGGGCCCTCATGATTAGTAACTCCATTGGCTAGCCACTGTTGCATGATCTTAATCTTTTTTTCCTCTGGCTAAACATTGCATGGATTTTATATTTTAAAGCAAATGTCTCTTTGGAGACCCAATTCAAAGGCGTCAACTTGGCTCTTTCGTTCCTTCATGCCGCTCACAGACCACCAACACTCGTCCTAGCCAGACGCTCTGAATGCAAAAGAGACAACCCGGTGAGGCAGAGATTACAAACATTGATTGAAATGAAATCAAATACCATCGGCTCTGTGTAAACCATGGACTAGATTTATAGTTACAGTAACTGCATCATTACACCTAAGCATCAAGGACACCACGTGTCTAAATGTTGGCTCAATAAGAAATATTGATCGACAACTTTGCCAACACCTGTGATCTCAATAAAAAGCAGACAGTGCTATATTTCAGGCCTAGCATTTGCTCAGGTTTGCAATCATATATATATATATATATATATATATATATATATAGAGAGAGAGAGAGAGAGAGAGAGAGAGAGAGAGAAATTCACAAAATGGATTTGGATTGGAGGCACATTCCTGCATTTCGTATTTCATTTACGATTTCATCCTTGTTTTCTACATAATGCTCAGAAGAGGTGAACCAAAGGGCAGAGAAGGGATGTTGCCCAAAAGTCGGGGAGTAGGTTTGAGATGTCAAATCATAGAATCATAGAATCAAAGAGTTGGAAGAGACCTCATGGGCCATCCAGTCCAACCCCATTCTGCCAAGAAGCAGGAATATTGCATTCAAAGCACCCCTGACAGATGGCCATCCAGCCTCTGCTTAAAAGCTTCCAAAGAAGGAGCCTCCACCACACTCCCTCCGGGGCAGAGAGTTCCACTGCTGAACGGCTCTCACAGTCAGGAAGTTCTTCTTCATGTTCAGATGGAATCACCTCCTCTCTTGTAGTTTGAAGCCATTGTTCCATTGCGTCCTAGTCTCCAAGGAAGCAGAAAACAGGCTTGCTCCCTCCTCTCTGTGGCTTCCTCTCACATATTTATACATGGCTATCATATCTCCTCTCAGCCTTCTCTTCTTCAGGCTAAACATGCCCAGTTCCCTAAGCCGCTCCTCATAGGGCTTGTTCTCCAGACCCTTGATCATCTCTGGACACATTCCAGCTTAGAGTCAATATCTCTCTTGAATTGTGGTGCCCAGAATTGGACACAATATTCCAGATGTGGTCTAACCAAAGCAGAATAGAGCACGGGGAGCATGACATCCTTAGATCTAGACACTAGGCTCCTATTGATGCAGGCCAAAATCCCATTGGCTTTTTTTGCCGCCACATCACATTGTTGGCTCATGTCAAATATCAGATGACTGATGGGATGGACCATTGATCTGATCTAGGAAAGTTCTTGCCATATGTGAGAGGAAGCCAGAGGGAGGAGGAGGGAGCAAGCTTCCTTTCTGTTTCCCTGGAGACTAGGACGCAATGGAACAATGGCTTCAAACTACAAGAGAGGAGATTCCACCTGAACATGAGGAAGAACTTCCTGACTGTGAGAGCCGTTCAGCAGTGGAACTCTCTGCCCCGGAGGGAGTGTGGTGGAGGCTCCTTCTTTGGAGGCTTTGAAACAGAGGCTGGATGGCCGTCTGTCAGGGGTGATTTGAATGCAACATTCCTGCTTCTTGGCAGAATGGGGTTGGACTGGATGAGGGCCCAGGAGGTCTCTTCCAACTCTAGGATTCTATGATTCTACCTCAACCTGACCTCCCTCATGGGAAAAGGTAATGAGCAACTTACACTATTTTGAGCTCACTGGAGGAAAAAGAGTATTCTGTATACATAAAGGTAGCTAATGCATCAATAAAGCTCTTCTGATCCAGCGTGGTTCTAAAGTTCATCATTTCTAGATTTTTCCAGTGTGTATTTATTATCCCAGTTCTGACACAGAATAGATTAAAAGAATGAAAAGATAAAACTTTGATCCTTCTTGTTTACTTGATTTCCGTCAAGCCCATGAGTCTGCAATTATAACCACAGTACATTTGTAGCATTTGCTGCTCAGTTGAGTCAACTTCTGTCCAGAAGTTAGTCCGACTCTGGAGATATTGTCTTCTACAGCTCAACTGTGAAAAGCATAAAAAGATAATCTCTGATTAAATCATAGTTAATAGAACTGTGAATGCAAATCAGGAGGTATACAGCAGTTTTTTAAATTGCTTCTACTACTGTTATTTTGCATTTGTGGCATAGGCACCCAGAGCTCCTGTGACTCTGGGGTGGGATTTGGAGCTAGTACTATCTGCACTCATGAAACCACCGTTCGAGCCCCAGGCAACACTAGATGTCTCCTTTTTATCTTGGAAGGTCGCCTTTTTGGTGGCCATCACCTTGGCACGGCGTGCCAGTGAATTATGTGCATTAATGCCCCGTACTTGAGGCTTCATAGAGACAAAGTTGTCCTGCGTACAGACATTTCCTTTCTGCCTAAGGTGGTATCACATTTCCATTTGTCGCAGGAGATAGTTCTGCCAGCGTTCTTTCAGGACCCTGTTAGTCCCTTAGAAAGGAAGTTACACCTACTTGATGTTCGTAGGGCTTTAGCATTTTATGTTGATAGGACTAGGGCTTTCAGGAAATCGACTAGGCTGTTTATTAAATACCGGAAAGGATGCCAGTGGCCTTCCAGTCTCTCCTCAGCGGCTCTCCTCGTGGATCGTTGCAGCGATTAGATTGGCCTACCAGATGGCATGGAAGGATCCTCCATCACAACTGAGGGGCCATTCTACAAGGGCGGTTTCTACATCAATGGCCTTTATAAAGGGCGTTTCCCTGGATGCAGTCTGCCGAGCCGCGACACGGTCGTCTCCTCTCACATTGGTGTCACATTATAACATGGACATCGCGTCCAAGAGAGATGCGGAGTTTGGAAGGGCAGTCCTCTTCTCTGCGGTGGCATGACGCCCACCATCCTTGTTCATTAGCTTGTAAGTCTACCACATGTATGATTCACAGGGACCACGACAGGGAATTATAGGTTGCTTACCTGTAACCGTAGTTCCCTGAGTGGTCACCTGTGAATTTGCACAATCCCGCCTGTCCTCCCCTCTTGTCATGCCTCCGGGGTTCCAGCTGCTCTGCGGCATAAGAGAACTGAGAGGCTGGGGCCTGCCCACTGGCTATTTATGGGGCCGGAGGGGAGTGGGCGGGGCTTAGATTAATCTGTTATTTTATCTTCTAGAAGGTTCCGAATTGCTCTGCGCAGGCGCAGGAACCTTGAGCCCTCTAACTGGAGGTCAGCTGTGACCAACAATGCTTTAGAATTCGAAGAGGCACAACTGGAGGGTGAAAGGGAGAAATGTGCCAAGAGGAAGGCGCATCAAGCCAACCTTGACCAGGACTGCCTTCCACCTGGAAACCGATGGGCTCACTGTGGAAGAATATGTGGATCAAGAATAAGGCTCCACAGTCACCTTCGTATTCACTGCCAAGACACTACACTTGGAAGGCCATCATACCTGGACAACAAGGGATCACCTAGGTAAGTGAGTAAGTAAAGTATTTTGCATCTAAAATGGAGTCATATCTCTAATTCTATTTGATGAGATGTCATTGGGTGCAAAAGAGCTTAATGATTAGCAAAGCACTTGTCCAGTTAATTAGAATCATAGAATCGTAGAGTTGGAAGAGACCTCATGGGCCATCCAGTCCAACCCCATTCTGCCAAGAAGCAGGAAAATTGCATTCAAAGCACCCCTGACAGATGGCCATCCAGCCGCTGTTTAAAAGCTTCCAAAGAAGGAGCCTCCACCACACTCCAGGCAGAGAGTTCCACTGCTGAACAGCTCTCCCAGTCAGGAAGGTCTTCCTAATGTTCAGATGGAATCTCTCTAATTCTGTCTACAGATTCCCAGTTCACTAATAGGACAAAGATTCAACATTTAGAATATAATGGTCTGAGCAGAGGTTCAAATTAGCTGTGGTTTGGTTTAAGTTTGGTTCAATTGCTTGCAGTCTAGTTCATCCAATACGGACACTAATTGCCAAAGACTTTGACATTGCTCTTGATTTTGCCAGAAATGTTTTGATGGAAGGTATGTCTAGTAGTTGAAGTTCATGACTCAATTATCACTTAGACTAGTGTGGGGCTGCCCTTTAAAGATGCTCAGAAGCCACAGCTAATGCAAACATGGTGGCCAGACATGGAAAACATTCTAGGAACCAGTTCACATTGGGTGGAAGAAGGAGGCATGCGAGTATACATGTATCTTCTAAATATACCAAATCAGAAGAAACCTCTCCTGAATTAAACAGTTACTCCCAAGAAGAATGAAGAATCAGTAAAATGAAAACAATGGAGCAAATCACAAGTAACGGGGAGAATTTCACAAAACAACGATGACCTCATTCAGCTTGATTGAAAATATCTGGAAATCTCAAATCCCATTCTTATTCTTTCCAAGTTTATTTGGGCGATCCAAACACAACCCCCTAGTAAATCTAAAACCCCCTTGAAAAATGCATCTCAATTTTGCAGATCTGTAATTTTAAGGGGTTATTAAAAAGGCTGTGTAGCCCGTTGGCTCTCACCTTGTTCTAGTCTTATCTTGATCTATAGGCTGAACAAGAGCTAGCTCTGCCTCTGAGGATTGATGGCTTTGTACTCCACAATTACTTTATGGTCTACAGTCCCTAACAAAAGTTCTTTGATTTATCTGTCCTGTGTGATGATCCTCGCTCTGTGCCATAACCACGAAGGTCACAAAGAGAAAGAGAGATTTCTGCTGGCTCACAGAGCTCTGCCAGCACCTCTTAATTTGTGGAATGCAAGGACCAGGGTCAGGAGAGCCCCCAGCATGCTTTAGAGGGTTGTGTGTGCCAAACCATTTCCCTTCATTTCAACCGTTCTTTCGTTACGTTAACTACCTTTGGAAGCATGTAATGGGAAGCCTCCTTACATCTTCCTGTTGTTGTTGTTTAATTCTACCAGTATCTTAACACATTCAGTTCAAGGATGTAGAAGCAGAATTGCACTGGGACTGTGGCACTTCTGGCTGGGAGTCAGCTGCATTAAGATCAGTACTGACCAAAAGGTCATGAGTTCAAAGCCAGCCCAGGTCAGAGTGAGCTTCCGGCCATCTGTGTACCTTGCTGTCGACCTTTGCAGCCTGAAAGATAGTTGCATCTGTCAAGTAGGAAATTTAGGTACCGCTTATGCAGGGAGGCTAATTTAACTTTTGGCGGGGACGAGAGACAGGGCCTTCTCAGTGGTGGCCCCTCGGCTATGGAATGCCCTACCGGCAGACATCAGACAGGCACCTTCGCTGCTGACATTTCGGAGAATGGCTAAGACCTGGCTTTATGAACAAGCGTTTGGTTAAGCAGTGCAACCAATCATAGGAAGACGGTAAATGGAACATAGGAATGGCACAAGGATTATGAGAACGGATCTGATTTCAACTGAGGCATTATGTTATGTCTGTTTTGTTGATCTGTCTTGTTGATTGTTAACTGTTGTGGATTGATGCTGTTGATCCTGTTTCTTGCATTGTTATGTTTTAATTGCACTGACACTGTTTTGATAATTGTACCATGTAAACCACATTGAGTCGCCTGTTAAGGGCTGAAAAATGCGGTATAGAAATAAAGCAAATAAATAATAAATAAACTAATTTACGATGCCATAAAATCTCCAGCAACCAAGCAAAAGAATGAGGAAGAACTCCATCAGTGTCACAAATGGATGGTGAAGCAACAGCTCCCCTGGTGGCCAGAATACCCTCATGAAGTTGGAATGTTAAATAGCCTCTGTGTGTCTGTCTATATATGTTGTGTGTCTATGGCATTGAATGTTTGCCATGTATATGTACATTGTAATGAACCCCGAATCCCTTGCGGGATGAGAAGGGTGGAATATAAATACTGTAAATAAATAATAATAAATAAATAATATAGTGGATTTGTACATGTATTTATTTATTTATTTATTTACAGTTTTTATATTCCGCCCTTCTCCTCACCCCGCAGGGGACTCAGGGTGGATTACAGTGTACACATATATGGCAAAAATTCAATGCCAATTTTTGACATACAAACATCTACAGACATACACAGAGGCTATTTAACTTTTTCTGGCTGCCAGGGAAGCTGTCGCTTTCATCGTCCATCTGCGACATTGATGAAGCACTTCCGCATTCCCCGCATGCTTCCCTGCTGGAATGCTTTGTTGGAGTCTTCTTTATGGCCTCATAAATCAGTTAATTTAGCCTCCCCACACTTTAAGGTGGATGGATGGCATCCTTGAAGTGACTGGACTGACCTTGAAGGAGCTGGGGGTGGTGATGGCCGACAGGGAGCTCTGGCGTGGGCTGGTACATGAGGTCACGAAGAGTCGGAGACGACTGAACGAATGAACAACAACAAACACTTTAAGGCGGTACCTTATTTTCCTACTTGATAGATGCAACTGTCTTTCAGGTTGCAAAGGTCGACAACAGGCTACACACAATTGGTTGGAAACCCACTACAACCCGGGCTGGCTTCGAACTCATGACCTTTTGGTCAGAGTGATCTTAATGCAGCTGACACTCAGCCAGCTGTGCCACAATCCCGGTGTATATATACTACTATGTATAGATGTGTCTTGTGCATGAATTGCATGCATTGTACATAGTTGAGCATATGCATTTGGTATACAATCAATGCATTTTTAATGTCTTTCTTAGACTGTAAACATGCAAGCAGAGACTGCCATGACCATTATCATAATGGTGTTTGGAGTGTAAACCACCTGAAATCCTTTCCAGCTGTAAAATGAGATCTAAATCCTATAAGCAAACAAACAAAGCCCGCTCACAAGGTTCAGGGCTTCAGAGAGTCATTGCATGATTTGAGAGAGATGATCAGCTGAGAGGTAGAGAAGGTCATCCAAATGAATTAATCCTAAGAAGAGCTATTCCAGCAGTTGAAGAACGTGATCATTGCAACTGTGAGATGACCTGAACCGATCCAGAATTCTGAGACTAATATGTGATACCAAGTGCAGGTTTTCTTGATTTTGTATACCTTTCTATATTTTGTTTTAAAAGGTAAAGACGTGAAAATGTGTATATAAGATATGTATGCATGCATTTAATATTACGTCTTACTCCCTGCGGGAGGCTGACAATGACCATAAAGAAGTTAAAACACAAACAAGCTATCCTATTAAAAGGCCATTAAATTTTAAAAGTATAAAATCATTTAAAAACATAATAATAAACTAAAAAAATACAGTACACAAACACCATAAAAATGATTCTTCATAACAAGAAGAAATTATGTTAAAATATGTAATTTTAGAATTGAATACGTCTATTTTTTTTAAAAAAATAACTATTCTACAATTATGTTTAACAATAAAGGCCTGTATAGTTGCAGTAGTACTTCTACTACAAGTTGCAGCAATTAAGTATTCAATTACTTTAAAAAAAACCCTGCAGGTTAATGCAAAATGAGACAAAATTAACTTAGCAATGATTAACATATAGGAACTGGCATCAAGCAAAAACAAACTGATTCCTAACAGAAATGTGTCTCAATGTATTTATAATATTATAATGTAATACAATATAATGCTACTACTAATAATATGATATTATAATTATATATTTTGTATTACATGTAATATTACTAATAATATTACAATATAATGGTATAGTGCAATATAGTAATATATAATACTGATATTGTACTATGCTAATAATATAATATATTGTATGTATATATATCTTGTAAGCCGCTCTTTGTCCCCTTCGGGGTGAGAAGGGCGGCATAGAAATGTCATAAATAAATAAATAAATGTGGTTAGCACAGCGGGTTAAACCGCCAGCTACAGAAAATCTGGCCAACCAGAAGGTTGGCAGTTCAAGCCGTGGGTTGGGTGGGGTGATCTCCCGCCATAAGCCCTAGCTCCTGCTTACCTAGTGAAGCAAGGGAGAGAGACTATTTCCTTATTAAAAACCTCTTTGCTGCCTTATACTGATTCAGTTTCTTCTTTTATATTGGCTGGGACTTTCAGTGTGCTGTTAAACCTTTGTACTTTATATCACAGGCAATGAAACACTCTTGTGTATAACGAAGTAACAGAGTTTATTTATAACTTCTGGCTCCAACGCTTCTGGTTACATTTGTGTTTTGTTGCAATCTTGAGGCTTACAGTCAGTATCATTTACTTGGTTAACTTTTCTGAATAAACTATCAGTGTTTCACATTCACAAACATGTTACATGCTTTACACACTCTTGGCTGAATTATATTCTGAACTAAGGCAACACTAGCCTTCTTTATGTTCCTTAAAACTCAAGCTCTGTTTAACTAACTGCTTCTCTATATATCAGAAGTCTTTAACACCTCTTCATAACTGCTTATTTCTATCAGGCACTCAAAAACCAACTCTCCTCTTCACACACAGATTCCTAAGTATCATTTTCAAACTCCCTCACACTAACTGCCTCTTTCAGAACCTTGGCTCCGCCCCTTTGGAATGTTCAGCTCTGCTCTCCCCAACTGTCATTTTGGCCTAGCAGCCTTTTCAAATCCTGGGCCTACACTAATCTGCATATGACCAATCGGCTTCACATATGCAAATGAATCCTATGCTGTTGCTACCCTGTCTGTGCCTATTATTCCCTATCTGCCATATGTAAACATAGAGCTATACACCAAAACTTTAACATAGAGTAGCAATTTCACTACACCTAGCAATTCAAAAACAGCAATATGAGTAGATCAATAGGTATCACTTTGGTGAGTAGGTAAAAGGCACCCCTGAAGAAGTCATGCTAGCTACTCAGAACTTATTTAAAAATTGCATTGCCATTTCTTATTGCAATTTAGCTCCAAACCACCACATGCATGACTATCAATTACAAAAAGAGCTATGGTCAATGGAACTGTCAATACCTCTTCAACTATGATAGTCAATTTAGTTCCCTTTAGCTCAATACCAGGAATCAACATCATAATCGATATAATATTAATCACAGTCAGGATAAATGTATTTAAGTTTAATTTGTGTACAATATAAAATTGATAATTTGATCAAGGATGACTAGGGGATCATATTTGTTAATAACTAGTAGGGGAGGGTCAGCATAAAAACTGGCTGGAAGGCACATTAACAACAAAACAGATGCCTTCTTCCCAACCAGCATCCCACCACAGATAGGGACAACAGATAAAAGACATTATTTAACAAAAAGTATCAATCAAAATATGGACGTGTGAGCACACATACACACAAAATTAAAAGAGCTTCCAAAGCAGCCCTGGTTTGAGGGAGCAAAAGGCTACTGTTGGATAATTGTTCCAGCAAACCTCCCATGGTGATGATAGACTCATAGAATCCTAGAGTTGGAAGGGACCTCATGGGCCATCCAGTCCAACCCCATTCTGCCAAGAAGCAGGAAAACTGCATTCAAAGCACCCCCGATAGGTGGCCATCCAGCCTCTGTTTAAGCTCTTCCAAAAAAGGAGCCTCCACCACACTCCGGGGCAGAGAATACCACTGCTGAACGGTTCTCACAGTCAGGAAGTTCTTCCTCGTGTTCAGATGGAATCTCCTCTCTTGTAGTTTGAAGCCATTGTTCCGTGTTCTAGTATCCAGGACAGCAGAAAACAAGCTTGTTCCCTCCTCCCTAATTTTTTTTTAATTTAAAAGTCTAAATTTTCAGACTGGCTTACTTCCAGTCCAGAAGGCTTTGGGTATCTGAATGTGAAATCATCTTTTAGTGCAATTAGCAAATGCTAAGCAAGGGGCTTTGAATGAAATTAGCAACAAACATAAAAAATGTACGCTTTCTCTGTAAAAAAAAAAGGAGCAACATGGAAGAAAATGTTTTAAAAACAAGAGGTGACATGTAGAGGTCATACAAAGTTTGAGCTTACATAGGAAGTTGGGTTGTAGTTAAGCGCAAAGGTTGCAGTTAAGCGCAAAGTCTGCAGGTGCAAGAAGGTACTTTCCATCAAGAGGTTGATGGGACAGGAAGAATAAAGGTCAAAGTACTTTCCATGACAAAAATGTTCTTGTTTACTTGAGGGTATATAAAGGTTTACAAAAGCCAAGGGGAGACGCAGCAGTCGGTGGAAGCACATGCAGAAGTCCTGTCTGTCCACCTCATGCTGATCAGCTTGAACCTATTGGACTCTGTGGATTTCTTCGAAAAGGGACCCCACACCCTAAACCCGTGATCCCTTACAAATGGATATCCATGGTCATCAAAGAACCTTTGGAAAGTGAACTCATAGGTGTATTCAGTATGTTTGCCACTAGAATAAGTCTGTGGACCCCATGCCCTGGTGCTGTCTTCACTAGTGTTGTCCCAAGGATGGTGTTTATACCATACTACTGAGATACTGCTACAGAGAGCATCCTGTTTCATGAAACCACCAGCCACATTATCACAGGATGTCTGCCCCTACACCACTGGAGAAATTACACTGTTTAGCTGGTATCACACCATCTGATATCTGCTGGAAAGTAGCACCAATAATGAAAGGACCAAGACATTGAATCTCTGGCCCATCCCCTGTTCAGATATCAGCCTGCACGATAATACTGTAAATCAAGAAATAGGTTCTAAGAGCTACAGAGATACTCGCAGGAATACCTCAGCAAGCGAGAGTCCAAAAGTGGCAGGCTAAAACCCAGGATCTCAACTCATGGCTGCTACCAAATGAGAGACTCCCTCCTTGGCACACAGAGTGACCTGGAAGGAGCTGAAGAGACTGTGCTCTGGTACCACAAGATGAAGAGGCAACCTTAAGAAATGGGTCCACAAAGTGGAGTCCATGATATGTGAGTTTGGAGAAGAGCAAACCACAGACCACGTACTAGAATGCAGCCTGAGCCCTGCGACATGCACAATGAAGGACCTTCTTATGGTTATAACTCGGTGTCACTTATTCCTTTGTTCCCCTCATTAAAAACTTCAATATCTGTATACTGTCAGGGATCTCCCGATGCGCTGTGTCTCAGAAGCACTCGCATTCCAGCAGCAAGCAAGTCACCTCTTTGTGTGGCCATGAATTAAGCCCTTAGGATCTGTTGGGATGAAAGGAGCTATATAAATCTCAGTTATGGCTATTATTGCTTTCTCCGGCATTTATCCACAGAATAAATGGCTAGGTAAGTTGATTTTCGGCCTGCTTTTTCATTATGTGTTGAATAAAGCTCCTTGCAAGTGCCTGGCTATTACTTAGCCCCCAATTTAATCTGGTGACCGATGCAACCTTGCATCCTGGGATACCAAGGCTCTCTAATCAACATAGGGAGGCACATTACAAAGAAGAAGTAAGGGGACATTCACATTCACATAGGAACTTTGGAAAGTTATAGACTTTGGAAAGCATGGTAACTGGTCCAACTGGTCCAACGGGCAGCAGCCAGGATGTTAACTGGGGCCCCTTACAGAGAGAGGTCAACCCTCCTGTTCAAGGAGCTCCATTGGCTGCTGTTTATCTTCCGAGCCCAATTTAAGGTGCAGGTGCTTACCTACAAAGCCCTGAACGATTTGGGACCTCCCTACCTGCGTGACCGCATCGTTGTCTACGAACCCACACGCTCACTCCGGTCATCAGGAGAGGCCCTGCTCGTGATCCCGCCTGCGTCACAAGAGCGCTTGGTGGGGACGCGAGACAGGGCCTTCTCTGTGGTGGCCCCCCGCCTCTGGAACGCCCTCCCGAAAGATCTCAGACAAGCCCCTACATTGGCGGTCTTCAGAAAGAATTTGAAAACCTGGCTGTTCCAATGTGCTTTTTCAGACTAGGAACCCCAGCACCAAATCCCAGAAGCACTTTAGTTAGAACCAAGATCACCGCACACTGCACACCGCACTTATACTATAATCCCATATCCCTCTGACACATCAGCACTTTTAACCCTGTATCCCTACTCCGGCCGGCTCAGTTTTAATAATGTCTTGTTGTACTGCTATTGTTTTTATTGTTTTTCTGCTTAACTGTTTTATTTGCTATGTATTGTATTGTTGTATTGTGTTGGGCTCCGGCCTGTTGTAAGCCGCATCGAATCCCTTGGGAGATGCTAGCGGGGTACAAATAAAGTAATAATAATAATAATAATAATAATAATAATAATAATAATAATGGTAAGGTCATAAGAGCTCAAGGGCTTTCATGGTTGTCTTCTATTCTTGCTATGGGGACATGTTTTTTTTTTTCAGACAATATGTGAAGTGTCATCATTTAAGCAGGGGTCATAGAATCAAAGAGTTGGAAGAGACCTCATGGGCCATCCAGTCCAATGCCATGCTGCCAAGAAGCAGGAATATTGCATTCAAATCACCCCTGACAGATGGCCATCCAGCCTCTGTTTAAAAGCTTCCAAAGAAGGAGCCTCCACCACACTCCCTTTGAGGCAGAGAGTTCCACTGCTGAACGGCTCTCACAGTCAGGAAGTTCTTCCTCGTGTTCAGATGGAATCTCCTCTCTTGTAGTTTGAAGTCATTGTTCCGTGTCCTAGCTTGCCCCTCCTCCTCCCTGTGGCTTCCTCTCACATATTTATACATGGCTATCATATCCCCTCTCAGCCTTCTCTTCTTCAGGCTAAACATGTCCAGTTCCTTTAGCCGCTCCTCATAGGGCTTGTTCTCCAGACCTTTTATCATTTTAGTCGCCCTCCTCTGGACACATTCCAGCTTAGAGTCAATATCTCTCTTGAATTGTGGTGCCCAGAATTGGACACAATATTCCAGATGTGGTCTAACCAAAGCAGAATAGAGGGGTAGCATTACTTCCCTAGATCTAGACACTAGGCTCCTCTTGATGCAGGCCAAAATCCCATTGGCTTTTTTTTTTGCCACCACATCACATTCCTGGCTCATGTTTAACTTGTTGTCCACGAGGACTCCCAGATCTTTTTCACACGTACTGCTCTCGAGCCAGGCGTCACTCATTCTGTATCTTTGCATTTTGTTTTTTCTGCCAAAGTGGAGTATCTTGCATTTGTCACTGTTGAACTTCATTTTGTTAATTTTGGCACATCCCTCTAATCTTAATGAGACATGCCACATTATCACAGAGTGGCTCTTAATGAGACATGCCGCATTATCGCGGGGTATCTGCATCCTACACCACTAGAGAAATTACACCGCTTAGGCAGTATTGCACCACCTGGCATCTGCTGGGAAGTAGCAACCAATAGTGAAAGGACCAAGGCAGTGACATCTCTGGCCCATCCCCTGTTCGGATATCAGCCGGGACTCCAATGACTTAAATCAAGAAATAGTTTTCTAAGACAGTGGTCCTCAACCTGGGATCCCCAGATGTTTTTGGCCTACAATTCCCAGAAATCCTAACAGCTGGTAAACTGGCTGGGATTTCTGGGAGTTGTAGGCCAAAAACATCTGGGGACCCCAGGTTGAGAAGCACTGTTCTAAGATCTACAGAGACACTCACAGCAATATCTCAGCAAGCAAGAGTCCAAAAGTGGCAGGATAAAACCATGAACCTCAATCCACGGCTGATACCAAATGAGAGCCCTCCCCCCCCCCCCCCCCGGGCACACAGAAGACTGGGTAACTTAGAAGGTGCTGAACAGACTGCGCTCTGGCATCACGAGATGCAGAGCCAACCTTAAGAAATAGGGCCACAAAGTGGAATCCATGACATTCGAGAAGATCGAACCACAGACCACCTACTAGTATGCAACCTGAGTCCTTCCACATACACAATGGAGGACCTTCTCACAGTGACACCAGCGACACTCCAAGTGGCCAGCTTCCAGTCAAAGGAAATTGAGTATAATGCCAACTTTTTAACTTTGTTTGTGGTTTTTCTCTATTCTGTATTCTCAATTAGCTCATGACATGATAAATAAATAAATCTTTGACTTATGTCAATCCTATGAATGAGAGGATTGACATAAGTCAAAGATTTATTTATTTGAAGTCCTTTGGCCACATCATGAGGAGACAGCAAAGCCTAGAGAAGGGAATGATGCTGGGGAAAGTGGAAGGCAAAAGGAAGAGGGGCCGACCAAGGGCAAGATGGATGGATGGCATCCTTGAAGTGACCGGACTGACCTTGAAGGAGCTGAGGGTGGTGATGGCCCACAGGGAGCTCTGGCGTGGGCTGGTCCATGAGGTCACGAAGAGTCGGAGACGACTGAACGAATGAACAACAATGAATGAGAGATCTTTTAGAGACCATCAACAGTCCTGTCCAAATCTTGCAAACTCGGGACAAACATGGCTTCCTTTATTGAATCAATTGAATCAACCCCCACAAAGTTTTCAAACTTTGGGGGGGGGTGTTTGTTTTTTAATACATTACAACTGTACCCTTGGTTCGCTCCTGATATGATAAATTAATTAATTTAATTAGGGATAGACAAACTACAGAAGGTGTGTGGGATAATGTTGGCAGGCTCATTCTCAGAGAGGCTACAGGTCAGGAAGGCTGCACATTATCTCCAGCATCAGACACAGCATTGGATCCTCTGGAGGGTTCAAGGGCACTCATATCCTGCTAATGACCTTCCCCATAGGTAACTGTGTAAACTGAATGTTCGTTTAGATAGATCTCCACTCTTCTTGCATTATGATTGTGGGTGCAAGGAGGTGTCTCTTTCCTAAGACACGTAACTCTAACAATGATGTCTTTATGTTCTTGTATTCTGAAGTATCTTTGCTGGTGGGAAAAAGCACTTTTAACAGATGATGTTCCAGGCATGGTGTTCTCACAAATCTGTTCATGCAAGCTGCTTAATAAATGTGGACAACTGTTATTTTTGCTTCCTCTCACGTTTTTAAAAGCTCCCTCGTTCTTTCCATCAAGTTTGGAAAGAAATTTGTGAATTTGGTGGGTTCCTTTTTCAACAAACCAAAACAGACTGAACAAACATCCCAATGTCAGTGCAGTGCAAATTTCATAGGTGTCCAATAGGGCTGGGCGGTTTCGTTTCGTTAATTCGTAATTCGTTAATAATTCGTTATTTTTTTAAATTACAAAACGATAACGAACCATTCTGGAGCAATTTTTTAAAAAAACGAATTTTTAAACACGTTTTATAAATGCTTCGTATTTCGTTATTGTATTCGTTTCGTTATTGTTCTGAGGTCGTTTCGTTATTATTTCCGCATGTCTGGGGCAAGTTTTTTGTTTAATTAGTGAAAAAAAAATTATAATATCACACCAACAGTCAACAACAGAGGGAGAGGGAAGTTTTTGGAGGTTTTTTAGCGTATTTCGCGGTTGCGTCCGCCATTAACGAATCGATTCGTTATTGTTTCGGAAATCGATTCGTTAATGTTTTGTAATTTTTTTCACATTTACGAAATTTCGTAAATATCGAACTTTTTTAAGGGAAAATTTTGTAATTATTTTAAATATCGAAACAAAAAAACCCCCCAAATACAAATCGATTTTAGAAACAAATTTTTCCGTTGTTACCCAGGCCTAGTGTCCAATCATCTTTCAGTCTGAGGATCATGTTGGACTTATTGCCTAAAGAAGCATTAGCCAAAAGCACAGCTTGGGTAAGTTCCTTTTGGGAGACATGCTGGTGAGGGATTTCTAGGAGGTATGGTCCAAAACAGCAATGGTTACAAGCGGATGGGAAGTGCATGCTTTTTTTTCCCTTCACTCCAGGCTTTGCAAGGCTGATTCTGGTGTAATTTCCAGATGGGATCAGATTGCCAGGTTGTCAACATTTGGCTTCTGCCAGACCGTGGATAGTCATCCTTTCCCAATAGACACGTGCCAGACTGCAAAAGAATGCACAACTGAGATTACGGTAGGTAAGTATGTTCACATTTTGGCTTTTCTTGTATTCAAAAATAGGTCCATGTTAGTCTGATGAAGTAGTAGTCACAGTATATAAAAGTTTATACTACCAACCACATTCCTTTGGTGAGTCTGAAAGCTGCTACAAGATGCCTTTGAGATATTTTATGGAGTTTCAAGTGCAGTTTGCCAAGCAACATGCGCTCACACCCTTGAGTCATTGATTTCCTTATGGTGAACTTCTTAAGGTTTTGTTAGACAAACCACAGAGAAAGGCACTATTCAAGAAGCATCAGAGAAAGCCCCGCAGCTTATGCCTCCTGGTAGATTTCCTAGTCTTGTTTATCTGGCCTTCGTTTCCTATCCGCATCTCTTGTTTTATCTCAAATTTTACAGGATGAGGCAGCATAACTTCCTTTTTTCAAAAGGCGTCTGTTTTCAAGAGGTGCTCAAAAATGAAACAAACAGAAATGGATAGCAATTCTATACGAATGCACAAGACTATTTATTTATTGATTTACAGCTTTTCTATTCCGCCCTTCTCCTCACCCCGCAGGGGACTCAGGGCGGATTACAGTGTACACATATATGGCAAACATTCAATGCCAATTTTTGACATACAAACATATACAGACATAGACAGAGGCTATTTAACTTTTTCTGGCCACCGGGGGAGCTGTTGCTTTCATCGTCCATCTGCGACGCTGACGAAGCACTTCCGCATTCCCCGCATGCTTCCCCACTGGAATGCTTTGCTGGAGTCTTCTTCATGGCCTCATAAATCAGTTAATGTAGCCTCCTCACACTTTAAGGTGGTACCTAATTTTCCTACTTGACAGATGCAACTGTCTTTTGGGTTGCAAAGGTCGACAACAGGCTACACACAATTAGTTGGAAACTCACTCCAACCCGGGCTGGCTTTGAACTCATGACCTTTTTGGTCAGAGTGATCTTAATGCAGCTGACACTCAGCCAGCTGCGCCACAATCCCGGTGCAAAATCAAGACTAGTTGATTTTGGATAAATGAGTTGCAGATTCTGGTCCTCATTTTTAAAACTACTCATAGATTTTTTTCCCCTCTGACCACCACTATAGTATTCTTTATAGAAATGAATAGAGATTATAAAGTCAATTCCGATTTTCACAGGAAACAAATGTTCAAAGCTTTTCGAAACTTCTGAGACTTCCGAATCCTTTCGTTAATGGTTTGAAAGTGTTATTTCCTGTTTCATTGGGTGGTCTTTACTTTGAAAGTAGTTGTTTTACTCCAGGAGCGGGGAAAAGCAAACGGGAAGAAATTCACCCTTCTCTGGTTTAAAACTGGTTTCTCTGGCTTGAGCCAGAAGCAGGAAAAACAAACGGGAGGAAATTCACCCTTCTCTGGTTTAAAACTGGTTTCTCTGGCTTGATCCAGAAGTGGGAAAAGCAAATGGGAGGAAATTCACCCTTCTCTGGTTTAAAATTGGCTTCTCTGGCTTGATCCAGAAGTGGGAAAAGCAAACAGGAGGAAATTCACCCTTCTCTGGTTTAAAACTGGCTTCTCTGGCTTGAGCCAGAAGTGGGAAAAGCAAACAGGAGGAAATTCACCCTTCTCTGGTTTAAAACTGGCTTCTCTGGCTTGATCCAGAAGTGGGAAAAGCAAACAGGAGGAAATTCACCCTTCTCTGGTTTAAAACTGGCTTCTCTGGCTTGAGCCAGAAGTGGGAAAAGCAAATGGGAGGAAATTCACCCTTCTCTGGTTTAAAATTGGCTTCTCTGGATTGATCCAGAAGTGGGAAAAGCAAACAGGAGGAAATTCACCCTTCTCTGGTTTAAAACTGGCTTCTCTGGCTTGAGCCAGAAGTGGGAAAAGCAAATGGGAGGAAATTCACCCTTCTCTGGTTTAAAACTGGCTTCTCTGGCTTGAGCCAGAAGTGGGAAAAGCAAACGGGAGGAAATTCACCCTTCTCTGGTTTAAAACTGGCTTCTCTGGCTTGAGCCAGAAGTGGGAAAAGCAAACGGGAGGAAATTCACCCTTCTCTGGTTTAAAACTGGCTTCTCTGGCTTGAGCCAGAAGTGGGAAAAGCAAACGGGAGGAAATTCACCCTTCTCTGGTTTAAAACTGGCTTCTCTGGCTTGAGCCAGAAGTGGGAAAAGCAAACGGGAGGAAATTCACCCTTCTCTGGTTTAAAACTGGCTTCTCTGGCTTGAGCCAGAAGTGGGAAAAGCAAACAGGAGGAAATTCACCCTTCTCTGGTTTAAAACTGGCTTCTCTGGCTTGATCCAGAAGTGGGAAAAGCAAACAGGAGGAAATTCACCCTTCTCTGGTTTAAAACTGGCTTCTCTGGCTTGAGCCAGAAGTGGGAAAAGCAAATGGGAGGAAATTCACCCTTCTCTGGTTTAAAATTGGCTTCTCTGGATTGATCCAGAAGTGGGAAAAGCAAACAGGAGGAAATTCACCCTTCTCTGGTTTAAAACTGGCTTCTCTGGCTTGAGCCAGAAGTGGGAAAAGCAAATGGGAGGAAATTCACCCTTCTCTGGTTTAAAACTGGCTTCTCTGGCTTGAGCCAGAAGTGGGAAAAGCAAACGGGAGGAAATTCACCCTTCTCTGGTTTAAAACTGGCTTCTCTGGCTTGAGCCAGAAGTGGGAAAAGCAAACGGGAGGAAATTCACCCTTCTCTGGTTTAAAACTGGCTTCTCTGGCTTGAGCCAGAAGTGGGAAAAGCAAACGGGAGGAAATTCACCCTTCTCTGGCTTGAGCTGCAAGCAGGAAAAGCAGGAAAAGCAAACGGGAGGACATTTAATTCACCCTTTTCTGGTTTATAACTGGCTTCTCTGGCTTGAGCCAGAAGCAGGAAAAGCAAACCGGAGGAAATTCACCCTTCTCTGGTTTATAACTCACTTCTCTGGCTTGAGCCGGAAGCAGGAAAAGCAGGAAAAGCAAACGAGAGGAAATTTAATCCACCCTTCTCTGGTTTATAACTGGCTTCTCTGGCTTGAGCCAAGGCCAGGGACCAGAAGAGGGGGAAAGCTGAAGCATTTCCGACTCACTATCTGAGTCGGAAAAAAATGGCGAGACTAGTTTTGGAAGGGCAAGGGGACTTCTGGTTTCCTAAAAAGTTCAAAATGGCTTCAAAAAGGTAATCTTTCCGACTTGATTCCAAATAGTGAAGATTCTGACTGGGCCTAACCATGCCTAGTATACATATGTGCTTGGGACCAAATCCAACACAACATACTGGACTAACTTTTGGGTCGACTCACATGGGATTTTGATTGTTTCTTTTTCATTTGTTATCACAAAGTCAAGGTGGGTTGTCTATGTAATGGTTTCTATTTTGCATAAAGCAAAGGAGAAAAGGGGAAACGGGATTTGTTAGAAAGCTGAATACTAACACCGTGCATATTGTCTTTAGGGGAAATCCTCATCTACTGAAATGCTCCGTTTCCGTTTTTTAAAGTGATATGATAAATATGAACCTGAGACTGGTTGTATTTATTTCCCCAAATATTAATTTAGGAATGTTTTCGGAATCTGAGTGTGTTTAGTTTTCATGGCTCCCTTGGTTAGGGTCATCTACCTTTCCCAAACCGTCCTGTGCATTTCTTCAGAAACAAAAGATTAATCGCCCGGATACCGCAGATGTCAACTAGGGAAAATAATTGTAGGATGTTCTCCAAATTAATGCTGAATGCTAAAGCAGATTTATCTTGTTATTAGTTTCTCATTAGTTTCAGGCATTCCCAGAGACCCTATAAGCCTGTAATTATAGTTGATAATCTCGTGTGTGCATTTGGTTCTCCCCATTTCACTCTTGCTTTCCTCCTGGGGAAAGGCAGCAAAATTAGGTATTCCAGGCAGAGAACACAAAATAAGGTTAAGAAGAGAAGAAAAACGGTGCTGGATCTGATTAAAGTCCGGTGTTCGGTTCTCGCACTGGCAAACCAGATGCTTCTGGGAAACAAAACAAACAAAAAACCCCTCGTATTCATATTCCTCAGCAACTGGCATTCAGAGGCATACGCTTTCTGATCCTGGAGAAAATCATAGTTAGTAGCCATTGCCAGAGCTCAGCATCCCCCCTGAAATTGTTCCAAAAAATAAGAGATATTTATTTATTTATTTGTCGTGTCAGAACAACCAGTCTAACAGAACAAAGCAAACAAACAGAAAAATACACAACTTGTGAGTTTGGTAGCTGGTTAAATGTCCTTTGACCAGTATCTGACCCCTTGGAGTGCTTCCGGTGTTGCTGCAAGAAGGTCCTCCATTGTGCATGTGGCAGGGCTCAGGTTGCATTGCAGCAGGTGGTCAGTGGTTTGCTCCTCTCCACACTCGCATGTCGAGGATTCTACTTTGTGGCCCCATTTCTGAAGGTTGGCTCTGCATCTCGTGGTGCCAGAGCGCAGTCTGTTTAATGCCTTCCAGGTTGCCCAGTCTTCTGTGTGCCCAGGAGGGAGTCTCTCATTTGGTATCAGCCATTGGTTGAGGTGCTGGGTTTGAGCCTGCCACTTTTGGACTCTCGCTTGCTGGGGTGTTCCAGCGAGTGTCTCTGTAGATCTTAGAAAACCATGTCTAGATTTAAGTCGTTGACATGCTGGCTGATACCCAAACAGGGGATGAGCTGGAGATGTCTCTGCCTTGGTCCTTTCACTATTGGCTGCCACTTCCCGGCGGATGCCAGGTGGTGCAATACCGGCTAAGCAGTGTAATAAATAAGGGATGGTAGACTGCTGATTCTGGAAACCAAATAAAAAAGAACCCCATGTCAAATGTATTTTTATGGTGATGTGTTGTTCTGTGCCTTCAGGTTGTTTCCAACACGTGGTGGACCGATCACAAGCTTGTCTTGGAAGATATATTCATTTGACATTGCCTTCTTCTGAAGCTAAGAGAATGTGATTTTCTCCAAGGTCTCCTAGTGGGTTTCCATGCAAAGAATTGAACCCTGATATCCCAGAGTTGTAGTTTTGACAGCCAAACCACCACACTATGCTGGCTTTTTATGGCAGTATTCTAATTATTATTATTATTATTATTATTATTATTATTATTATTATTAAACTTTATTTGTACCCTGCTAGCATCTCCCGAAGGACTCGATGTGGCTTACAAAGGCCAAGGCCTCAAAACATAACATAACAATACACAACCTAAAGCAAATCAAAAACAGTTAAAGCAATATTAAAACAACAAGCAATAAAACAAGACATCAAGACACTAGGGCTGGGCGGTTTCGTTTCGTTAATTCGTAATTCGTTAATAATTCGTTAATTTTTTCAATTACAAAACGATAACGAACCATTCTGGAGCAATTATTTAAAAAAACGAATTTTCAAAAACGTTTTGTAAATGCTTCGCATTTCGATATTGTATTCATTTCATTATTGTTCTGAGGTCGTTTCGTTATTATTTCCGCATGTCTGGGCCAGTTTTATGGTTTAATTAGTGAAAAAAAATTATAATATCCCACCAACAGTCAAGAACAGAGGGAGAGGGAAGCTTCAGAAGGTTTTGGAGGTTTTTTAGCGTGTTTCGCGGTCGCGTCCGCCATTAACGAATCGATTCGTTATTGTTTCGGAAATCGATTCGTTAATTTTTTACCATTTACGAAATTTCGTAAATATCAAACTTTTTTAAGGGAAAATTTTGTAATTATTTTAAATATCGAAACAAAAAAAAACCCCAAATACAAATCGATTTTAGAAACAAATTTTTCCGTTGTTACCCAGGCCTACAAGACACAATAAAATTGGGCCGGGACAGAGTAATGGGTACAGATTAAAAGTGCTGATGTGACAGGTGATATGTGGGATTATAGGGTAAGTGCAGTGTACTAGCAATCTTAATTTCTACTAAAGTGCTTCTGGGACTTGTTGAAGTTTTCCTATTCTGGAAAGGCACATCAGAACGGCCAGGTTTTTCCTAAAGACTGCCAATGTAGGGGCCTGTCTAAGATCTTTGGGGAGGGTGTTCCAGAGTTGGGGGCCACCACAGAAAAGGCCCTGTGATGCGCCTGCGACGTAGGCAGAATCGCGAGCAGGGCCTCTCCGGATGAATGAAGTGAGCACGTGGGTTCGTAGACAGAGATGCATTCACGCAGGTAGGATGGTCCCAAACCATTTATGGCTTTGTAAGTAAGCACCTGCACCTTAAATTGGCCTCGGAAAATAAACAGCAGCCAGTGGAGCTCCTTGAAGAGAAGGGTTGGCCTCTCTCTGTAAAGAGCACCAGTTAACATCCTGGCCACCGCCCGTTGGATCAGTTGAAATTTCCAAGCCGTTTTCAAGGGCAGCCCCACGTAGAGCGCATTACAGTAGTCCAATCTAGAGGTGACCAAGGCATGGACCACCCAGGCAAGCTGTTGAAGTTCATGAAGGCAACCCCAGCCTTATGTTGTTACATGAATAAATAAATAAGATAAAGGTAAAGGTTTTCCCTGACATTAAGTCTAGTTGTATATAACTCTGGGGGGAGCGGGTGCTCATCTCCATTCCTAAGCCAAAGAGCCGACAGTGTCCATAGACACCTCCAAGGTAATGTGGCTAGCATGACTGTATGGAGTGCTGTTAAATAAATAGACCTTCATAAATAATAGTAGCCATGGTAGCGCAGTGGGTTAAACTGCTAGCTGTAGGAAGTCTGCTGACCAACTGGTCTGCTGACTAGTTCAAAGCTGTGAGTCAGGGTGAGCTCCCAACTGTCAGTCCTAGCTTCTGCCAACCTAGCAGTTCAAAAGTATGTGATGTGAGTAGATCAATAGGTAAAATGATGCCCCATGCAAACATGCAGACATGCTGGCAACATGATCGGAAATGTCTATGGACAACAGGCTCCTCAGCATGGAAACATGGAACAAGAGCACCTCCTCATGGCCTGAGTTAAGCATTAGGCCTGGGTAACAACGCAAAAATTTGTTTCTAAAATCGATTTGTATTTGGGGGGTTTTTTTGTTTCGATATTTAAAATAATTACAAAATTTTCCTTTTAAAAAGTTCGTTATTTACGAAATTTCGTAAATGGTAAAAAATTAACGAATCGATTTCCGAAACAATAACGAATCGATTCGTTAATGGCGGACGCGACCGCGAAATACGCTAAAAAACCTCCAAAACCTTCTGAAGCTTCCCTCTCCCTCTGTTCTTGACTGTTGGTGTGATATTATAATTTTTTTCACTAATTAAACCATAAAACTGGCCCAGACATGCGGAAATAATAACGAAATGACCTCAAAACAATAACGAAACGAATACAATAACGAAATACGAAGCATTTACAAAACGTGTTTAAAAATTCGTTTTTTTTAATGATTGCTCCAGAATGGTTCGTTATCGTTTGTAATTGGAAAAATTAACGAATTATTAACGAATTACGAATTAACGAAACGAAACCGCCCAGGCCTATTAAGCATCATCTCCAGATGCCAGAGATGGAAGGGGAAGGCCTTTACCTGTGTACAGAAGGTTGTTGTTTACTGCAAACTTAGCAGTTCAAAAACATGCTAATGTGGGTAGATCAATAGGTACCACTCCAGCGGGAAGGTAACAGTGCTTTATACAGTCATGCCTGCCACATGACCTTGGAGATGTCTATGGACAACGCTGGCTCTTCGGCTTAGAAATGGAGATGAGCACCATCCCTCAGAGTCGGACACAACTGGACTTAATGTCGAGGGGAAACCATTACCTTTACCTGTTCACTGTGTAAAAGGCATTAAATGTTTGCCTCCTATGTGTGTACTGTAATTGGCTCTGGAGTCCCTCCGGGGAGATAAAGTAGAATATAAATAAAGTAGGTATAGAAAGTGATTGGGATGACAGGATCAAAGCAAAAGGTAGAATGATGTGCAATTAGCACCTCTTATTTTCAATTTGGAGAGTTCTCTAATCACCTTCGTCTACACAGCTTAAGGGCATGGCACGTTGTGTTCACCCAAGAATTCGAAAAGTATGCCTCTGGAAACAAATGTTTCCCACTTTCTAGTTGTAGATCTCCCCGCAAAGGAAAAGGGAGCTGACTGGTATCAAATAGACCAAAAAGAAGAGCTTGTTCAAAAGCCTTATCTGAACTAACCAGCTGGGAGAACATGGATGCTATCACAAGCCTATAAAGCATCCCTTTTCACCCAGCACTAAATTCTCCGTGATTCCAGCCCTTCTTTCTCACAGAGGTGACTGGAAGCCTTGGAACAACAACATGCCAAACAGATATATATTAGGCCTGGGCAATCCATGGTTCTAAATAGTTCTAAAGTACTTACAAAACTCAAGTTCTGGTGGTGAAAATTTCAGAACTCTAACAAAACTTTCAAAATTTAATTATTATTTCATTATTGGCGATTTTTACGACAGAACCAATTCGGAACTGCCATTTATAATTGAATTTTGAGAGTTTTGTTAGAGTTTTGAAATTTTCACCACCAGAACTTTAGTTTTGTAAGTACTTTAGAAGCAATTAGAACCATGAGGTTCTTGTGGGTTTTTTCGGGCTATAGAGCCATGTTCTAGAGCAGGCATGGGGAACCTTCGGCCCTCCAGGTGTAGTGGACTTCAACTCCCACAATTCCTTGAGGCCAAGGTAAGCCTTTGGGGCGAATGCCGAGCCTCAAGGAATTGTGGGAGTTGAAGTCCACCACACCTGGAGGGCCGAAGGTTCCTGACCCCTGTTCTAGAGGCATTTCTCCTGACGTTTCGCCTGCATCTATGGCAAGCATCCTCAGAGGTTGTGAGGTCTGTTGGAAGTAGGAAAAATGGGTTTATATATCTGTGGAATGGCTGGGGTGGGGCAAGGAGCTCTTCCCTGCTGCAGTTAGGTGTGAATGTTTAGCTGATCACCTTCATTACCATTTGAAGGCCTGCCTGAGCCTGGGAAAATCTGTTGCTGGGAGGTGTTAAGATGTGCCTGGTTTTTTCCTCTCTGTTGTTTAGCTGTTATAATTTTAGAGTTTTTTAATACTGGTAGCCAGATTTTGTTCATTTTCATGGTCTCTTCCTTTCTGTTGAAATTGTCCAATCAACAGAAAGGAAGAGACCATGAAAATGAACAAAATCTGGCTACCAGTATTAAAAAACTCTAAAATTATAACAGCTAAACAACAGAGAGGAAACAAACAGGCACATCTTAACACCTCTCAACAGAACATTTTCCCAGGCTCAGCCAGGCCTTCAAATGCTAATGAAGGTGGTCAGTTGAAACATTCATACCTAGCTCCAGCAGAGAAGAGCTCTTTGTCCCACCCCAGCCATTCCACAGATATATAAACCCATTGTCCTATTTCCAACAGACCTCACTACCTCTGAGGATGCTTGCCATAGATGCAGGCGAAACGTCAGGAGAAATGCCTCTAGAACATGGCCATATAGCCTGAAAAAACCCACAAGAACCTAGTGATTCCAGCCATGAAAGCCTTCGACAATAATTAGAACCATGCATTGCCCAGGCCTAATATATATATATCCCTCCACTTTACTGGCTTTGGTCAGTGAGGCTTGGTTAAACTTGCCTGATCTTTTCCCTCTTCCTCTTTGTCATATTTGAAAATGCAAAATGTACCTTTACAATGGACATAGAATCCTAGAATCAAAGAGTTGGAAGAGACCTCGTGGGCCATCATCCAGTCCAACCCCATTCTGCCAAGAAGCATTCAAATCACCCCTGACAGATGGCCATCCAGCCTCTGTTTCAAAGCTTCCAAAGAAGGAGCCTCCACCACACTCCCTCTGGGGCAGAGAGTTCCACTGCTGAACGGCTCTCACAGTCAGGAAGTTCTTCCTCATGTTCAGGTGGAATCTCCTCCCTTGTAGTTTGAAGCCATTGTTCCATTGCGTCATCTCACCGGGGGCAGCTGTCGCTTCACCATCAACTTGTGACACTGATGGAGTACTTCCTCAGTCTTTTTGCATGCTACTGGAGAGTTTTATGGTGCCATAAATTAGTTAAATTAGCCTCCCCACATAGGTGGTACCTACATTTCCTACTTGGCTACTACAACAGTCTTTCAGGCTTCAAAGGTCAACAGCAAGCTAGACAAATGGCTGGAAGCTCACTCTGACCCGGGCTGGCTGCAAACTCATGACCTCTTGGCAGTGACCAGGGGAGCATTCGCACAGTTAAAACTTGTGCGCCAGCTGCGCCCCTACCTTGGGAAGTCTGACTTGGCCATGGTAGTCCACGCTCTGGTTACATCCCGTTTAGACTACTGCAACGCTCTCTACGTGGGGTTGCCTTTGAAGACGGCTCGGAAGCTTCAACTAGTCCAACGCTCGGCAGCCATGATGTTAACAGGAGCGGAACGCAGGGAGCACACAACCCCCCTGTTGCGCCAACTCCACTGGCTACCAATCTGCTACCGGGCTCAATTCAAAGTGCTGGCGTTGGCCTTTAAAGCCCTAAACGGTTCCGGCCCAAGCTACCTATCCGACCGCATCTCTGCCTATGAACCCACCAGGACTTTGAGATCTTCCGGGGAGACCCTGCTCTCGATCCCGCCTGCTTCTCAAGCTCGGCTGGCGGGGACGAGAGATAGGGCCTTCTCGGTGGTGGCTCCCCGGCTGTGGAACGCCCTTCCCACGGACATTAGATTAGCACCATCTCTAATGGTATTCCGCAAAAAAGTAAAGACCTGGTTGTTTGTGCAGGCGTTCGAGTAGTTAGTGCAATGATTGGTAATGACATAGGAATGGAGCAATGGATGACGGATCTGGATCGTGTTTTTAGTGATGAGACGTTAGTGAATGGTTATTATAGTAATTGTGTGCTAACTGTGTATTAGATTAGGTTGTTAACTGTTTTTTATATTGGTGCATTGAATTTTGCTGTTTCCTATGTGCTGTGAACCGCTGTGAGTCGCCTCCGGGCTGAAAACAGCGGTATAGAAGTAAAGTAAATAAATAAAGTAAATAAATAAATGTTGATGCCCTAATTTCCCCCGGGAGTGAGTTCCACAGGTGAGGGGCCACCACCGAGAAGGCCCTGCTCCTCGTCCCCACCAACCTCACTTATATAAGTATATAAGTAAAGTAAAGTAAACAAATAAATAAGGAAGTAGTGATTTTAATGCCGCTGACTCCCAAGCAGCTGCTCCACAAACCTTCACTAAAGAGTCTATTTCAGAAGACTCTTTAGAAGGCATGATCATCAAGTTTGCAGACGACACCAAATTGGGAGGGATAGTCCAGAGGACAGGAGCAGAATTCAAAACGATCTTAACAGATTAGAGAGATGGGCCAAAACTAACAAAATGAAGTTCAACAGTGACAAATGCAAGATACTCCACTTTGGCAGAAAAAATGAAATGCAAAGATACAGAATGGGGGAGGCCTGGCTCGAGAGCAGTACGTGTGAAAAAGATCTTGGAGTCCTCGTGGACAACAAGTTAAACATGAGCCAGGAATGTGATGTGGCGGCAAAAAAAGCCAATGGGATTTTGGCCTGCATCAAGAGGAGCCTAGTGTCTAGATCTAAGGAAGTAATGCTCCCCATGCTCTATTCTGCTTTGGTTAGACCACATCTGGAATATCGTGTCCAGTTCTGGGCACCACAATTCAAGAGAGATATTGACAAGCTGGAATGTGTCCAGAGGAGGGCGACTAAAATGATCAAGGGTCTGGAGAACAAGCCCTATGAGGAGCGGCTTGGGGAGCTGGGCATGTTTAGCCTGAAGAAGAGAAGGCTGAGAGGGGATATGATGAGAGCCATGTAGAAATATGTGAGAGGAAGCCACAGGGAGGAGGAGGGAGCAAGCTTGTTTTCTGCTTCCTTGGAGACTAGGACGCGGAACAATGGCTTCAAACTACAAGAGAGGAGATTCCATCTGAACATTAGAAAGAACTTCCTGACTGTGAGAGAGAGCCGTTCAGCAGTGGAACTCTCTGCCCTGGGGGGAGTGTGGTGGAGGCTCCTTCTTTGGAAGCTTTTAAGCAGAGGCTGGATGGCCATCTGTCAGGGGTGCTTTGAATGCAATATTCCTGCTTCTTGGCAGAATGGGGTTGGCCTGGATGGCCCAGGAGGTCTCTTCCAACTCTTTGATTCTAGGATTCTATGATTCTATGATTCTATGAGACTAGGACGCGGAACAATGGCTTCAAACTACAAGAGAGGAGATTCCATCTGAACATTAGGAAGAACTTCCTGACTGTAAAGAGAGCCGTTCAGCAGTGGAACTCTCTGCCCCGGAGGGAATGTGGTGGAGGCTCCTTCTTTGGAAGCTTTGAAACAGAGGCTGGATGGCCATCTGTCGGGGGTGATTTGAATGCAATATTCCTGCTTCTTGGCAGAATGGGGTTGGACTGGATGGCCCAGGAGGTCTCTTCCAACTCTTGGATTCTATGATTCTATGAGACTAGGACGTGGAACAATGGCTTCAAACTACAAGGGAGGAGATTCCATCTGAACATGAGGAAGAACTTCCTGACTGTGAGAGCCGTTCAGCAGTGGAACTCTCTGCCCCGGAGGGAGTGTGGTGGAGGCTCCTTCTTTGGAAGCTTTTAAGCAGAGGCTGGATGGCCATCTGTCAGGGGTGATTTGAATGCAATATTCCTGCTTCTTGGCAGAATGGGGTTGGACTGGATGATGGCCCAGGAGGTCTCCTCCAACTCTAGGATTCTATGATTCTATAACTTCCTGACTGTGAGAGCTGTTCAGCAGTGGAACTCTCTGCCCCGGAGTGTGGTGGAGGCTCCTTCTTTGGAAGCTTTGAAGCAGAGGCTGGATGGCCATCTGTCAGGGGTGATTTGAATGCAATATTCCTGCTTCTTGGCAGAATGGGGTTGGACTGGATGATGGCCCAGGAGGTCTCTTCCCACTCTAGGATTCTATGACTGTGAGAGCTGTTCAGCAGTGGAACTCTCTGCCCTGGAGTGTGGTGGAGGCTCCTTCTTTGGAGGCTTTTGAACAGAGGCTGGATGGCCATTTGTCGGGGGTGCTTTGAATGCAATATTCCTGCTTCTTGGCAGAATGGGGTTGGACTGGATGAAGGCCCAGGAGGTCTCTTCCAACTCTTTGATTCTATGATTCTGTTTCTTCTCTCTTGTTCTTTTGGTTGGTTCAACTCCAATATTCTGAAATATATGCTGAAGGCAGGAAAATGTAATTTCTTGCTTTATGAAGAAGAAGAAAAAACTCAAAAACGATCATGATGATTTCTGTAGAAGTGCAATAAATGCTGCTCTTTTCTCATTCCCTTTTTTCCCAAAAACAAAACGTCCCTCCTGCACAGTAATTGAGAGGCGAGTCCAGATTGTTATCTTCACTTTGATTTTCTGTTCTTGGCAAAATCTTTGTCCTGGTCAGCAAGGAGCATCGTGGGCAAGAGAAGATACCGCTGAAACACAACCCCAAACCCTCCCACGCCTTCCCCGTCTTGCTCCCGTCTTTCTCTTCTCCAAATTATTCTCCGCTTTGACAACACAATGGAGTTGAAATTGTGCCCGCGGTTTCCTTGAAGGCCTACAGAATAAGATCTCAGGAAAATTATTTGTCTTTCTTCCCACTTATCTCCTTCTCCTCCTTCCCCTCGGCGTACAAGCGAAAAGTCTGCGGTGCATCTCAGGCATTATTATTCTCTAAATTGCAGCCAGGACTTCAGAGCTTGTTTCACCCCAAGAAAGATACTAAACATGATTAGATACAAAAGTGTGATGAGAGGAGAAGACAGAAAAAACACCTTGAAATACGAAGCCGGGCAGTGGCGCTGGGAGGATTGAAATCGCCTTCTTTCGGAACATAATCTTTTCATCTCCCACATTCTTGGGCTGGGATTCAAATCGCATTGAAGTTAATGCAAAGCTTCCGATTGGTTTCAAAAGGCTAATAAATAATTCTTCCTAATATTCACAAATCTTGTGTTACAATTACAAGAGTTCCACGAGTTTTAAATAGTTAGTTCTTGGTGTGTGGAGTTCCTTTGAGATGGGATATTTACACTACACTAGATGAGAAAGTAAAAATAAAATAAAAAATACCCATAGGAATCAGGAAAACTTTCCATTTTGGTATGATTCCTCCAAATTAGACTATTTTTAAAAATTCTGTTTGGAAATTCAAAAACACATTTTGGGCATATTTTTTTCTAATGTTTCCATCATCATCATGATCATCCTCATCACGGTGGTCCACGCTCTTGTTACATCCTGGATAGATTACTGCAACGCACTCTACGTGGGGTTGCCCTTGAAGACTGTTCAGAAACTCCAACTAGTCCAGCGGTAGGCAGCCAGAGTAATCACTGGAGCGTCATACAGGGAGCACACCACCCCCCTGTTGTGTCAGTTCCACTGGCTGTCGATCCAGTTCCGAGCACAATTCAAAGTGCTGGTTTTGACCTACAAAACCCTATACGGTTCCTGGCCCAGCGTATCTGTCCGAACGGATCTCCCTCTACGTCCCACCTCGGAGTTTGAGATCCTCTGGGGAGGCCCTGCTCTCGACCCCGCCTCTGTCACAAGTGAGATTGGCGGGGACGAGGAGCAGGGCCTTCTCAGTGGTGGCCCCTCACCTATGGAATTCACTCCCCGGGGAAATTAGATCAGCGACATCCCTCCTTTCCTTCAGAAAGGAATTAAAAACATGGATGTGGGACCAGGCGTTTGGGCAATCTGGCAGATAAATAAAGGACTGTGACGACGGATAGGAATGGACAATGTGGAACGAAGTATGGACTCTGAGTTGGCGAACGCTGTGCTTGAGATTGGCTATTGACTGTGATATATATTGTTGTTTTAACTGTTTAACCGTTTAACTGCTGTTTTTATACGTTTATTGTATTATTGTGTAGGCATCGAATTGTGCCATTTTGTAAGCCGCCCTGAGTCCCCCCTCGGGGGTTGAGAAGGGCCGGGTAGAAGTACACAAAATAAATAAATCATCAATTTTATTCATTACCCGCCTCTCCTGATGGCTTGAGGTGCAGTACAACAATTTTTTTAAAAAAATTACTGATGTTACTGTCAAAATGTTGGTTCTGTTTACCACCAAATCATATTTAAAAACAGCGCCGAGACACGAATCAAGGAACATGAAAGGCACTGCAGACTCCTTCAGCCAGAGAAGTCAGCCATAGCAGAGCACCTGAGGAACCAGCCTGGACACAGCATTTTATCTGAGAACACAGAAATGCTGGACCACACCAACAACCACCATGCCATACTACACAGAGAAGCCATTGAAATCCACAAGCATGTGGACAATTTCAACAGAAAGGAAGAGACCATGAAAATGAACAAAATCTGGCTACCAGTATTAAAAGAAACTCTAAAATTACAACACCAAAACAACAGAGAGGAAACAACCAGGCACTGATTAACACCTCCCAGCAAGAGATTTTCCCAGGCTCAGGCAGGCCTTTAAATGCTAATGAAGGTGGACAGTTGAAACATTCCCACCTAGCTCCAGCAGGGAAGAGCTCCTTGCCCCACCCCAGCCATTCCACAGATATATAAACCCATTGTCCTAATTCCAACAGACCTCACAACCTCTGAGGATGCTTGCCATAGATGCAGGCGAAAGGTCAGGAGAGAATGCCTCTAGAACATGGCTCTATAGCCTGAAAAAACCCACAAGAACCTAGTGATTCCAGCCATGAAAGCCTTCGACAATACAAAATCTATACTGCTTTAAAAAATATATAGGTTGAGCAACCCTTATCCAGAATTCTGAAATCTAAAAATCTTCCATATTCAAAATTAGATGGCAGAGATAGCGACACATTTGCCTTCTGAGTGTTCAATCTGCCCAAGCTTTTGTTTCACACACAGAATTATTTAAAACGCTATATATGAAATTATGTTCAGGCAATGTGTATAAGGTGCAGATGAAACATAAAAGAGTGCCATGTTGAGACATGTTCTCCATTATGTAAGTATATGCCATTATAAGTATTATAAGTATTATAAGTATTATGTAAGTATACAGCAAAACAACAGAGAGGAAACAACCAGGCACATCTTAATACCTCTCAACAGAACATTTTCCCAGGCTCAGCCAGGCCTTCAAATGCTAATGAAGGTAGTCAGCTAAAACATTCACACCTAGCTTCAGCAGAGAAGAGCTCTTTGCCCCACCCCAGCCATTCCACAGATATATAAACCCATTTTTCTGTTTCCAACAGACCTCACTACCTCTGAGGATGCTTGCCATAGATGCAGGCGAAACGTCAGGAGAGAATGCCTCTAGAACATGGCTCTATAGCCCAAAAAAACCCACAAGAACCTAGTAAACATTTATTTATTTATTTATTTATTTATTTATTTATTTATTTATGACATTTATATGTCGCCCTTCTCACCCAGAAGGGGACTCAGAACGACTTACAAGATATATGTATATATAGCACACACACATACACATACACACAGACACACACAAGGTAAAAAGTCCTGTCATGTCTGATTCTAGGGGTTGGTGCTCATCTCTATTTCTAAGCCAAAGAGCCGGCATTGTCCAAAGACACCTCTAAGGTTATTTGGCCGGCATGACTGCATGGAGCGCCGTTGCCTTCCAGCCGGAGCGGTACCTATTGATCTACCTGGAGATTCCTGCAGTGGCTAATAAATCCCTAATGTTCCCTTTTAAAAAATTGTAATGGATATAGAGCATTTCTAAGCTGTAGGCCATTTTTTGGTTTTCCATATCAATTGACAGATTTTTGTTAGAATTTTGATGGAATCTATCTCTGTAGCCTGAAGAAATCTATTTGCATGGCATCCCTTCCTATAGTTCCACGTGGTTGGAGTGCCTCTTCTATTTCATATTCTAAAATTGTCAGTTCATCATCAAAGGATTCTTCCTTGAAAGAGCCTTGTCATTGGTTCATCTCTTTTATCTTGCTTCTGAGCGTATTGCTTTGGTTATGTTTTTATTTTCTGCCAATTACACAATGTCTTCCCTTGCTGGCCATTCAGCTTCCCTTCTCTCAATGGAGGAGAATTTTCCATTGAATTTCTTGGATCTCGTTGAAGGCATTACTTGTTCTGACCTTTCTGTTGGCTTCTACTTCTTTGCATTAATTATTGTCGTAGAATTCTGTAATTATTTATTTATTATTTACTTATTTGTGGTCTTTGTATATCATCTTTCTCAACTCCAAAGGGAACTCTGTATCCTTACCTGTTTGTCTGCAGGGATGTCCTTTAGATTGTACTTTGGCACTATAATTAGTTTAATGTACTTATTTGGAAATAAAAATATTCATGGTATGTACTACAATCTATTCCTAGTCTTGTTTGTTTTGGGCAATTTGAGCTTCTCCATCTTCTGTTTCCAGTTATGTAGTCTATACCTTTTTTTTTTATTATTCAGTCTTCTACGTAGATATCTTTTTGTTGATGGCTTGAAAAAAGTTTATGATTAACGGGTTATTGTAGGGTTGGGCCTAGAATGAAGAAATGAATCCAGACAGTGATGTTCTGAATTGTTTTGGAGCAACACAGCTGTTAATTGTAAACATGTATTGACGAAGGCTTTCATGGCTAGAATCACTGGGTTCTTGTAGTTGTTTTGGGCTATATGGCCATGTTCTAGAAGCATTCTCTCCTGACGTTTTGCCTGCATCTATGGCAGGCATCCTCAGAGGTTGTAAAATCAGTGTGAGGGCCTCACAACCTCTGAGGGATGCCTGCCATAGATGCATGGAAAACATCAGGAGAGAATGCTTCTAGAACATGGCCATATAGCTCCCCAAAAAACCTACAACAACCCAGTGATTCCAACCATGAAAGCCTTCGTCAATACATTTTTACGATTAACAGCTGTGTTGCTCCAACACAATTCAGTACATCAGTCTCTGGATTTATTTCTTCATCCTAGGCCCAACCTTTCAAACTTAGGAAACTGTGCTTGAACAGAACTGAATATATGAGTTGCACATTGGCACCAAAGGTCCAACCAAATGGGTAAGGAGACATGTTCTCCTTTCCTTAAGTGTTCATCAAGAGTCGTCTCAGCTCATTAACTAAGAAATGCTTTTAAAAAAAACATATCAGAAACTATCTGAGATGTCTGTAGGGCTTCTCTATAAGAACTCCTAATTTTGTCTTTAATCTGTTGATTTTACTGCAATCCTTGTACAAAAGGAATCAAAATATTGGGACAGGACTCATTAAAATTATTTGGAAGTATGCATAACTCAGCTGTCTCACACTGATTTCTGACTTGGGTCATATTCAACTTCAGCTCTCCAAAACACCAGTCCTAAAAAGTCAAAGGTACATAGTTCTGGGAGATGTAGAGCTGTCATGAATAACTTTTCAATAACTTTAAAGTATAGGTTCTTTTAATTGCAATTTCCAGTGTGAGAGGGGCATCAGATTACAGAAAGAATGGCATTGCAAATACAGGCATATAGATTCTATGCAACTATATTGGATGTACAAAAATTTACAAATACATTGGACTAACACGCAGACAAAGGGGAATTACATTTTCACTCAACATTCTCACACTAATGTACATGCATTCATCCTTATCCACCCAAATATGATTATATCCTTTTCTCCCTCCTTGGAGAAGCCCCTCTAAGGCCAGACCCTGCTTTCCTGCAGCCTGACAAAGCATAGTTCCAAAACTTCCATAACACCAACACTTCAAAACACCGAAATGTCAAAACTTCTTTCCCTAAGAACAATGCCAAGGACCAGATCCCTGTTTTCCATACAGCAGAACCTGACTCCCGGCACAAAATCCAAGACTCCAAAAAGCGCACTTCTTCCTCTTCCCTTGAGAAAGAAGCCCCAAAGGGACCAGACTTTTCCCTTGCAAATCTGCCAGTCTCTAAATACACAATTTCTCTCCTTCCCATGGAGCAGAGCATGACAGGTGAACCAGATTCCTCAGGTCTGTCACACTTTGAACATTATTAGATTGAGTCTCTTATAGGAATATTCTGCTGATGTAGGCCCAAAGTTGTAAATTAATGATAGGCGTCTTCCATCCTGGCTCCATCTCAATTTCCTGACCAGATGTTGACTTTTCTTGATTGGTGTTAGCCTTGTGTTGACTTCCTTCTTAACACAAGGAATGTTGTAAGCATTTCTGTTATCACTGTCCCAGTTTTTATCAGAGTTCTTATTAGCAACTTTTCAGTTGTTATTAGCAACTTTTAATTACAGTCCAGCAAGCAGGTAGTTAGTCATTGCAGGCTTTAATATTTTACTGGTGCTTCCAAAATTATTAACTCCATTCATACATCCTTCCATTTCTCCATGCATACCATATATTGTATTACAGGGCCCTTCCACACTACCCCTATATCCAGAATCTGATCCCAGTTTATCATAGAATCATAGTGTTGGAAGAGACTTCTGGGCTTTCCAGTCCAACCACCTGCCAAGAAGCAGGAGAATCACATTCAAAGCACCTCTTACAGATGGCCATCCAGTCTCTGTTTAAAAGCCTCCAAAGAGGGAACGTCAACCACCTGTTTGTCCCAGGTTATCTGGCAGTGGGGACTCATATATTCCAGTTTAAAGCAGATAATCTGAGATCAGATCCTGGAATAAAGGACAGTGTGGAAGAGCCAGTAGATGACAAAATCCGGGAGACAATTTAGAGAACAACTTACCTGGCCCAACTGACTTGTCCGAATGCATCTCCCCTTATGAACCTTCCAGAACCTTAACATCGTCTGGAGAGGCCCTGCTCTCGGTCCCACCATCATCACAAGTACGGCTGGCAGGGACGAGAGGCAGGGCCTTCTCAGTGGTGGCCCCTCAGCTATGGAATGCCCTTCCTATGGAGATTAGATCTGCTTCTTTGCTTTTAGCATTTCGGAAAAAACTCAAGACATGGCTATTCGAGCAGGCATTTGAGAATACTGAGTAACAGACATAAGAACGTAATCAACTACAAGATGGATTGGACATTGTTTTAATGAGTATTTATTGAATTATGTTTTATTACAACTGTTATGGTTTTATTGATGTTAAAATTTTTATATTGTAACTGTGTTTTTGGTGGCATTGAATTTTGCCTTGTAAACTGCCTCGCGTCGCTGGAAGGCTGAGAGGGGCGGTATACAAATACTGTAAATAAAGAAATAAAGTAATAAAGTTTGGGAATAACAGTGAAAAGGCACATTGGTGCAACTGACAGCACACAATGGAGAAATGTCAGGCTAGTTATCTAATGGGTTAGGTCTACCTTACTGTTTATTATCAGAAAAAGAATGTAAATTTTAGATTTTGGAAGGAAGGGCATAATAACCTCAAAGTGCACAAATAAATAGAGAATTGTATATTAATTCTGGAGAGCAGCTAAGTGTGTTTGTATCCACACACCCAGGGGTGGCTCAACCCATTACGCAAAGTAAGCATTTGCAGTATAGTTGATCTTGAGGCACTCTTGGGGGAAAATAGACCTTGACATATGGGAGTTGTAGTTACTGGGATGTATAGTTCACCTACAATCAAAGAGCATTCTGAACTCCACCAATGATGGAACTGAACCAAATATGGCACACAGAACTCCCACAACAAACAGAAAATATATATCAATGATTGGTTGGGGCGGGGCACCAAAATACTGTTTGCTTACCATTAAAAATTACCTAGGGCTGCCTCTGCATGCACCTATCAATCTTTAGGATGTCCTTATTTTTCAATAACAGGGGCAGTCTTCCTGATAATTCAAAATCTCAGGAAGAAACTTTTGACTTCTCTACTCCACTTTCTGGATAATAGAATCATAGAATCATAGAATCAAAGAGTTGGAAGAGACCTCTTGGGCCATCCAGTCCAACCCCATTCTGCCAAGAAGCAGGAATATTGCATTCAAATCACCCCTGACAGATGGCCATCCAGCCTCTGCTTAAAAGCCTCCAAAGAAAGAGCCTCCACCACACTCCGGGGCAGAGAGTTCCACTGCTGAACGGCTCTCACGGTCAGGAAGTTCTTCCTCATGTTTAGATGGAATCTCCTTTCGTGTAGTTTGAAGCCATTGTTCCATTGCGTCCTAGTCTCCAGGGAAGCAGAAAGGAAGCTTGCTCCCTCCTCCTCCCTGTGGCTTCCTCTCACATATTTATACATGGCTATCATGTCTCCTCTCAGCCTTCTCTTCTTCAGGCTAAACATGCCCAGCTCCTTAAGCCGCTCCTCATAGGGCTTGTTCTCCAGACCTTTTATCATTTTAGTCGCTCTCCTCTGGACACATTCCAGCTTGTCAATATCTCTCTTGAATTGTGGTGCCCAGAACTGGACACAATATTCCAGATGTGGTCTAACCAAAACAGAATAGAGGGGTAGCATTACTTCCTTAGATCTAGACACTATGCTCCTATTGATGCAGGCCAAAATCCCATTGGCTTTTTTCCCCGCCACATCACATTCCTGGCTCATGTTTAACTTGTTGTCCACGAGGACTCCAAGATCTTTTTCACATGTCCTGCTCTCGAGCCAGGCGTCCCCCATTCTGTATCTTTGCATTTCATTTTTTCTGCCAAAGTGGAGTATCTTGCATTTGTCACTGTTGAACTTCATTTTGTTAATTTCGGCCAACCATCTCTCTAATCTGTCAAGATCGTTTTGAATCCTGCTCCTGTCCTCTGGACTATTGGCTATCCCTCCCAATTTGGTGTCGTCTGCAAACTTGATGATCCTGCCTTCTAGTCCTTCATCTAAGTCATTAATAAAGATGTTGAACAGGACCGGGCCTAGGACGGAAACCTGCGGCACTCCGCTCGTCACCTGTGTTTCCACATCAGTAGGATGCTGAGTGTCGCCTCTGACTCTTATGCAAAACTTTAAAGGAACTATCCAAGGTGCTGATTCTTCTCCTCCAGATTAATTCAGGACTCTCCATAGCTCATTTAACGCTCAGCATAAAACCCAGAACAATTTCATCCCTCTTCTGAGATGGAAGCCACCAGCCGCCACTGTGGATTAGCATTCTTGAAATCACAATTTGGCAGCACCAGACTGCTTTGGAAAACCTCCTTCTGAACTTTGACACCGACCTCATTTATAAGTTAAAGCCCTAGTCTTCTTCTCTCTTCTTAGAGTCTATTTCATGATTAATTTAGTTCCACTGAATTTCCTGGACTAGCTGCCGAGCAGAAAGCACATTTCCTACCCTATTAATCTCCACTCTGGGTCCGTTTATAGAGGGCTAAATGAGGAAGAAGCCATTTGCACACTTTGTTCTCAATTCAGGACACTTCTGGAATTGTAAAGCATTCTGAGCCCCGAAAAGGGCAATAAAAATCATTAACTAGAAAGCAGGGAGCAAGAAGGATGGATATCCATGCATGGGCTCCTTTCCAAAAGAAGGATCTTTCTAGCACTGGAGGCAAAAACGTTTCCCATGCATTATGCAAAGAGAAAGAGGGGATCGTGGGTCAGTCTGCGGTGTTTGGCCACCACTGCATTATGTCCCTTCTTTAACATAAATGTCTGAATCCATCTTGGAAAAATTCTTAGCCTGGCAATCAAAATTTTGTTCCTTCCTCACCACATTAGAGTTGATAATTTATTTATTTACTGTATTTGTATACCGCCTTTCTCAGCCTATCAGCGACTCAAGGCGGTTTCCAACAAAACAGTATACATAGTATCATAGAGCAATTTAAAAACATTTTATAATTACATAAACCACAACAGCAATAACAACATTAGCGTCTCCTTATTGTCAAGCATTGTCCAGTTCCATCATCAATCGTCCATTTCCTATATCATTTATCCATATCCGTTACTCTGTGTTTGAGAACGCTTGCTCAAACAGCCATGTTTTGACTTGCTTCTGAAATGTGAGGAGGGAGCAGATCTAATCTCTCAAGGGAGGGCGTTCCATAGCCAGGGGGTCACTGCTGAGAAGGCCCTGTCTCTCGCCCCCACCAAACGTACCTGAGATGAAGGTGGGACCAAGAGCGGTGCCTCCCCGGACGATCTCAAAGTCCTTGATGGTTCATAAGGGGAGATACGTTCGGACAGGTAAGTTGGGCCAGAACCGTTCAGGGCTTTATAGACCAAGGCCAGCACTTTGAATTGTGCCCGGTAGCAAACTGGCAGCCAGTGGAGCTGGCGCAGCAAAGGAGTTGTATGCTCCCTGAGTGCCGCTCCTGTTAACAACCTGGTTGCCATTCGTTTGACCTTTTGGAGCTTCCGAGTAGTCTTCAAAGGCATTGCAGTAGTCTATATGGGATGTAACCAGAGCATGGACTACCGTGGCCAAGTCAGACTTCCCAAAGTACGGGCGCAGCTGGCGCACGAGCTTTAGCTGTGCAAATGCTCCCCTGGTCACCGCCGAAACCTGAGGTTCCAGGCTCAGCGATGAGTCCAGGATCACTCCCAGATTGCAAACCTGCGTCTTCAGGGGGAGTGCGACCCCATCCAACACAGACTGTAACCCTATACCCTGTTCGACCTTACAACTGACCAGGAGGACCTCTGTCTTGTCTGGATTAAGTTTCCCTCATCCAGTCCATTACAGCGTCCAAGCACCGGTTCAGGACCTGGACAGCCTCCTTAGTAGCAGGTGGGAAGGAGTGACAGAGTTGGACATCATCCGCGTACAGATGGCACCGCACCCCGAAACTCCAGATGATCTCTCCCAACGGCTTCATGTAGATGTTAAACAACACGGGGGACAGTATGGAACCCTGAGGAACCCCACAAGACAATGTATGATTTTGTACAAATGGATAAAAGGGGATAAATGAGGAAATAAATATATAAATTGTTGTTGTTGTTGTTATATTAGTGTGCAAGATAAATTAATGATGCAAACAGTATTCAAAATGTTTCATTAAATCTATGTCACGATACTTCAAAAAGATGTCCTATTGTACCTCATATTTTGGATAAGAGAGGAGTGAAATCTGTTGGAAATAGCAACCTTTTCAAGCCTCCACTAGTTATTTGTTCCAATTGCTAACTGTATTGTATGTGTGTATTGGTTTGCAATTTTACCTAACCTCTTTGTTGTGGGAGGAGCTGCAGGCCATGTGATCAGAACTGAGCATGTTGTTCAGAACTGATGCTCCATTTCAACCCCAATTAAACTAGCTCACATAACTAAAACAACCACAAAATTGTGTTGGCACAGATGTGGAAAAATTGGCTCCTATATACATATGTGGTGGGAATGTGATAGAGTACAGGATTTTTATAATAAGGTAAAGAAGGGAATGGAAGAATTAATGGAGCATAAATTGGTTTTGAATAAAAAAGAATGTTTCACCCGGAAATTAGACAAGAACGAAAACATCAAAGCTTGGAGGGAAATAATAAAATACATGATAGTTGCCGCCCAAGCAACTGTGCCTTTGGGGTGGAAAGACCATAGAAAGTGGGAAGTTAAAAAATAGTATGGTTACCTAGCAGGTTTTTTGCTTCAGGACCACATCTCTGAAAGAAGAGCCAAATATACATCATGCCGAATCAAGAAGACCTGGGTTCAGAAATGGGGAAAACTGATAGAAATAGTCGAAGGAAAAGAAAGATATAAAGAACAGAACCATTCTCTTTCCATGATTGTTCAACTAAAATAATATTTCATAGAATCCTAGAATCCTAGAGTTGGAAGAGACCTCCTGGGCCATCATCCAGTCCAACCCCATTCTGCCAAGAAGCAGGAATGTTGCATTCAAAACACCCCTGACAGATGGCCATCCAGCCTCTGTTTAAAAGCTTCCAAAGAAGGAGCCTCCACCACACCCCGGAGCAGAGAGTTCCACTGCGGAACGGCTCTCACAGTCAGGAAGTTCTTCCTCGTGTTCAGGTGGAATCTCCTTTCTTGGAGTTTGAAGCCATTGTTCCATTGCGTCCTAGTCTCCAAGGAAGCAGAAAGGAAGCTTGCTCCCTCCACTATGAGTTCCCCTCACATATTTATCCATGGCCCTCATCATGTCTCCTCTCAGCCTTCTCTTCTTTAGGCTAAACATGCCCAGCTCCTTAAGCCACTCCTCATAGGGCTTGTTCTCCAGACCCTTGATCATTTGAGTCACCCTCCTCTGGACACATTCCAGCTTGTCAATATCTCTCTTGAATTGTGGTGCCCAGAATTGGACACAATATTCCAGGTGTGGTCTAACCAAAGCAGAATAGAGCATGGGTAGCATGACTTCCCTGGATCTAGACACTATGCTCCTATTGATGCAGGCCAAAATCCCATTGGCTTTTTTTGCCGCCACATCACATTGTTGGCTCATGTCTAACTTGTTGTCCACGAGGACTCCAAGATCTTTTTCACACGTACTGCTCTCGAGCCATTGACCCCCCATTCTGTATCTTTGCATTTCATTTTTTCTGCCAAAGTGGAGTCTCTTGCATTTGTCCCTGTTGAACTTCATTTTGTTAGTTTTGGCCATTCATCTCTCTAATCTGTCAAGATCGTTTTGAATTCTGCTCCTGTCCTCTGGACTATTGGCTCTCCCTCCCAATTTGGTCCCGCCTGCAAACTCAATGATCCTGCCTTCTAGCCCTTCATCTAAGTCATTAATAAAGATGTTGAGGAGGACCGGGCCTTTGAATGAAGACAAGTACTGTTCCCAGAGGGAGGGGGTGGGGAGAGGGGTGTAAAATCGATAGACACAAATGGGAGATAAATAGATAAGAACGCTATGAAAACAATTGATATGTATTCGGAAATGGCAATGGATTGTGATATCATTCTCCCTGTGTCAGCAATAAAAACATATATTAAAAAGGTAAAAAAAGAATGTATGCTCCATTTTTGTTTGCAGAAGCCATTAGACTCTTAGAGATAGTAGAAGCCAATCCATCCGTATGCTTTTAGAAGTCAGAGCGTGTTTGCATCAGAAGCAGTGAGTACAGTTTGGGCTTCAATGTTTGCTTTAGAAAGCCAGTAGAAACAGATGTATGCTTTAGACGTAGATGTAAGCAGGAACCGTATGCTTAGATCTCAAAACAGAGAGATGCTTTGGACTATGGACTATTGTTTCTAAGGAAAATGCCTTGTGTTACCTACACAGAAAAACTACTTAAATCCTATTGAAACTGGATTCGTAGAATCATAGAATCCTAGAATCAAAGAGTTCGGAAGAGACCTCCTGGGCCATCATCCAGTCCAACACCATTCTGCCAAGAAGCAGGAATATCGTATTTAAATCACCCCTGACAGATGGCCATCCAGCCTCTGTTTCAAAGCCTCCAAAGAAGGAGCCTCCATCACACTTCGGTGGCAGAGAGTTCCACTGCTGAACGGCTCTCACAGTCAGGAAGTTCTTCCTTGTGTTCAGATGGAATCTCCACTCTTGTAGTTTGAATCCTTTGCGTCCTAGTCTCCAGGGAAGCAGAAAACAAGCTTGCTCCCTCCTCCTCCCTGTGGCTTCCTCTCACATATTTATACATGGCTATCATATCCCCTCTCAGCCTTCTCTTCTTCAGGCTAAACATGCCCAGCTCCTTAAGCCACTCCTCATAGGGTTTGTTCTCCAGACCCTTGATCATTTTAGTCGCTCTCCTCTGGACACATTCCAGCTTGTCAATATCTCTCATAAGCAAAGTGCCTGTATGCTGTGTACATGAAGTTTTGTGAGTAAACCAACTCTGTTACATTTTTTCAAAAGACTGTTTATTTTGTCTCTTGAGAGTATGATGTCAAGGAAAATATATTTTAAGGGAGAGTAGATGTTTTTGAGCAACTAAAAAGAACACTTCTGAAACTCTGCTGAATATATATGTTTTTGTGCACTGGCATGTCTTTGTCCCTAGCAGTTCAAAGACATATCGAGGTATATCAGTTTAACAGCTGAGAGACCTAGTTGCCTTGCATGAATGCTGGTGAATGCCATTTTCTGAAAAAGGTTGTGACTTCTAACAAGGTCATCCCTTTCCTGTGACCAGTGATATTATGAATCCCATTTCCCAAATGGTTATGGAGATTCACATTTTTTTTTAAAAAAAAGTCACCTTCTCATTTCCTCATTTCTGCAGCTGAAATCATTCTAATTAAGAACTATGTTAAGTATTTTACATACGAGAGCAGCTTTTACTGGCAAAGAAAAGGAGCTTCCACGGAGTCTTCTAAGTCTCCAGAGGCAGCCAATCTATATTTGTAGTTTGAAAGTGTAATCACCATTATCGAGCTAATGGTGGGTGAGATGAAGAAAAAGTTGAAATACGCAAAACAAAAGAATTTTGAATTTGCGAACAAACCGGGGAGGCTATCAGCATATAAACTGCAGTAAGTGAGAAGGAATCGTGAGAAGGCTGAGAGGAGACATGATGAGGGCCATGTATAATAAATATGTGAGAGGAAGCCACAGGGAGGAGGAAGAGGGAGCAAGCTTCCTTTCTGCTTCCCTGGAGACTAGGACGCAAGGGAACAATGGCTTCAAACTACAAGAGAGGAGATTCCATCTGAACATGAGGAAGAACTTCCTGACGGTGAGAGCCATTCAGCATTGGAACTCTCTGCCCCGGAGGGAGTGTGGTGGAGGCTCCTTCTTTGGAAGCTTTGAAACAGAGGCTGGGTGGCCATCTGTCAGGGGTGCTTTGAATGCAATTTTCCTGCTTCTTGGCAGAATGGGGTTGGACTGGATGATGGCCCAGGTCAGTGATGGGTAATCTTTTGAGCGTCAAAATTTGTGTCAAAATTTGCCAAAAAACTGAGCATAATTCAGGTGGTGTGTCACTTCAAGAAAAAAACCATAATTTCACAATATTTAGTTTAAATAACAAAAAATATATAATTGTAATTCCCACTTTCTCTCGTATCATGTTGTTCTACCTCTCTTTATGTAAATAATATCCTTTTTGGAGTTTTTAATAAAAATATAATTTTAAAAACCCAACAAAATATTATTTATTTTAAATTTAATGTAAATGTATTTCTAGCATTTAATATGCTGTTTAATGTATTTCTAATAATAATAATGCAATTACAATAAAGTAACATTGCAAAATAATATTTTGATATTTAATTTACCATCTCATTTAAGCCGTATATATATATATTTAAGGCATATATTAAAAATATTAAAAATGCATTAAATTAAAATGCATTAAATTAAATGTCAAATAAAAATTCAATTTACTATTTCATTTAAGACATTCTGAAATATTTGAGTAATATAGAAAAGTAATATTATTTATCATTTAATTTAATTTAAATACGTAACTCCTTAATATTTAGGAAACAATGCAAAATAATATTAATTTATTTAATAATTAAATAAACCAATATTATTTTGCAATTGGTTTGTTTCCTTTGCAAAAAGAGAAAACTCATGAAACCAGGAAGAAAGGAACCATGCGTGGCTGAAGAGGTGGACCCAGGAACGTTTGAAAGGGGCGGAGCCTTCTTTCCAGGAGGCCAATGGGAACGGAGATACAGGGAAGAGGCGTGACCTTTCCCGCCCAGGGCTTTGACTTGAATGAAGAGTGGGCGGGGCTTCGGCCTGCTTTTGCGAGCAGGAGGGAAGAGGCCCCTTCCCACGCATGCGCGGAATTGATTCCATGGAGGCTTACTGCAGCCTGGGTTTCTCTCTATGGAATAAGTTACTTTCTTTCCTATCTATTTTTTAAAATGGCATAAAATAAATAAATAATATCCAGCCGGTGCGTGTCAGTAGAAAGGGCTATGCGTGTCAGTACTGACACGCGTGTCATAGGTTGGCCATCATGGGCAGGGCCGTAGCCAGAAAAAAAATTCGGGGAGGGTTGACAATTTCGGGGGGGGGTTGAAAATTTCGGGGGGGGGGATTTCGGGGAGGATTGAAAATTTGGGGGGGGGGGGGGTTGAAACCTGCCTCCTAGCTCACGCTGAAGCAAAGAGCACAGGAGAGGGCAGAGCAACCTTCAATAGCCTGCAGCTCCGCCCCTGTCAACCACTTCCACCAAGTCTGGCCTCCTTAATGAGAGCATTCAACACACACACACCCAACTTGGTTGCTTCGCTACATCGGCTATTGCTGCAAGTAATGACAGTGTGAATAAATTGTCAATATTTGCTTGAGATAGTGCTTACAGTTCTGGAGGGACTCTTAATTTTTTGCATCTCATAGACTTAGCAGCATGGGGATTTGGTTAACCAGTTAAAATTCATCAGTAAACCAGGTTTTTAAAAAAAATCTGAAACATTTCGGGGGGGGGGTTAACCCCTAAAACCACCCCCTCGCTACAGGCCTGATCATGGGCCCAGGAGGTCTCTTCCAACTCTAGGATTCTATGTCGGTTTCCCTTGATTCCCCCTAAGACTTTTCACAGGAAATTTGTCTTTCCTTCTCCTTTTGTCCCTTTCTCTCTCTCTCTCTTTCCGTATGTTTCAATGAGAGGCTATAACAAGGAACCTCCAACTTTTTAAGCTGAGGACCAGTTCACGCTTCGAACTCTTATAAAAATCTCTTCATTTTCAGACAACCATTTTGCCCAGTTTACAACCATACAGTTTTTATTCTCATCTATATTTTTTATCATTTGGTATGATAAAACAGTGCATGCTATCTATCGATCTACACACACACACACACACACCCTCAGCCTTTGTTCACATGTTTTCATCCACCCAGTAAATGGTTTTGAAGTCCCTCGCTGAGAAAGTTCTGAAGTATTGATTCTAAGTGGGTATTATACCGGCTCCGGGGATTGTGAAAACATAATGCTGGTTTTATGAAATGTGATGTTGTCTAGTGATGTCTTGTCCTTTTTATGATTTTATATCGCCCCCAAAGAAGGCCCAAAGAGCACCAATAGCCCAAACCCATTAGGCTTTTCTGTCAGTGGAACTCACTGCCCCAGAGGGAGTGTGGTGGAGGCTCCTTCTTTGGAAGCTCTTAAGCAGAGGCTGGATGGCCACCTGTCAGGGGTGATTTGAATGCAATGTTCCTGCTTCTTGGCAGAATGGGATTGGACTGGATGATGGCCCAGGAGGTCTCTTCCAACTCTTGGATTCTATGATTCTATGATTCATGTGTTAGCATGAGTAGCATGCAGATTGACTCTAGCCCAGTTAACTGTGTGTGTGATGAATTGGCTCACAAAAGAAAAACACACAAGACTTCGGCTTAAAGTAGAAAAGAAAATATTGTAGTATTGGCAGCATACAAAAACAAAATAGCAGGATTGCTGTTTCCACAAAAGTAACATGAAACAATATCTTCTGAGAGATATCACTACTCAGCTGAGATAAGCAGGAATCCTTGTCCTCTTCTCATGGCTATGACTTCGCAGGACATCTGCAGCATAGTCCCCGGCACAGAGGCATAGATGCACAATAGCATAAACGCACAATGGCAAAGAAGCTAAACACACAGTAGCTATCTTTATAGACATGAAAATAACACTCTCAATTAACTCTTCAGTTAACTGAAACAGCTGTAGCACAAACAACATTGATCCTTACAACAACTTAGATAAAGTACGTTGCAACCTCTTAGTAACAACGTTTTCAACTACTTTAACCATCTTCTGAGCACGTTGAGATGTGTCTCTTTTTCTTTTATGAGGATTTCTTTCTCTTACGACGGCACAATTGCATCTAGATGGCATTACTATCCTGCACTTTGCATAAGGCTACCTTTGAGCCTTCAGAAAGGAACGTTGTTCAGAATTAAATAGCAAGGATGCTGAGGGTTATTTGTGTATGAAGCCATTGTACATCTGTTTGCATAAGCTTTGCTTTTGTTTCTGGGCATAATTAAAGGTGATATTTAAAATGCTGAACGCTGTATGTATAGGCAGAGGTGGCAATCATGGGAGTTATGTAGTAACCACTTTCAGCAATCCAGGCTCGGCAGTGACCAGGGGAGCCTTTGCACAATTAAAGCTTGTACATCAGCTTGCGCCCGTACCTTGGGAAGTCTAACTTGGCCATGGTAGTCCACGCTCTGGCTAAATCCCATATAGACTACTGCAACACTCTCTATGTGGGGTTGCCTTTGAAGACTGTCCAGAAGCTTCAAATGGTCCAACGGGCGACAATCAGATTACTAGGAGGAGCGGTGCTCAGGGAGCATACAACTCCTCTGTTGCACCAGCTCCACGGGCTGCCAGTCTACTACCGGGCACAATTCAAAGTGCTGGCAAACGGTTATGGCCCAACTTATCTGTCTGAACACATCTCTCCTTATGAACCTCCTAGGACTTTAAGATCATCTGGGGAGGCCCTGCTCTTGGTTCCCACCTTCTCTCCCACCCTGCTCTCGATTCCATACCTTCACAAGTATGTTTGGCAGAGACGAGAGACAGGGCCTTCTCAGTGGTGGTCCCCTCGGCTATGGAACATCCTCCATTTTGAACTTTCGAAAAAAAGTCAAGACATGGCATTTTGAGCAGGTGCTTGCAAATATAGTGTAACGGACATAGGAAAATAGAATGGTTGACAATGTGATTGGACAATGTTTTAACAAGGAGCCCCTAATGAATATGTGTTTTCAATTGACTTTGTTATGGTTTTATATTCTCTTATAGTTTTTAGGGTATTGAAATTGTATTTTATGGTCTTGGTACCAACTGTACACCTCCCCGAGTCACCTGCGGGCTGAGAGGGACAGTGTGTGTGTGTGTATGTATGTGTGTGTGTGTGTGTGTGTGTGTGTGTACACACACACACACACACACACACATACCAATGGTGAGGAATGGTGGGTCCGCATTATTTCCATCCCTTTTAAAATGACTTAAGAGGGAGTCTTCTCCATCTCAACTCCTCTTGCAACCTAAAAGCAAATGAAGAGGGCTGGGCTTTAGCACAGTGGGTTAAACCACCATCTGCAGACAATCTTGCTGATTGAAAGGTCGACAGTTCAAGCCCAGGTTGGGGTGAGCTCCCAACCGTCAGCTTCTGCTCACCTAGCAGTTCAAGAACAGCATCGTGGGTAGATAAATTGGCAGGGAGGTAATAAAAGGCGCCCATGTGGACATGCTGGTGATTCGATCGGGAGAACATTGAAGGACAACAAAAGCTCCTTGGCATGGAGATGGAGAAATAGCACTCTACCATGGCCAGAGTCGAGCACAGCCTCCAGATCCCGGAGATGGAAAAAGACAGGAAGCCTTTATCTGTTTTTGTACTGTCTATCTTTGTTAATTGTATAACGACATTAAATGTGTGCCTTATATGTGTAATGTAATCTGCCCTGAGTTCCCTTGGGGAGATAGGACAGAATATAAATAGAGTATGTTGTTGTTCATCCGTTCAGTCGTCTCCGACTCTTCGTGACCTCATGGACCAGCCCACGCCAGAGCTCCCTGTCGGCCGTCACCACCCCCAGCTCCTTCAAGGTCAGTCCAGTCACTTCATATATATTGTGTCCAATTCTGGGCACCATAATTCAAGAGAGAGATTGACTCTAAGCTGGAATGTGTCCAGAGTAGGGCAACTAAAATGATCAAGGGTCTGGAGAACAAGCCCTATGAGGAGCAGCTTAAGGAGCTGGGCATGTTTAGCCTGAAAAAGAGAAGGCTGAGAGGAGATAGGATGAGGACCATGTATAAATATGTGAGAGGAAGCCACAGGGAGGAGGGAGCAAGCTTGTTTTCTGCTTCCTTGGAGACTAGGACGCAAGGGAACCATGGCTTCAAACTACAAGAGAGGAGATTCCACCTGAACATGAGGAAGAACTTCCTGACTGTGAGAGCCGTTCAGCAGTGGAACTCTCTGCCCCGGAGTGTGGTGGAGGCTCCTTCTTTGGAAGCTTTTAAGCAGAGGCTGGATGGCCATCTGTCAGGGGTGATTTGAATGCAATATTCCTGCTTCTTGGCAGAATGGGGTTGGACTGGATGATGGCCCAGGAGGTCTCCTCCAACTCTTTGATTCTATGATTCTATGATTCAAGGATGCCATCCATCCATTTTGCCCTTGGTCGGCCCCTCTTCCCTTTGCCTAAATTATATTATTATTATTATCTGCATTCGAGAATGATAGAACAAAAGAAATGGAAAAAAGAAAGTCTCTTCTCAGCTTCGACTCCAAAGATATAGGATTATTTGTCTATTCATGCAGCATAACACAAAACGATGGCGTTGATGGTTACATTGCTTGGGCAACAACAGACTAAATAGAAGTCATGGCTCCTGCACATAATCTTGTGCATCAATTGGCCAGTCATCCATTTGGCCACTTTAGTGTGAGCTTCCTGTGCAGCAGTCACTTATTCAATGAGTGTTTGAACTGACATTTCCGCCATTCCTGCCTCTTCTTATCATCCTGCTGTTCTGTAATTTCACCGTATTTTGCTGTTGGTCTCAATTGTTATAAGTAGCGATATGCAGGTACCAGGAAGGACACAATTCCTTGTCCTAATCTATATAAATAAAAATGTCATGTTTGTTTGTGAGATTAAGATAACTCAAAAACCACTGGACGAATTGACACCAAATTTGGACACAAGATACCTAACAACCCAATGTATGTCCTTCGCTCAAAAAATTGATTTTGTCATTTGGGAGTTGTAGTTGCTGGGATTTATAGTTCACCTACAATCAAAGAGCATTCTGAACCCCACCAACGATGGAATTGAACCAAAGTTGGCACACAGTTCTCCCATGACCAATAGAAAACCCTAGAAGGGTTTGGTGGGCGTGTCCTTTGGTTTTGGAGTTGTAGTTCACCTACATCCAGAGATCACTGTGGACTCAAACAATGATGGATCTGGACCAAACTCTACACGAATACTCAATATGCCCAAATGTAAATAGTTGTGGAGTTTGGGGAAAATAGACCTTGACATTTGGGAGTTGTAGTTACTGGGATTTATAGTTCACCTACAGTCACAGAGCATTCTGAACCCCACCACTGATAGAATTGGGCCAAACCTCCCACACAGAACCCCCATGACTACCAAAGTGGGCCACAGCAACGCGTGGCAGGGGATGGCTAGTCTATATAAATAAAAATGTAATGTTCGTTTGTGAGATTAACATAACTCAAAAACCACTGAGCAAAATGGACACCAAATTTGGATACAATACACCTCTCAGGCCAACGAGTGACCATCACTCATAAAAACACTGAAAAACATAGCAGATTTAAAAGGCCAAAAAATAAAAAAATACATTATGATGCATGCAAAAAACCACATATATACAAATATACATATATACAAACACAAAACACATATATACAGACTGGGCCACAGCAACGCATGGCAGGGGACAGCTAATAAAATAAATAATGAACGAACTCCATGGTGTTTAAGAACTACAGCTCCCCGCTTTGACGTTCTCCTCTTCCATGCTCTCACATGCATAAACAGTAGGCCTGGGTAACAACGCAAAAATTTGTTTCTAAAATCGATTTGTAATTGGGGTTTTTTTTTGTTTCGATATTTAAAATAATTACAAAATTTTCCAAAAAAAAAGTTCGGTATTTACGAAATTTCATAAATATTTACATAGCATTTTGTAAAGATGGCGCCCTTTTTTTTCAATATTTTTTAAATATTTTTTAAATTTAATTATTAATTTAGTAGAATAGGGAGGAGAAATTAAAATTATTATTAAGGAGGGAAGGCAGGCACTCACTCTGGCGGGCCCTCTCGCTCGCCACTCGCTCGCCGCTCGCTCGCCCCTCTCGCTCGCCATAGATGCAGGCGAAAAGTCAGGAGAAAATGCCTCTAGGCCATGGCCATATAGCCTGAAAAAACCTACAACAACCCAATCAGGGACATCTAATCACCTCTCAACAAAAGATTGCTCCAGGCACTGCCAAGCCATCAAATGCTAATCAAGGTGGTCAGTTGAAACATTCACACCTCGCTCCAGCAGACAAGAGTCCTTTGTCCCACCCTGGTCATTATTCCACATAAATATAAACCCTTTTTCCTACTTCCAACAGACCTCACTACCTCTGAGGATGCTTGCCATAGATGCAGGCAAAACGTCAGGAGAGAATGCCTCGCTCGCCCCTCTTGCTCACCGCTCGCTCGCCCCTCTCGCTCGCCCTCTCGCTCGCTTGCTCAGCCGGCGCCGAGAGAGGAGAGCTCCCAGCAAGCATCGGCAGGCGGCCATCTTACGTATTTCCGAAATGGACAGAAATACAAAAATTTTTGGCACCTGCCGTTTCGATATTTAAAAAAACTTCCAGGTTAAAAAAAAAGTTTTGTAATCGTTTCGTAATTCAAAAATTAACGAATTTTTTAACGAATTACGAATTAACGAAACGAATTGACCAGCCCTAATAAACAGGATTCTCCGCTCTGTCTCTGGTAACATTCAGCTCCGCTAAATACTGTGATTTGTTTGCCTGCCTGTTGTTTCCACTACGTATATATATCTCTTGGGATCAAGAAAGACAGGGGAAGTGACATCTCCTCGCTTGCCTCGGGCACTGCCCTCCACTCATTCCGGGAGATGTAATTTAATAATGAAATAATACGTTACACAAACTACCGGAGCTTTCCCTGTAATAACTGCCATAGAAGACCGTTCCTATAGATCAGGATCAGAGAGCCTCCTGTGGATGGTGCCACCAAGGACATTTTTAATGATGGTCCAAGGGCATTGCTGCTGCCTAGTTGTTTGTGAGATGAGGTGCTTAAACAATGTGAGTGACATCCTTGGCATGCAAAAGCAGTGTCTCACAGAGAAGAGAGCCAAGGTGTCCGGGCATGAAAGAAAGGATTCTTGGATCCATAGCCTTCTATTACCAAAAAGCACCCACCTTGCCATCATTCTGCAACTACAGGATCTTTGCTTGGACACACATGCCCACCTCTTTAGGGAGAAGATTGGGTGTGTGAAATAGAACAGAGAAGCAGTTAAAAGCAAGGCCATTAAGAAGATAACAAATATTGTAATTGTAATTATTGATATTTTGCTGACACAAAAACACAGTATGTCACAGCAAATGAGATCTATAGGCTGGATTTTGTATCACAAGATCACAACTCAAAAACTTCCCAAGCGACTAGGACTGTGTGATGTATTTTTGAATGATGCATGCAGATCCAAGTCAGGTGGCCTTTTGCAGTTGACAGATCAGGATTTTGTCAATGTTTATTGTTTACAAATGCAGTTCAATTTGAGGTCCTGATAACGGCTGAGTTTTTCCTGTTGTTTTTCCTCAATGACCAGCCACTGCCAGAAGGGACAGAGAGTTTCATCTACGCTGATGATTGTGCCATTACTGCTCAAGCAGAGAGCTTTGAGATGGTTGAATAGAAGCTCTCCAAAGCTCTAGGTGCTCTTACTGCCTATTACAGGGAAAACTAGCTGATCCCTAACCCATATAAAACACACACATGTGCTTTTCACCTTAAGAACAGACAAGCATCCCGAGCTCTGAAGATCACCTGGGAAGGAATCCCACGGGAGCATTGCAGTGCACCCAAGTACCTGGGAGTGACCCTGGACCGTGCTCTGACCTACAAGAAGCACTGCCTGAACATCAAGCAAAAAGTGGGTGCTAGAAACAACATCATACGAAAGCTGACTGGCACAACCTGGGGATCACAACCAGACACAGTGAAGACATCGGCCCTTGCGCTGTGCTACTCTGCTGCTGAGTACGCATGCCCAGTGTGGAACACATCTCACCACGCTAAAACAGTGGATGTGGCTCTTAATGAGACATGCCGCATTTTCACGGGGTGTCTGCGCCCTACACCACTGGAGAACTTACACTGCTTAGCCGGTATTGCACCACCTGACATCCGCCGGGAAGTGGCAGCCAATAGTGAAAGGACCAAGGCAGAGAAATCTCCAGCTCATCCCCTGTTTGGGAATCAGCCAGCACGTCAACGACTTAAATCCAGACATAGTTTTCTAAGATCTACAGAGACACTCGCTGGAACACCTCAGCAAGCGAGAGTCCAAAAGTGGCAGGCTCAAACCCAGAACCGCAACCAATAGCTGATACCAAATGAGAGACTCCCCCCTGGGCACACAGAGGACTGGGCGACTTGGAAGGCGCTGAACAGACTGCGCTCTGGCACCACGAGATGCAGAGCCAATATTAAGAAATGGGGCTACAAAGTGGAATCCTCGACATGCGAGTGCGGAGAAGAGCCAACCACTGACCACCTGTTGCAATGCAACCTGAGCCCAGCCACATGATGCACCATGGAGGACCTTCTTGTGGCAACACTAGAGGGACTTCAAGTGGCCAGATACTGGTCAAAGGACATTTAATCAACTACCAAGTTTGTGTGTGTGTGTGTGTTTCTGTTTGTTTGTTGTGTTCTGTTAGAAATGTAATACAATGGTATGGTTGCTGATGACACAATAAATAAATAATTCCTCAATGCGACTGTCACCTGGTATGGCAGGGAGCTCTGGCGTGGACTGGTCCATGAGGTCACGAAGAGTCAGAAATGACTGAGCGAATGAACAACAACAACAACCTTGCTGTTTATCAATAATAATAATAATAATAATAATAATAATAATATCCCGCTCCCTCTCCCCAAAGGTACTCAGAGTGGCTTACAACAAACAAAATAGAAACAAATAATAATAAATGCAGACACTGTTGAAAATAACTCAGTAACAATAACTCTTACAACAAATGCAAGATACTCCACTTTGGCAGAAAAAATGAAATGCAAAGATACAGAATGGGGGACAATGCCTGGCTCGAGAGCAGTACGTGTGAAAAAGATCTTGGAGTCCTCGTGGACAACAAGTTAAACATGAGCCAGGAATGTGACGTGGCGGCAAAAAAAGCCAATGGGATTTTGGTCGGCATCAAGAGGAGCCTAGTGTCTAGATCTAAGGAAGTCATGCTACCCCTCTATTCCGCCTTGGTTAGACCACATCTGGAATATAGCCCAAGCTCCCTATCTGACCGCATATCTGCCTATGAACCCACCAGGAGTTTGAGATCTTCTGGGGAGACCCTGCTTTCGATCCCGCCTGCTTCTCAAGCTCGGCTGGCGGGGACGAGAGATAGGGCCTTCTCGGTGGTGGCTCCTCGGCTGTGGAACGCCCTTCCTACGGACATTAGACTAGCACCATCTCTAATGGTATTCCGCAAAAAGGTGAAGACCTGGATGTAACGGAACATAGGAATGGACAACAAACCTGGACTACGCTTGGATGATGAGAAGATTGGGTACGGTGGTTTTTCGTAATAATTGTGCATTGTAATTGCTTATTGGTAATTTATGGATAATGTGTTAAGTCAATTGTTATATGTTGTATGGAACCACTGCTGTTTCTACTGTTTTTACTGTTTGTGAACCGCTGTGAGTCGCCTTCGGGATTGAGATACAGCCGTATAGAAGCAAAGTAAATAAATAAATAAATAAATAATAAATATTGTGTCCAATTCTGGGCACCACAATTCAAGAGAGATATTGACAAGCTGGAATGTGTCCAGAGGAGGGCGACTAAAATGATCAAGGGTCTGGAGAACAAGCCCTATGAGGAGCGGCTTAAGGAGCTGGGCATGTTTAGCCTGAAGAAGAGAAGGCTGAGAGGAGACATGATGATAGCCATGTATAAACATGTGAGAGGAAGCCACAGGGAGGAGGAGGAGGGAGCAAGCTTGTTTTCTGCTTCCCTGGAGACTAGGACGCAATGGAACAATGGCTTCAAACTACAAGAGAGGAGATTCCATCTGAACATGAGGAAGAACTTCCTGACTGTGAGAGCCGTTCAGCAGTGGAACTCTCTGCCCCGGAGGGAGTGTGGTGGAGGCTCCTTCTTTGGAAGCTTTGAAGCAGAGGCTGGATGGCCATCTGTCAGGGGTGATTTGAATGCAATATTCCTGCTTCTTGGCAGAATGGGGTTGGACTGGATGGCCCATGAGGTCTCTTCCAACTCTTGGATTCTATGAAAATAAACAAGGCAAATGCCTGTTGGATTACACAGTTCGATTGGAGACACTGGGCCTAAGTATTGGAGTCTCATGAGCAATCTCAGTGGATCCTATTAACAAGGAGCACAATTGTAAGAGTTTGACATCTTCAGTCTTGATGTCTTCAGTTTCTGTCTCCAAACACCCCCCCCCCCCCCCCAATGCTTGGCCCGTCCTCAGATTGATGAGATGCTATTTGATAAATTAATTACCTGTGTGATGGCAGGCACAGTGTGAACCCCTCCTGGCCCTCAAGCCTTGGCCTGGTGTTTGATGATCGCGCTCTCGGAGGCCAGGCAGCTCCTAGGCTGTTTCTTAATCAAAAAAATGTCAATTGGAGAATGCCAAAATGAGCAAACAGAAGAAGGCACCGACAGCTCCGGAAGGCATTAATGAAAAGCTGCTGAATTAAAATGGCCCACCTGTGGACGCCAGTGCGGAGTCCATCTGAATACAAAGCATGCTCATTATTGTGCATGCGACTTGACGGAGTCTCTGCAGAGCGTGCTCGCGCTGAGCTTGTGTAATAGCAAAAAAGGGATGGTGGCAGAATTTGCAAATACGCGGAGAAGATGGCAAACATAAAGAAGAGGGGAAAAGCCACTCCACCTTCAAAAGGAATGCTTTCTTTTTCAGGGTATAGCTGAGTGAACCAAGAAGGGCACACTAGTTCAATGGGGGTTTCATCTATCAGTCTGGATTTCTGACTGCTTTGGGGCATTCCGGAAAGCATTTCCTTGGCAAAGATTTTTTCAGAAGAGGTTTGCTATTGCCTTCTTTTGCAGTTCAGAGAGCGCAACTTGTTTTTTGGGCTGTTGTAGGTTTTTTCGGGCTATATGGCCATGTTCTAGAGCAGTGTTTCTCAACCTGGAGGGGTCGTGAGGGGTTGTTGGAGGGGTCACCAAAGACCATCAGAAAACACAGTATTTTCTATTGGTCATGGGGATTCTGTGTGGGAAGTTTGGCCACATCATGAGGAGACAGCAAAGCCTAGAGAAGACAATGATGCTGGGGAAAGTGGAAGGAAAAAGGAAGAGGGGCCAACCAAGGGCAAGATGGATGGATGGCATCCTTGAAGGGACTGGACTGACCTTGAAGGAGCTGGGGGTAGTGACGGCCGACAGGGAGCTCTGGCGTGGGCTGGTCCAGGAGGTCACGAAGAGTCGGAGACGACTGAACAAATGAACAACAACAACATAAATGACAGCAACTACAACTATAAATCCCAGCAACTACAACTCCCAAATGTCAAGGTCTATTTCTCCCAAGCTCCACCAGTGTTCACATTTGGGCATATTATTTTTGCCAATTTTGGTCCAGATCCATCATTGCTCTCTGGATGTCGGTGAACTACAACTCCAAAACATGAGGGCAGTGCCCACCAAACCCTTCCAGTATTTTCTGTTGGTCGTGGGAGTTCTCTGTACCAAGTTTGGTTCAATTCCATTGTTGGTGGAGTTCTGAATGCTCTTTGATTGTAGGTGAACTATACATCCCAGAAACTACAACTCCCAAATGATAAAATCGATTCCTCCCAAACCCATCAGAATTCAAATTTTGACTAATTGGGTATTAGTGCCAAATTTGGTCCAGTAAATTAAAATACATCCTGCATATCAAATATTTGCATTACAGTTCATAACAGTAGCAAAATTACAGTTATGAAGTAGAAACAAAAATAATTTATGGTTGCGAGTCACCACTACATGAGGAACTGTATTAAGGGGTCGCGGCATTAGGAAGGTTGATAAACACAGTTCTAGAGGCATTCTCTCCTGACATTTCACCTGCATCTATGGTAAGCATCCTCTGAGGATGCTTGCCCTAGATGCAGGCGAAATGTCAGGAGTGAATGCCTCTAGAACATGACCATATAGCCCCCAAAAAACCTACAACAACCCACTGATTCCAGCCACGAAAGCCTTCGACAATAACTTGTTTTTTTGCATTTTGCTGATTTTTCACAATAGATTTTCATTCATTGCATTGGATTGCAGTCACTGAATGAAAAAAGGAGGGGGAGCCAACCCTAATATAGATGGCATTTCTCTGTAGAATCTGGTACAAGAGAAGAACCCAATGCAATCGCTCTTTCCTCATTGGTCATGACAGATGTGAAATAACTCAATTGGCTAGAATGTAATTGCTTATCTGGCAAATGAAGCATAAAATCTACTGTGAAAAATCAGGATGTCAGAACTGCTTACTGGCATGTTGCCTTCCCAGCTGAGGCAGCTCCTCAAGGTTTGTTTGGGCTCTGGAATGGTAGGATTCGTTGTAGTCAAATACCCCTGGAAACTGCATTCTTCTGGTGAGTGCAAGTGTATTCATTCCAGGTCGAGAAAGTCTTCTTCTAGTGAATGCAACTGTATTGATTCTAGGACAGTGGTTCTCAACTTTCCTAATGCCGTGACCCCTTAATGCAGTTCCTCATGTTGTGGTGACCCCCAAACATAACATTATTTTCAATGTTACTTCATAACTGTAATTTTGCTCCTGTTATGATTCGTAATGTAAATATCTGAAATGCAGGATGTATTTTCATTCACTGGACCAAATTTGGCACAAATATCCAATATGCCCAAATTTGAATACTGGTGGGGTTTGTGTTCTGTCGCGCACTGGGTCTGAACAAATTGTCTTTATTCTATAGGACGTATACTTTAAACCCAGTGGGAAGCCGGGGTGCCTCAAAGAGAGATTCTTAGGGAATTCCTGAAGGGATGGTCTTTGGAGTCTTTAATGGTGCAACAAAGTCTTTATTAAGGAACACAGAACAAATCTTCAAACTACACTTCAAGGCTTTCTTGTTCTAGTCTTTAAGAGACCGGCACTGACTTGGATTAACTGTACTTTCTCAGCATGAGGAAGAACCCTTTGTAATCTCTCCCAGGCTGTCTATCATCTGGGCCTTGCTGGTCTGGGTCTTACTACCGATCCCAAATGCGTCTGGACATCGAGTAAACCTACCAGGCAAGGCTTGAAGATATTCCAGCTGGAATTCCATGGTTCTGTAATGCTGTCCTGTGGGAACTTCAGGGCTGTTTCCCCCTCTGGTGCTGTGAGGTTGAGAGGCTGTGAGCTCTCAGCCAGAGCCTTTGGGATCTTTTCCTTCTGTTTCTATTTCCCTGGATGATCCCCGGATGGTCCCCGGATGATTCTGAGGAATGAAGCTTTTCCTACAGGACGAGCTGTCTGCATCCTATAGACTAGCTTCCTTGTGTGTGACTGACTAAAAATGGCTCCCTTCTTTTCTGAAAACCCAAAAGAGGGCGGAACTAAGGAACCTAATGATGATGGACAGGTGGCCTGCCCTATAACTGCAAACTTTAACAGGAAGCCATCCTTCTGCAAAATCCCAAGCATTGGGCTGCAAGCAAACACTTAATACAAAGCAAATAAAGTGGGAGCTTCTGGTACAGCTGTACCAGCACAGTTTGGGGGGGACTGGTTTTGTCATTTGAAACTTGTAGTTGTTGGGATTTATAGTTCATCTACAATCAAAGAGCATTATGAATTCCACCAGTGATCGAACTGAACCAATCTTGACACACAGAACTCCCATGACCAAGATAAAATACTATAAGGGTTTAGTGGGCATTGACCTTGAGTGTTGGAGTTGTAGTTCACCTACATCCCGAGAGCACTGTGGACTCAAACAATGATGGATCTGGACCAAACTTGGAACAAATACTCCATATGCCCAAATGTGAACACTGGCGGAGTTTGGGGAAAATAGACCTTGACATTTGGGAGTTGTAGTTACTGGGATTTATAGTTCCCCTACAATTAAAGAGTATTCTGAACCCCAATAATGAAAGGACCAAGGCAGTGACATTTCTGGCCCATCCTCTGTTTAGATATCAGCCAGCAGAGCAATGCCTTAAATCAAGACATAGTTTTCTAAGATATACAGAGATACTTGCAGAACACCTCAATAAGAGAGAGTCCAAAAGTGGCAGCCTAAAACTCGGAACTTCAATCCATGGCTGATACTGAATGAGAGACTCCCTCCTGCTCACACAGAAGACTGGGTAACTTGGAAGGCACTGAACAGACCGCGCTCTGGCAACACGAGATTGGGAAAAAGTATATTTCCCAATCCCTGGTCAGATGTCATTTCATGCTAGCTATTCATTAGGAACATTGCACTGGAAGGACCAAGTAGTATTTCTCAGTATTTTTCCATATGCTGGTTGTGAGCTACATAACTTCCCTGTCTGCTGCAACGCTATACAACTTTTTTCTTCTTTACTTAAGCAGAGTGGGATGCGAAATCTGGAGCATTTTTATGCAAGTACATTTCCTAGCACTAAGCGATGGGATGTCCATCTCCATTTACTCCTTTTGCATCAGAGTCCCCTATGTTTTGACTCTTGTGAATATTTCCATTTGCTCCAGTGCTTGATATAGCTGGCAATGTCACTCTCCATATGCACATCATCCCTTAACTGTGACTTATTCCACCTGTCAGGCTTACCAGGGCACATGCCTCTAATTCATCCTTCAAAGTTGGTTGAGCTCAACGTCTGCTCCAGGATCTCTCTCTCTTGCACAAAAAGAACGCCCAGAACTGACAGCACACCTTTCTACATTTGGAACTCACATCCTCGCAGGATGAAGTTTACACTCCTAAAGGGTACTTGGTGTGTGAATGACGTAAGAAGAAAGCAATCTGAGTCAACAGAAGGGGAAGATCGCCCAATGGTAGCATGGTCAATATCCTCAAATTGTTGGAAATACACCCGCTAATTTAGTGATGCGGAAAACTTGGTTTTTCCACAAGACAAAAGGGGCAGGTATCTATCTTCACAACAGCCATCTTGGATTTTGCTGTGCCATGAAATCCAGATTATAATGGAGGCAAAGGGAAAGCATCTAGGAAATATATAATATAGTGTATATACATAGTATATTTATAATATTATAATGTAATGCAATATAACTGTGCAGGTACAACTGCACCAGGAGCTCCAATTTTGTTTGCTTTGCATTGAATGTTTGTTGCAGTCCTAAGTTTCAGGGACTCTGCAGATAGGTGGCTTCTTTTGGCTGCAATCATAGGGCAAGCCACCTGTCAATTATAGTTAGGTTCCCTGGTCAAGCCCCCTTTTGGGGTTTTTGGAGGGAATAGGAGCCAATTTGGGTTCAGTCCACACAGAGAAGCCTTTCATGCAGGACATAATACCAAGAGTTCCTGTAGAAAGCTTCATCTTCTACGGCTTGGCCGGGGAGATATACAGCCTACAGCCTGACCGGGGTTGTACAGCCTTACAGCTCCTTTGCTGAGGGACTTCAGTCAGCCATCACGGAAACCTGAGTTCTTTCCCCCTGGAAGTCTACAAAGCTCTGCTTGGTAAGGGTCACTTGCAGAAGCCAGAAGCCAGTTGGTACCAGGTGCAGGGGCTCCACGCTAACGGAGGCAAAGACAGACTGCCCAGATTAGAAGTTAAGGATTTCCCCATTAGTTAGTGTACAGTTATGAAGATAGTGCCTGTTCCCTGTGGACAAGATTGAGAGAGAGCCAATAGACTGTTAAGAAAGCCTTAAAGCACCTGTTTGTTTTCATTAATAAAGAACTTTGAGAACCTTTCAAACCAAAAGCTTGGCGGCACAAGTCTGTTAGTATAAAGTCAAGCCAGCATAGAAGGATACGAGGATATGAGGAACATTTGAATGTGGGTGTGTATGTACGGTTCTGTTTCAGACTGAAACTCATGCTTGCGATGCTGATGGACTTAATTCTGCCCTCAATTACGAGGGGTGCTTTTTAATCCTGAACTCCCTTGACCTTGAACGCCCCACCCTGCAAATCACCTGCCCTGGAACTGGTCTGCTTCCTTTAATCCTTCCATTTTGCCAGGTGTTGAGCGTTTCCCTCCCTCCCTCCCGCCAAGTTATTTTAACTCAAAGGCTTCTGCAGCTCCAGTTCTGAAGTCAAGGTTTGATTTATGCCTGAAATCCATCCGTCTGGCCAGGCTTGAATAGTTCCCTTTAATGACACACCAATTGCTTGTCAGGCGGCTGTCCGTGGCACGGCTGGTGTTTGGAACACACAGTAATTGCTTCATTTATACACTCACATGTACAAGTGAGCATGACTAATCTAGAGAAATGTCTCTATTTTTAAGACCAATCCCCCCTTTCCTTCCCCTAGAAACATTAAAAGTGATGAACAAGACTGTAAATATGGTCTCCTGCGTCAAGAGCAGGTGGTGCTAATGGCTCGCTAAAGCATCCCTAAAGGGAGAGGATGGGAACTCACCATAAATTATGGGGCATCCCTGCGCTGGAAATAAATAAATAAATAAATAAAACTTGCTTCTGGGGTTGAAATTTTAAAAATGGAGGAATCATAGAATCAAAGAGTTGGAAGAGACCTCCTGGGCCATAATCCAGTCCAACCCCATTCTGCCAAGAAGCAGGAATATTGCATTCAAATCACCCCTGACAGATGGCCATCCAGCCTCTGTTTCAAAGCCTCCAAAGAAGGAGCCTCCACCACACTCCCTCCGGGGCAGAGAGTTCCACTGCTGAACGGCTCTCACAGTCAGGAAGTTCTTCCTCATGTTCAGGTGGAATCTCCTCTCTTGTAGTTGGAAGCCATTGATCCATTGCGTCCTAGTCTCCAGGGAAGCAGAAAGGAAGCTTGCTCCCTCCTCCTCCCTGTGGATTCCTCTCACATATTTATCCATGGCTATCATATCTCCTCTCAGCCTTCTCTTCTTCAGGCTAAACATGCCCAGCTCCTTAAGCCGCTCCTCATAGGGCTTGTTCTCCAGACCTTTTATCATTTTAGTCGCTCTCCTCTGGACACATTCCAGCTTGTCAATATCTCTCTTGAACTGTGGTGCCCAGAACTGGACACAATATTCCAGATGTGGTCTAACCAAAACAGAATAGAGGGGTAGCATGACTTCCCTAGATCTAGACACTATGCTCCTATTGATGCAGGCCAACATCCCATTGGCTTTTTTTGCCGCCACATCACATTCCTGGCTCATGTTTAACTTGTTGTCCACGAGGACTCCAAGATCTTTTTCACACGTACTGCTCTCGAGCCAGGCATCCCCCATTCTGTATCTTTGCATTTCGTTTTTTCTGCCAAAGTGGAGTCTCTTGCATTTGTCACTGTTGAACTTCATTTTGTTAGTTTTGGCCCATCATCTCTCTAATCTGTCAAGATCGTTTTGAATCCTGCTCCTGTCCTCTAGAGTATTGGCTATCCCTCCCAATTGGGTGTCGTCTGCAAACTTGATGATCCTGCCTTCTAGCCCTTCATCTCAGTCATTAATAAAGATGTTGAGGAGGACCACTGTGTTACAGTAATCCAATCTGGAGGTGACTAAGGCATGGACCACCCTGGCCAGATCCGCCTTCACGAGGTACGGTCGCAGTTGGAGCACGAGTCTCAATTGTGCAAAGGCCCTCCCGGGCACCGCCGACGCCTGAGCCTCGAGCGTAAGTGATGAGTCCAGGAGGAGACCCAAACTGCGGACCTGTGACTTCAGGGGGAGTGTAACCCCATCCAACACAGGTTTACCCCCAAAGGCACAACCCTACTAGGCAATGCAACTTTGCACAAGGTATTAAGGTTATATATTCCCTCTACTAAACCCTTTCTTACTCCAAAATAGGCGTTCTACAAAAAGCGTGTGCCACAGTAGTCATATTTGCAAATTAAGCCCATATTGACTTTTCAATGACCAATAAAGCAATCAAATAATAGAAAGTGGAAGACAGTCGCACAGTGACAAATACCAGCTGCACCCATACCTCGGGAAGTCTGACTTGGCCACGGTAGTCCACGCTCTGGTTACATCCCGCCTAGACTACTGCAACGCTCTCTACGTGGGGTTGCCCTTGAAGACGGCCCGGAAGCTTCAACTGGTCCAGCGTGCGGCAGCCATGTTACTAACAGGAGCGGGACGCAGGGATCATACAACGCCCTTGTTGTACCAGCTCCACTGGCTGCCGATTTGCTACCGGGCTCAATTCAAGGTGCTGACGTTGGCCTATAAAGCCCTAAACTGTTCCGGCCCAAGATAACTATCTGACCGCATCTCGGCCTATGAGCCCACGAGGACTTTGAGATCGGGCGGGGAGGCCCTGCTCTCGATCCCGCCTGCCTCACAGGCACGCCTGGCGGGGACGAGAGACAGGGCCTTCTCGGCGGTGGCTCCTCGGCTGTGGAACGCCCTCCCTGTAGACATCAGACTGGCGCCCTCCTTTATGACATTCTGCAAGAAACTAAAGACGTGGCTGTTCGAGAAGGCGTTCGAACAAGAAGTGTAATAATTGGCAATGACGATAGGAACGGAACAATGGAAAACGATATTGGATTGTGGCTTAATGATGAGATGACGCAAATGACTTTTTTGTATTTGTATTATTGATATTGTGATTGTTGATGTTGTTGATGATGATGTTTTGATATTGCTAGTTGTTGTTAGATTATGTCTTGTAATTGCACTTTATTCTCTATATGTTGTACACCGCTGTGAGTCGCCCCTGGGCTGAGAACAACGGTCTATAAGCACTAGGGCTGGGCGGTTTCGTTTCGTTAATTCGTAATTCGTTAATAATTCGTTAATTTTTTCAATTACAAAACGATAACGAACCATTCTGGAGCAATTATTTAAAAAATGAATTTTCAAAAACGTTTTGTAAATGCTTCGTATTTTGATATTGTATTCGTTTCGTTATTGTTTTGAGGTCGTTTCGTTATTATTTCCGCATGTCTGGGGCCAGTTTTATGGTTTAATTAGTGAAAAAAAATTATAATATCACACCAACAGTCAAGAACAGAGGGAGAGGGAAGCTTCAGAAGGTTTTGGAGGTTTTTTAGCGTATTTCGCGGTCGCGTCCGCCATTAACGAATCGATTCGTTATTGTTTCGGAAATCGATTCGGTAATTTTTTACCATTTACGAAATTTTGTAAATATCGAACTTTTTAAAAGGAAAATTTTGTAATTATTTTAAATATCAAAACAAAAAAAACCCCAAATACAAATCGATTTTAGAAACAAATTTTTCCGTTGTTACCCAGGCCTAATAAGCACAGTAAATAGATAGATAGATAGATAGATAGATAGATAGATAGATAGATAGATATCCCGAACCTCCACTTGTTTGACTGTCTGGAATTTATTTATTTCTTTATTGGCTTGATTTATACCCCGCCTTTCTCACCCCCGCAGGGAGACTCAAGATGGTTTACAACTCTGGCAAGATTCAATGCCACTTAAAACATAGTCATAAAACCTAAAAACAGTTAAGACCATTAACCAATAAAACACATAGAATAATAACAGATTAAAACATAAAGTGCACAATTCCTAATATTTAGGTGGAATATCTTTTCTTGTGATTTGAATCCAATGGTTCATATCCTAGCTTCCAAAGTGGCAAAAAATTTCCCCAAAACAAAACCAAATCCAACGCCAAGATTCCTCCCTCTCCTACATGGCATCTCCTCCAAAATATTTGAAGGTGCCTCTTGTGTCACCTCTCAATTCTCTTCTTTCCAGGCTGAACATACCCCAATTTCTCCATACTGTATAGATCACCACACATTTTAGGAAAAATGAGAAAACACAAATAATTGGAGTAGAACTGGAATATGTTTTCTAGGTCATATTGAACAAATATTGTATACACTGGCAATAGTTAGAAAGATCCAATTATCAGCTACCACAAGGCTTCAGACTATTCTCAAGAAACTTTGGGAAGAAAACGCAAATACATATTCCTAAAGAGACATCATATGAGTTTGCAAAACATGAAATAGGGCTCTAAGTCTTTGCACTTAAACACAGATAGGATGTTGGAGACATGTGACTCTTTTAGGAGGTTATATTTAGCTAAATCCATTTGCTACACTCAACTCAAATGGAGCCCTTGAATACTCCCAAATATGGTAGGTCCACTGTGATTTAAAAACTGGTATAGACTTGGACTATCCAAACCAGGCATCCTCAAACTGCTGCCCTCCAGCTGTTTGGGACTCCAACTCCCAGAAGCCCCGATGAGTTTGTTCAATTTTCAGGAATTCTGGGAGTTGAAGGCCAAAACAGCTGGAGGGCTGCAGTTTGAGGATGCCAGATCCAGACATTCTTTCAGAGGTTACCAAAGATGTATTCAACCTGAGCATCACCATCCAGCTGAGTCTCTGAAGACCAATACCATCACGTAAGGAAACTTCATTCCACACAAAGCTAGTATTGATGTGTTCTGATCCTTATGAAAGGATCCTGGGTTATCTTCACACATTTGTCCTGAATAACTAGCATCTCTGATGATGATTAATGTCCTGGCCTTGCACCCAAGAGAATCTGACAAAGCTTCAGCAGAGGACATCTGACACACTGAAAGAGGTGGTCCTCAGAAGGGAATGTAATGGACAGAATCTTTGTCAGATTCTAACAAGCTAATAACCTACTCTCTAACCTTGAACACCAAAAGCCATGCAGAATCTGCCCTCAAGTTCAAGGAGATCATCATGTTATTCTACTTCATCATAGGAAGAAAGGGTGAAGAGAAGGGATCTACAGCACCTGTATACCCATGGATAGGTTTAGAAATTTTAGGGGAAAAAATGACCCAAAAACCATTTGTTGATTAATCAACAACTCAGTGTGAATCTTAACTATTAACAACAACAACAACAACAACAACCACAACCACAACCACAACCACCACCACCACCACCACCACCACCACTACTCTTTGAATAGAGTGGCAAATGGTGAGACCTTAATCTATCCTGGGAGAACCTAGAAGAAAGTCCACTCTTCCCTAATCTCTTTGCTGTGCCATTTGTGCTTTCCCGTGTCAGTAGAACCTCGACTTATTCATGGGACATATCAGAATCCATAATTTTGGTCCTTGCCTTACACATGAGGTCAATTTAGACATTGGTTTATGTGGTATTTCAGCATAAACTCCACTTCATCAGACTAGGGCAACCTAAAACTTATATTGCAATATATCAATCCCAAAGGTACTGCTAGATCTCTCTCATATTCCCTTCGTATGGAAGTATTAGATAAGTCGAGGCAGTGACATCAGAGAAGAGATGACAGTAAATGGTAAGATGCTGAAGGAGAAAACGGTGTTACACAGCAGTCCCTAAGCCAGACCATTGCATTAAGGACAATAAAGGAGATGACCTCATTATTATTACTGGGTGGGGGGGGGGGGGGCTTGGAACAGTAACCACATAAAACAGTTTTATACCTAGCATAGGAAGGAAATGCTTCTTTGAGTTTTGCCTGAATCAATCCCACATCAGGTTCTTGTGGGTTTTTTTGGGCTATAGGGCCATGTTCTAGAGGCGTGCCCTGCTATGTTCATCAGGTGCTCTGCTATGGCTGACTTCTCTGGTTGAGAAGTCTACTTCTCTCTACTTCAACCAGAGAAGTCAGCCATAGCAGAGCACCTGATGAACCAGCCTGGACACAGCATATTATTTGAAAACACAAAAAGCTGGACCACTCTCACAACCACCATGTCAGACTACACAGAGAAGCCATTGAAATACACAAGCATGTGGACAATTTCAACAGAAAGGAAGAGACCATGAAAATGAACAAAATCTGGCTACCAGTATTTAAAAAACTCTAAAATCACAACAGCAAAACAGCAGAGAGGAAACAACCAGGCACAGATTAACACCTCTCAACAGGGGATTTTCCCAGGCTCAGCCAGGCCTTCAAATGCTAATGAAGGTAGTCAGCTGAAACATTCACCCCCTAGCTCCAGCAGACAAGAGTCCTTTGTCCCACCCTGGTCATTCCACAGATATATAAACCCATTGTCCTATTTCCAACAGACCTCACTACCTCTGAGGATGCTTGCCCTAGATGCAGGCGAAACGTCAGGAGAAATGCCTCTAGAACATGGCCCTATAGCCCGAAAAAACCCACAAGAACCTAGTGATTCCAGCCATGAAAGCCTTCGACAATACAATCCCACATCAGTCTCACCCTCTCCTAATCCATGAGAAATTCCGCCAAATCTTTTACACAGCTCAATATCATAGAGACCACAATCTTTCCACTCACACAAAATTCCCACGAAACATCAGGGAATGTGATTCCGTACTGCTTCCTACCATCAGTGGATGTAGCCAGAAGCCAAGTTCTTTTGATGCCTTGATATAACAACAAACCTTTTGTCTAATTTAGAGCCAGAAACCTCTCTCTGAACCAGCCATTACATTTCCCATCATGGTACTACTGTAAGGCCGATATAACACGGAGCAAATATTACACGATCGATAAAACAGAAGATGCCACTGTCATTTTCCTTTAATAAATGGCTGCTGTTCTGACCTTTGTGCCCGGAGGTCGGTGATTTCTTCCTCTACGTCCAGCAGAGTGGCGGCATGAGCCATCACCTTCTGGCTGCAGGGCAACGATTTAAGCTGCAGGACCAGGAGTCCGAGGCAGAACTTGGCTCCCATCTCCTCCAGTTCACGAGTCCCGAGCTGTAGACCCTGTCACAAAACAGCAGAAACCTTCAGCACTGAGGAGGACGTTAGGACTGAAGCACGCTCCGGACTTAAATCAGACTAGAACGAAAATACACAACAAAGGAAATCAAGCACGAGAAGGCTCGACCTGTCACCTCTTCTCCCCATACGTGTTGAGAGTCGTTTTATGGAGGGCAAAGTTCCATCTATGGAAGAATGTGGCGGCAAAAAAAGCCAACGGGATTTTGGCCTGCATCAATAGGAGCATAGTGTCTAGATCTAAGGAAGTAATACTCCCCATGCTCTATTCTGCTTTGGTTAGACCACACCTGGAATATTGTGTCCAATTCTGGGCACCACAATTCAAGAGAGATATTATTGACAAGCTGGAATATTGTGTCCAGAGGAGGGCGACTAAAATGATCAAGGGTCTGGAAAACAAGCCCTATGAGGAGCAGCTTAACGAGCTGGGCATGTTTAGCCTGAAGAAGAGAAGGCTGAGAGGAGATATGATAGCCATGTATAAATATGTGAGAGGAAGCCACAGGGAGGAGGAGGGAGCAAGCTTGTTTTCTACTTCCTTGGAGACTAGGACGCGGAACAATGGCTTCAAACTACAAGAGAGGAGATTCCACCTGAACATGAGGAAGAACTTCCTGACTGTGAGAGCAATATTGCCAAGAAGCAATATTCCTGCTTCTTGGCAGAATGGGGTTGGACTGGATGGCCCATGAGGTCTTCTTCCTAATGTTCAGATGGAATCTCCTCTCTTGTAGTTTGAAGCCATTCTTCCATTGCGTCCTAGTGACCTTGGTTTTGGCATTCAGTCTGCTGAGGTTGAATAGCTTGCCATCTGTCCGATAGATGATTTCCACTCTGGTGGGAAGCTTCCCATCAACAAGGTGAAGTATCCTAGCGATGAAGATGGAGAATAGAGTTGGGGCAATAACACATCCCTGTTTGACACCGGATTCCACTTTAAATGGGTCACTTTGGGAGCCACTGCTGTCCAAGACTGTTGCCATCATGTCATCATGGAGGAGCCGCAGGATTTTCACAAATCTTACATAATGCCTGAAGAAAACTTAGACTGGACTATTGCAGAAGCAAATCTGATGATAATTCCAGTAGAAGCACATGTTTAGGTTGCTCCGCTGGCGAACCATACCTTCATTTGGGCTCCCCACCTGAGCATAGCAGTATCTTGGCTCCTGCCAATGGTGTGCCATGCCGTTCCCTTCTTCCTCCCACTTAGGCTTCCAAGAAGGCATAAACTACCTTGTACTCATTAACAGGAGCAGAAATGAACAAGAAAGAGGGCCAAGAGTCCCTGGGCAAATTATGAAGTGTTTTTTAAAAATCAATACTAAAGCAATTACAAGATAAACACCTCCGAAAGGGCCATATCCTAGTCGCTTTTAGTGGCTTTCTGGCACACAAAGAAAGAAGGGGACCCACTGGCAAAAGCAGACCCCTCACCTCCAATTACACATGACTTTAATCTGCATTATTAAAATGTGATCTTTACACAAATTACATTCTGGCAATGTAACTTGCAGAGTTTTTATTTCCACACGGGGCCAAAACAACTTCATTGGGTGTTTCTATATGTCAAGTCATAATTTCTGTGCACAAATGACAAAAACAAACAAACAAAAAAAAACTATACTTTCACCATTGCCTCACCACCAGTTACTTTCAGTGGGACAATGAATTCTACGAACAGAAAGATGGAGTAGCCACGGGGAGCCCCCTCAGCCCGGTCATAGCTAACTTCTACATGGAACACTTTGAAGAACAAGCCCTGGAGACAGCAACCAAAAAGCCCACGATATGGTTCAGATATGTGGATGACACCTTTACCCTTTGGAGCCATGGAGAAGAAGAACTCAGCAGAAGAAGCCCCATTCAAGCCTTGGCAGACCGTGCAAAAAGAATCTGCGAAGCCCACCTCCTCCAAGATGAACTGAACCCCCTCAACTGGGCTCTCCAGGCCAATGGAGACTCCACCTCAGACATCAGAAGAGCTGCAAGACCAAGGACAAGCCACGAGAGTCAAGATGAAGACCCACCCAGAGGGAAAGTGTTCCTGCCAGACATCAAGGGAACCACTGACCGCAGAGGGAAGCAGATGAGGAAACACAACATACAAACAATCTACAAACCCACCAAGAAAATCCAACCAATGCTCCGTTCAGCAAAGGACAAGAGGGATCCTCTCACCTCTGCAGGAGTCTACCATTGTATACCATGCAGCTGCGGACAAGTCTACAGAGGGACCACCAAACGCAGCAGCGTTGCCCAGACATGGATCAAGGAACGTGAAAGGCACTGCAGACTACTTCAACCAGAGAAGTCAGCCATAGCAGAGCACCTGAGGAACCAGCCTGGACACAGCATATTATTTGAGAACACAGAAATGCTGGACCACACCAACAACCACCATGTCAGACTACACAGAGAAGTCATTGAAATCCACAAGCATGTGGACAATTTCAACAGAAAGGAAGAGACCATGAAAATGAACAAAATCTGGCTACCAGTATTAAAAAACTCTAAAATTACAACAGCACAACAACAAAGAGGAAACAACCAGGCACAGATTAACACCTCCCAGCAAGAGATTTTCCCAGGCTCAGGCAAGCCTTCAAATGCTAATGAAGGTGATCAGCTGAAACATTCACACCTAGCTGCAGTAGGGAAGAGCTCCTTGCCCCACCCCAGCCATTCCACAGATATATAAACCCCTTGTCCTAATTCCAACAGACCTCACTACCTCTGAGGATGCTTGCCATAGATGCAGGCGAAAGGTCAGGAGAGAATGCCTCTAGAACATGACTCTATAGCCCGAAAAAACCCACAAGAACCTAGTGATTCCGGCCATGAAAGCCTTCGACAATACAAAATCTATACTGCTTTAAAAAATATATAGGTTGAGCACCCCTTATCCAGAATTCTGAAATCTAAAAATCTTCCATATTCAAAATTAGATGACTAAGATAGCGACACATTTGCCTTCTGAGTGTTCAATGTGCCCAAGCTTTTGTTTCACACGCAGAATTATTTAAAACACTATATATGAAATTATGTTCAGGCAATGTGTATAAGGTGCCGATGAAACATAAAAGAGTGCCATGTTGAGACATGTTCTCCATTATGTAAGTATATGCCATTATAAGTATTATAAGTATTATGTAAGTATACAGCAAAACAGCAGAGAGGAAACAACTAGGCACATCTTAACACCTCTCAACAGAACATTTTCCCAGGCTCAGCCAGGCCTTCAAATGCTAATGAAGGTGGTCAGCTGAAACATTCACACCTAGCTTCAGCAGAGAAGAGCTCTTTGCCCCACCCCAGTCATTCCACAGATATATAAACCCATTTTCCTACTTCCAACAGACCTCACAACCTCTGAGGATGCTTGCCATAGATGCAGGCGAAACGTCAGGAGAAATGCCTCTAGAACATGGCCCTAGAGCCCGAAAAAACCTACAAGAACCTATATGCCAAAAATTGCATTTCATTTAAAAAAACACAATTCAAAGCAATTTTGGACCAAAACATTTCATATAGGAGTTCTTGCTCAACATGTACTGTCTGGTAACAGAAGGCAAGACGGAAAAGGGAAGCCTGGGCCAGCGTTTCAAATGCTAAAGGACTGGTTTCCAACCTTTTTTGAACAGTGATCACTCCTTTAGAATTTTTTTTAACTCTGTAGAACAGTAGTTCCCAACTTTATTTTGTCCAGGGACTACTTCAACCAGGGACCACTCTCCAAAATTAGTACCAAAAGGGTTACCAATCAGTTTTTGGTCAACTTCAGATTGGTTTGGTTATTTGCTGATTCAGAAAATTGCATTGGATAGACCACATCAGCTCTAGTTTCTGATACAGAACATATGCCATCCAGTAGTCAAAATCTGCTCACCCGCAGAAAACCGTATTTAATCATCTAGAGCTGATGTGGTAGTAGTAATCTTGCATGGATAGTCAGCCTCTTCCCTCCCAACATCCCCATTGCCTCGGCACTAGAAGAGGGTTTCTCGAGACCAGTCACTCTTGTTGCCGCATGGTTTTGAGGCAATGCTATAGTAATGGTGACTTCCCTGATACTTTTTCCAACCATTTTGGTGAATACTCCTCTGAAGCAGAAGTATGGGATTTGATTCCTATTTAGGTCAGATGTCATTTGTGTCCTATGCTTTGGGTTCCATCTGGATTTGTACAAATCATGTTTTGCACTTGCCATGGATAGCTAATTCCGTGGGTTGTATATCTCGGGCTCTCTGCTTTCAGTGTTTTGAACTTCTGGTCTTAATGCTTGAAAAACCTCTGATTTTGATGCCTTGACATTTCAAATTGCTGGTCTGTGACCATAATAAATAAATTCATTCATAAATTCCTTCATTCATGGGTGAAGAGGAAAAATGATGAAATTGCATCTGTCAACTCTTCTACACAAGAGTATTGAATCCTAGAATCAAAGAGTTGGAAGAGACCTCATGGGCCATCCAGCCCAACCCCATTCTGCCAAGAAGCAGGAAAATTGCATTCAAAGCGAGTACATGGGAGGAAAAAGGAAGAGGAAGGACCTTGTGCTGATCTGGACACCAGCTACCTTTCTGCCATCAGTCTGGTTCAATAGGGCTGGGCAACCACGGAAAAATTTGTTTCTAAACTCGATTCGTTTTTAGGGGGTTTTTGCGTTTCGATTTTTAAAAGAATTCCAAAATTTTCCTTTAAAAAATTTCGATATTTACGAAATTTCGTAAATTACGAATCAATTACGAATCGATTTCGAAACAATTACGAATCGATTCGTTAATGGCGGGCACGATCGCGCAATACGCTAAAAAAAACCTCCAAATGGGACAGGAAGCTTCCCTCTCCCTCTGTTGTTGACTGTTGGTGTGATAATTATATTTTTTTTCACTGAGAAAACAAACAGCAACCCTAAAACTTGCACCAGACATGCGGAAATAATAACGAAACGATTTCGAATCAATTACGAATCGATTTCGAAACAATTACGAAACAATTACGAAACGAATTGAAAAAAATCATTTCGTTTTTTAGTTGTTCCTGAATGGTTCAATATCGCTTTGTTATAAAAAAAAACCGAATTAATAACGAATTACGAAATTAACGAACGAAGTCGCCCAGCCCTATGGTTCAAGGGGAAGCCAGCACAATATACCCAAAGGTTATGTTCTCCACTTCAGGTGAAACTGATCCAGCTCCCAGAAACCCTTCAAAAATAATGAAAAACTCCAGCGGGTGAAGCTGACGTTCGTTTTTCCAAGCGGATGTACCACAGTTTCAGCAAGCAAACCAGCCCTGACTCTTCAGCCGGCGACTGTGAACCTGTCTGGCTCTTCTCATTCCTGCCTCACAGTGACTGAAATGAAACAGCAGTAGGGTTCTCATTTGCTCTCGGCAGGTCACCAACCTGTTCTCTGTTATTTACAGTGAGGGCTTCTTTCCCCCCTCAGGGCTGCGGGAATTGAACCTCACTCGCACAGATGAAAAATGAGAAAGCCTCTGTATTGACTCCTCTGCTTTGGCCCTCCATGCACATTTCGGAGTTGCCACGTGGGAGTGGAGAACAGCACCAAAGCCAGTTTTGCTTACTCCTCTGCCATTGACTACAAGCCCCTCCTCACTGTCATCTTACTTAATCCCAATCCCACTACTACCAAGAAGGATTTCCTTCATAACATCAATTCGGGAACAGAGCTCCCTGTTGTCTGCAGCCACCCCCCGCCTCCAGGCACTAACTGGAACACCCCAGCAAGCAAGAGTCCACAAGTGGCAGGCTCTAACCCAGAACCTCAACCAATGGCTGATACTAGGCCTGGGTAACAACGGAAAAATTTGTTTCTAAAATCGATTCGTTTTTTGGGGGGTTTTGCGTTTCGTTATTTTAAATAATTACAAAATTTTCCTTTTAAAAAGTTCGATATTTACGAAATTTCGTAAATGTGAAAAAAATTACAAAACATTAACGAATCGATTTCCGAAACAATAACGAATCGATTCGTTAATGGCGGACGCGACCGCGAAATACGCTAAAAAACCTCCAAAAACTTCTGAAGCTTCCCTCTCCCTCTGTTGTTGACTGTTGGTATGATATTATAATTTTTTTTCACTAATGAAACCATAAAACTGGCCCAGACATGCGGAAATAATAACGAAACGACCTCAGAACAATAACGAAACGAATACAATAACAAAATACGAAGCATTTGCAAAACGTGTTTAAAAATTCGGTTTTTTAAAAAATTGCTCCAGAATGGTTCGTTATCGTTTTGTAATTAAAAAAATTAACGAATTATTAACGGATTACGAATTAACGAAACGAAACCGCCCAGTCCTACTAACTGGAACACCCCAGCAAGCAAGAGTCCAAAAGTGGCAAGCTCAAACCCAGAACCTCAACCAATGGCTGATACCCAATGAGAGACTTCCTCCTGGGCACACATTATTATTATTATTATTGTTATTATTATTATTATTGTTATTGTTATTGTTATTGTTATTATTAAACAGCACTCCCTCCAACTTTTTCAGTTTGGCAGGGATACTCCCATCCAATCCTTTGCAGTCCCACTTTTTATTTATTATTATTATTTATTTCGAGGTTTTATATACCGACCCTCTCACCTTCAAAGAGAGATTCGGACCGGTTCACAACATGTGTTAACATACAAAGAATATACAATAGCAACACAATGCCACTTCATTACACGGTTAAAATATCAGCACCATACACATTAAAACACTATCATCCCAGTTAAAAGAGCCAAATCGTCCGACACCATCACAATCCCATTCATCATCCTCCTTTCATGTGGGCAAAGAATTAAATCAGTTGTCAAATGCCGCGTTCCACAACCAGGTCTTTGTTAGTTTCCTAAACGTCATGAGGGAGGGGGCAGTTCTGATCTCTAATGGCAGGGAGTTCCAAAGTCGAGGGGCCACCATCGAGAAGGCCCTGTCCCTCGTCCCCATCAGCTGTGCTTGTGCAGGCAGAGGGACTGAGAGCAGGGCCCCTCCAGATGATCTTAGTGGTCTTGACGGTTCGTAGAGGAGAATACGTTCGGAGAGGTAAACAGGGCCGGAGTCGTTTAGGGCTTTTTGCAACTGCTTTCTAAATGTCCCAGTTTTTCTCTTCCCCTTCCACTTTCCCTCTTTGTCCTCTGCTTACTTCAATTGCTGCGGAATGCGTTCAGCACAAAAGTGGGTCCAATTCAATAACTCCTTCCCTTTCCCAATAGGCTCAGCCAAAAGCAAACTGTGGCATCCTCTCCAGATCTTGTGCTAATTCTCATTTTGGGCATTTTGGCCACAATCTAATGTTTGGGTCTAGGCCTGGGCGGTTTCGTTTCGTTAATTCGTAATTCGTTAATAATTTGTTAATTTTTCCAATTACAAAACGATAACGAACCATTCTGGAGCAATCATTTAAAAAAAAACGATTTTTTAAACACGTTTTGTAAATGCTTCGTATTTCGTTATTGTATTCGTTTTGTTATTGTTTTGAGGTCGTTTCGTTATTATTTCCGCATGTCTGGGCCAGTTTTATGGTTTAATTAGTGGAAAAAAATTATAATATCACACCAACAGTCAAGAACAGAGGGAGAGGGAAGCTTCAGAAGGTTTTGGAGGTTTTTTAGCGTATTTCGCGGTCGCGTCCGCCATTAACGAATCGATTCGTTATTGTTTCGGAAATCGATTCGTTAATTTTTTACCATTTATGAAATTTCGTAAATATCGAACTTTTTAAAAGGAAAATTTTGTAATTATTTTAAATATCGAAACAAAAAAAAAACCCCAAATACAAATCGATTTTAGAAACAAATTTTTGCGTTGTTACCCAGGCCTATTTGGGTCCACTTGTGCCAATATGTACCTGTGGAGAATGTGAAATAGTCTGAAAAGGAATCGGTAATCTTGAAATAGGAGGAAGGTGGTGCAGGCAGTTGAGGAAGGGGAGTTTCAAGGTTCATGAAAGCGATGGCTGATTAAAATTCAAATTCAAATTGGTTTGCGAAAAAAGCCAAGTCAATTTTCAGCATGGAGGTTGGAAGGAACAGCTCTGTTTACTTTTGAATTAATCCAATTTGTGACAAGAAGATCTCACCCGTCGTTAAGAACATTGTGGATTATGCAGGTACGATCACCAGTTGCGTGCTTGCAAAGGAGGTGGGATGGCACAGAGGCCAGTTTGGGCAGAAGGAAAGGCACGAGACGCTCCGCCTGTTGAGAATGCTGCTGCCAGCGTTCACATGCGCCTTCTGCAGTGTTATGGATGACTCCTATTAGTATGCCATCTGAGATCTCGCTGATGGAATTAGTGGGAAGGAGACTGCCAATTTATTTCTACCCAGCCTCAGGGCATTACCAGTGCGTGTGTGCGTGTGCATGCAAAGCTGTTGTGATGCAAAGAGCATCCAGCACGCATACATGTAAAGACTGGCTGGAAACATGGTGGATAATGCAAAACAAAGCGCTCCCCCTTAGAGAGAACACCTGGATCATTCTCCTACCCTCTGAAGGTTCATATTTCAGACTTGGAAGAAGGGAATTCTCTTGGCCTCCCTCTCATTAAAATCCTCATTTTTTGCATTACGTTTTGGAGCTTGCTGCTCCTTTCCATGGATCTCATGAACCCCGCCTTCTCCACCTTTTACCCATGGTCGTACCCAAGGGCCTGCATTTTGGATGGATGCATGGGAGACCAGTTGTGTAATAATGGAAAAGGTAGTGTTTGCGAACACATTGAAACCAAACATTAGATCATTTCGGGCACTTGTTTGCATAGTTTTTGGTTTCTGGACTCTTTATTTTGATGAGGTATTGGAAAATATAGATATTTACACATATATGCACCTTAGAAGCACTGAAATGTAGAAAAATCAGGTTCTCTCTGTATTGGAAAGCCGGCAGGACAAAAGGATGCTTATGTTATTTATCATATCAGGAGCGCACCAAGGGTACAGTTGAGATGTGTTTGAGAAAACACAAAGTTTAAAAACTTGGCATTGTACTGTCCTTTGACCAGTAGCTGGCCACTTGGAGTGCTTCTGGTGTTGCTATAAGGAGGTCCTCTGTGGTGCATGTGGCAGGGCTCAGGCTGCATTGTAATTGGTGGTCTGTTATTTGTTCTTCTCCACATTTTGTGGACTCCACTTTGTAGCCCCATTTCTTAAAGTTAGCTCTGCATCTCGTGGTGCCAGAGTGCAGTCTGTTTAGCACAGTCCAAGTTGCCCAGTCTTCTGTGTGTGCCCAGAAGGGAATCGCTCATTTGGTATCAGCCATGGATTGGGGTTCCAGGTTTTAGGCTGCCACTTTTGGACTCTGCTTGCGGAGGTGTTCCTGCGAGTATCTCTAGATCTTAGAAAACTATTCTAAGAACAAGCCCTCTGAGGAGCAGCTTAAGGAGCTGGGCGTGTTTAGCCTGAAGAAGAGAAGGCTGAGAGGAGATATGATGAGGGCCATGTATACATATGTGAGAGGAAGCCACAGGGAGGAGGGAGCAGATCAGGGGTCTGGAGAACAAGCCCTATGAGGAGCGGCTTAAGGAGCTGGGCATGATTAGCCTGAAGAAGAGAAGGCTGAGAGGAGATATGATAGCCATGTATGAATATGTGAGAGGAAGCCACAGGGAGGAGGAGGGAGCAAGCTTCCTTTCTGCTTCCCTGGAGACGAGGAAGCAATGGGACAATGGCTTCAAAGTACAAGAGAGGAGATTCCACCTGAACATGAGGAAGACCTTCCTGACTGTGAGAGCCGTTCAGCAGTGGAACTCTCTGCCCTGGAGGGAGTGTGGTGGAGGCTCCTTCTTTGGAAGCTTTGAAACAGAGGCTGGATGGCCATCTGTGAGGGGTGATTTGAATGCAATATTCCTGCTTCTTGGCAGAATGGGGTTGGACTGGATAATGGCCCAGGAGGTCTCTTCCCACTCTAGGATTCTACAATTCTATAACTTCCTGACTGTGAGAGCTGTTCAGCAGTGGAACTCTCTGCCCCGGAGTGTGGTGGGGGCTCCTTCTTTGGAAGCTTTTAAGCAGAGGCTGGATGGCCATCTGCCAGGGGTGATTTGAATGCAAAATTCCTGCTTCTTGGCAGAATGGGGGTGGACTGGATAGCCCAGGAAGTCTCTTCCAACTCTAGGATTCTATGATTCTATGGGCAAATTAACCCAACGGATGAGCATAAAGCAGAATTTAAAAATATCCAGAACAGATTGGACACCAATAAAGAATTTTATAATGCATGAAAACCAGAAATGGGTAATAGATATAAGATAAATTCAAACACTAATTGCTTTTATGAGAGATTATGGAAAGAAGCTTGCCAAACAATCGTGAGAGACTAAATGATTAAAAAATGAATGATTTATCGGAGATGAAGAAGATTGGAAGTCAAACTAAGTACCTTACCCAAACCCCAGCTTTAAGCCCAACCCAATTTTTTGTTTATATAGACTTTTTCTTTTTTCTGTTTTTTCTCTCGATTCTATCTCTTAATTTTCCTACTTTCCTATACTAAACATATGTTCCCCCTCTTTATTGTTATCTGAAAACCTTAATAAAATATATATACGTCAGGAAACGTCAGGAGAAATGCCTCTAGAACATGGCCATATAGCCCGAAAAACCCACAAGAACTGAGTGATTCCAGCCATGAAAGCCTTCGAAAATACAATATATATATATATATATATTTTAAAAAAGATTGCTCTTGGTATTATCTCTCCTATCAGTGACAACAATTTAAGTAATGACTTTCTGCTTGCTCTGAATCCACCCTCCAGGTTTCTCCTGAGTACTTTCCAAAAGACACCACCCTTTATCAGTCACTAAACACAATTCTTCTGCAAAAATATTATCCTTGGTATATACTTCGGTACTGAGTTGCTGAACTTGCTGATCGAAAGGTTGCAGGTTCGAATCCGGGAAGCGGCCTGAGCTCCCGTTGATAGCCCCAGTATAACAAATCGTACCACTGTACCACCAAATTATAAAGATCACACTGCTGCTCCTTCAAATTATAATGATCAGACAGCAGCCTACCAAATTATAACGATGACACCTCCACTACAGACTAGCTAACCAAAGTATAGAGGGTGTATAGTTGTTGGAATGAACTCTCTATTTAACAGTTAGCAACTGGGAACCACTGGAACTGTGAGACTTAAAAGGATTCTTTAAAAGGTTTCAGCTGTCACCATATTACTAAAGAACAGGCTGAGGTACACTTGAGATGTTGTTCAGTAACACACTCTGTGTTACTTTAGTTTTCTTAGAGGCTGGTAAAAAGCTGACTTGAATAACACTTTTACCACAAAGGTATTCACACTGAGGCTGGTATTAGTTGATAAAAATAACAAGAACGTTTATTGAACAGGTTTCAAATATTCAGGTACAAAAGCTTATTGGTTTCAGTAAAGTTCTGGCATCAAAAGCTTGTGGTTACATTTGAGAAGAGATCTTAAAAACTTCTGGGTTACAAGTCTTAAAGTTTCCACACCGAAACTTACTTCAGGAAATGAATCTCTTAAAGTAACTCCCACAAAAATCCCCCTTAGGAATCTAGCCAAAACCGGAACTGGCCTTCCTTAAGGAAAATAACAGACCACTAACGGGGTGCTGCTCCCCACAGTATTCTGGCTATATTTCTCTATAGCTACCCTGAATACTAAACAAAAGACTGACCCAAAGTCCTTCTTCAAAACCCCAAACTGCTCTCGCTAACACCCTTTCCAAGCTCCAACTCTCAACTCCAAACTCTCAACTTTCAACTGGCAATCTGAGAACTCAAGCCTCAATTTAAAAGTCACTTTTTTCCTTCAGATCACTTAGGCTACGCCCCCATCTTCTTAACCAATCCTAGTGGTCTAACTTTCCCTCCAAAACTAGAACACGCCCCCTTAAGGCAAACCTAACTTAAGATGGTGTCTCCCTGTCTCCCTACTCCAAAATGGATGCCATGGCTTCGCCAGGCCCACTCTCTTAGGCCTAAGCTATCCTGCCAAGATAAGGGGTTCATTACACCCAGCTTCTGCCAACCTAGCAGTTCGAAAACATGCAAATGTGAGTAGATCAATAGGTACTGCTCTGGTGGGGAGGTAATATTGCTCCATGCAGTCATGCTGGCCACATGGCCCTGGAGGAGTCTATGGACAATGCTGGCTCTTCGGCTTAGAAATGGAGATGAGCACCACACCCCAGAGTCGGCCGCAACTGGACTTTATGTCAGGGCAAAACCTTTGCCTTTACCTATATTTTCTTTGGTTTTGGATCAGACTGCTTTCAATCTTTTCTCCACAGTTGCTGTATCTAACAAAGAGCTGTCACTCACACACACCTCCTTTGTCCCTCCTTGTATTTCAGACTATAAGGACTTCGGGGCAGGAATATGACTCTTTCAAGTGCTATGTGCAATGATACTGCTAAATTAATAAAAATAACACTAGTCACCTTTCAGTGTAGTCAGGAAGAGAGGGAGTTGGGGAAAAAAACCAACAGTCTGATGATCTTGCTGAGTTACAAAGCAAAAGCTTGTTCCTTATTTGAAGTGAATCAAACGTGTTCACAAGGACAGACCCGCCAAGGGTTTCCAACTGTTCCTCTTGAGCTGTCAGGTTTATCAAAGCAATGAGAGACCCTAATCATGGGACAGCGAACCACAGACACAGCAATTACAATCTGGTTATTATTTCTCAGGTAGATTATCGTTTCTATTATTCACATTTATCACATTTCTGCTCGTAGACAGAGGGTTCTTTTTTTATTAATTTTCTTCATTTCTCTGAATCATGCTCCCAGGAATCATAAAGCTACAGGAATCATTTTAGCACGGTTTGTGCCCTGTTATTATTTCCCAAGTCTATTGGTATAATGTGGAGCAAAGTTCAAGGAACCAATGCAACTGGATGGCGCAGCACACAAGGTCTCGTCTGTGCTGTTGTAGGAGGTTTAGCCCCGTTTCCTTCTTCTTTTCTCCTTGATAATAATAAAAATCAGAATAGATGAGGAGGAACAAGCTGAAGATCAATCCCGACAAGACAGAGGTCCTCCTGGTCGATCGTAAACCTGACCGGGGTATAGGATGGCAACCTGTGTTGGACGAGGTGACACTCCCCCTGAAGCCACAGGTCCGCAGCTTGGGAGTCCTCTTGGATTCAACGCTCACGCTTGAGGCTCAGGCGTCGGCGGTGTCCGGGAGGGCTTTCGCACAATTGAGACTCATACACCAACTGCGACCGTACCTCATGAAGGCTGATCTGGCCGGGGTAGTCCATGCCTTGGTCACTTCTAGGTTGGACTACTGTGATGCGCTCTACATGGGGCTGCCCTTGAAAACAGCTCGGAAATTCCAACTGGTCCAACGAGCAGCAGTCAGGATGTTAACCAGCGCTCCTTACAGAGAGAGGTCAACCCTCCTGTTCAAGGAGCTCCACTGGCTGCCGTATATATTCCGAGCCCAATTTAAGGTGCAGGTGCTTACCTACAAAGCCCTGAACAGTTTGGGACCAGTCTACCTGCGTGACTGCATCTCCGTCTACGAACCCACACATTCACTTCGTTCATCTGGAGAGGCCCTGCTCGTGATCCCGCCTGCGTCGCAAGCACGTTTGGTGGGGACGCGAGACAGGGCCTTTTCCGTGGTGGCCCCCCGACTCTGGAACACCCCAAAGATCTTAGACAGGCCCCTACATTGGCAGTCTTTAGGAAGAACTTGAAGACCTGGCTGTTCTGATGTGCCGAATAGGGAATCCCCAATGCCAAGTCCCAGAAGCACTTTATTAGAATTAAGATTGCCGCACACTGCACACTTCACTTGCCCTATAAGCCTTATATACCTCCTGTCACATCAGCACTTTTAATCCTGTACCCATTACTCTGGCCCGGCCCAGTTTCATTGTGTCTTAGTGTATTGTTTATTGCTTGTTGTTTTGTTGTTTTAATATTGCTTTAATGGTTTTTAATTTGCCTTAGGTTTTGTATTGTTATATTGTGTACTGAAGCCTTGGCCTTTGTAAGTCGCATCGAGTCCTTTGGGAGATAGAATCATAGAATCCTAGAATCCTAGAGTGGGAAGAGACCTCCTGGGCCATCATCCAGTCCAACCCCATTCTGCCAAGAAGCAGGAATATTGCATTCAAAGCACCCCTGACAGATGGCCATCCAGCCTCTGCTTAAAAGCTTCCAAAGAAGGAGCCTCCACCACACTCCCTCCGGGGCAGAGAGTTCCACTGCTGAACGGCTCTCACAGTCAGGAAGTTCTTCCTCATGTTCTGGTGGAATCTCCTCTCTTGTAGTTTGAAGCCATTGTCCCTTTGCGTCCTAGTCTCCAGGGAAGCAGAAAACAAGCTTGCTCCCTCCTCCTCCCTGTGGCTTCCTCTCACATATTTATACATGGCTCTCATCATATCTCCTCTCAGCCTTCTCTTCTTCAGGCTAAACATGCCCAGTTCCCTAAGCCGCTCCTCATAGGGCTTGTTCTCCAGACCTTTGATCATTTTAGTCGCTCTCCTCTGGACACATTCCAGCTTGTCAATATCTCTCTTGAATTGTGGTGCCCAGAATTGGACACAATATTCCAGGTAAAGTGGTCTAACCAAAGCAGAATAGAGCATGGGGAGCATGACTTCTCTAGATCTAGACACTATGCTCCTATTGATGCAGGCCAAAATCCCATTGGCTTTTTTTGCCGCCACATCACATTGTTGGCTCATGTTTAACTTGTTGTCCACGAGGACTCCAAGATCTTTTTCACACGTAGATGCTAGCGGGGTACAAATAAAGATAATAATAATAATAATAATAATAATAATAATAATAATAATAATAGATATGGCGGGAGTGGGAAGCTGCCTGCATTTAGCTAAGACAGTGGTTCTCAACCTTCCTAATGCCGCGACCCCTTCACACAGTTCCTCATGTTGTGGTGACCCCCAACCATAAAATCATTTTCGTTGCTACTTCATAACTATGATTTTGCTACTGTTTTGAATCATAATGTAAATACCTGATCTGCAGGATGTATTTTAATTCACTGGACCAAATTTGGCACAAATACCCGATATGCCCAAATTTGAATACTGGTGGGGTTAGTGGGGATTGATCTTATCATTCGGGAGTTGTAGTTGCTAAGATTTATAGTTAACTTACTATCAAAGAGCATTCTGAACTCCACCAATGATGGAACCGGACCAAACTTGGCACACAGAACTTCCATGAAGAACAGAAAATACTGGAAGGATTTGGTCACCATTGACCTTGAGTTTGGGAGTTGTAGTTCGCCTACATCCAGAGAGCACTATGACAGAGGTTGGATGGCCATCTGTCAGGGGTGCTTTGAATGCAATATTCCTGCTTCTTGGCAGAATGGGGTTGGACTGGATGAAGGCCCAGGAGGTCTCTTCCAACTCTTTGATTCTATGATTCTACGATTCTATGACTCAAAAAATGATAGATCTGGACCAAACTTGACATGAATACTCAATAAACCCAAATGTAAACATGGATGGAGTTTGGGGAAAATAGACCTTGATATTTGGGAGTAGTAGTTGCTGGGATTTATAGTTTGCCTAAAATCAAAGAGCATTCTGAACTTGGCACAGAGAACTCCCATGACCAACAGAAAATACTGGAAGGGTTTGGTAGGTATTGACCTTGAGTTTTGGAGCTCACTGTGGACAATATGTCCAAATGTGAACACTGGTAGAGTTTGTGGAAAATAGACCTTGAGATTTGGAAGTTGTAGTTGCTGGAATTTATAGTTCGCCTACAATCAAAGAGCATTCTGGACTCCACCAATGATGGAATTGAACCAAACGTGGCACACAGGTTTCCCATGACCAAGAGAAAACACTAGAAGGATTTGGTGGGCATTGACCTTGAGTTTGGGAGTTGTAGTTCACATAGAATCATAGAATCAAAGAGTTGGAAGAGACCTCATGAGAGCACTGTGGGCTCAAACAATGATGGATCTGGACCAAACTTGGCACAAATACTCAATATGCCCAAATGTAAACACTGGTGGAGTTTGGGGAAAATAGACATTGTCATTTTGGAATTGTGTTGTTGTTGTTTATTCTTTCAGTTGCTTCTCACTCTTTGTGACCTCATGGACCAGCCCATGCCAGAGCACCTGTTGGCCGTTACCACCCCCAGCTCCTTCAGAGTCAAGCCAGTCACTTCAAGGATGCCATCCATCCATCTTGCCCTTGGTCGGCCCCTCTTCTTTTTTCCTTCCATTTTCCCCAGCATAATTGTCTTCTCTAAGCTTTCCTTTCTTCTCATGAAGTTGCCAAAGTAATTCATCTTTGCCTCTAATATCCTTCCCTCCAGTGAGCAGTCAGGCTATATTTCCTGAAGTAAGGACTAGTTGGATCTTCTCATGGTCCGTGGCACTCTCAGAATTTTCCTCCAACACCACAGTTCAAAAGCATCTCTCTTCCTGCGCCCAGTCTTCCTTATGGTCCAGCTCTCACATCCGTAGGTAATACCACTGCTTTAACTATTGGGTGTTGTAGTCCTAGGATTTATAGTTTACCTACAGTCAAAGAGCATTCTGAACCCCACCAATGACAGAATTGGTCCGAACTTCCCACACAGTACCCCCATGACCAACGGAATATACTGTGTCTTCTGATGGTCTTTGGTGACCCATCTGACATCCCCTCGTGACCCTCTTAGGGGTCCCAACCTCCAGGTTGAGAAACACTGCGCTAGGAGAAGCATCACCCCTCTATTCTGCTTTGGTTAGACCACATCTGGAATATTGTGTCCAATTCTGGGCACCACAATTCAAGAGAGATCTTGACAAGCTGGAATGTGTCCAGAGGAGGGCGACTAAAATGATCAAGGGTCTGGAGAACAAGCCCTATGAGGAGCGGCTTAGGGAATTGGGCATGTTTAGCCTGAAGAAGAGAAGGCTGAGAGGAGATATGATAGCCATGTATAAATATGTGAGAGGAAGCCACAGGGAGGAGGGAGCAAGCTTGTTTTCTGCTTCCCTGGAGACTAGGACGCAATGGAGGAATGGCTTCAAACTACAAGAGAGGAGATTCCATCTGAACATGAGGAAGAACTTCCTGACTGTGAGAGCTGTTCAGCAGTGGAACTCTCTGCCCCGGAGTGTGGTGGAGGCTCCTTCTTTGGAAGCTTTTAAGCAGAGGCTGGATGGCCATCTGTCAGGGGTGATTTGAATGCAATATTCCTGCTTCTTGGCAGAATGGGGTTGGACTGGATGGCCCAGGAGGTCTCTTCCAACTCCTTGATTCTATGATTCTATGATTCTATGATCACAATGGTCTTCTCTGGGCAAGAATAGAAAGTACGGCCCTGAAATTAACATAACTTTATTCTGCTTTGGTCAGACATCACCTGGAATAACCCTGAGTCCAGTTCTGGGCACTAAAAAATGCAAGAAGGATATGGACAAACTGGAACATGTCCAGAAAAGGTCAACCGAAATGATCAAAGGTCTGAAAGCCAAACTCTTTGAGGAGAGGCAGAGGCAGTCAGGTATGTTTCGCTGGGAAAAAAGAAGGTTAAGAGGTTCATGATAGTCATGTTTAATATTTGAAAGGGTGCCATGTTGAAGAGGGAGTGAGCTCATTTTCAGCCTGGTACTTAATGCAAATCTCTTGCCCTTTGGATGAATCCTGGCTGTGTTGTTTGCTTTAATAAAATCCACAGGTTAATGATGGGCCCCATTTAAGCGGGGCTTATTTCCCCCTCTCTGTTTAATTCCCTCAAGGGTCCTCTTCAGCTTGTGTTGTGATACAAAGCAAGAGGACAACCTTCTGCATGCCGCCTAATAACCCAGGTAATGGCTCCACAAACCTTTTCATCCCATAAGCCTCCTTCATACGCTTGAGCAGGCATTGATGAATGGCTGCCTGGTAACATGTCTATTGTGGCATCCCTTTCATTTCCTACCTGTGGAGCAAGTTTGTCAAGTGCAGATAGAAAGCCCATCTGAGGGTGAAATTGCACACCATATATCACCCCAACCCCTTCGTATTTCATTATGAATATTTTTGCTACGATTTGAACAAAGGAGGAAATGCTCACAGCTGAGCAGAACTTCAAAGATTGTGACCCATATGGATAAGTCACTGTGGTCAAAGTGGCCAGACTCATAGGAAAGCAGAGGAGGAACGTGACTTTTAGTGCTGGGCGGTTTCGTTCATTAATTTTGTAATTCGTTATTAATTCGTTATTTTTTTTGATAACGAAGCGATATTGCACCAGTCAGGAGCAACTAAAAATCGAAACGAATTTTTCAATTCATTTCGTAATTGTTTTGTAATTGTTTCGAAATCGTTTCGAAATCGTTTCGTTATTATTTCCGCATGTCTGGTGCAAGTTTTATAGTTGTTGTTTGTTTTATCAGGGATAAAAAATATATAATTATCACACCAACAGTCAACAACAGAGGGAGAGGGAAGCTTCAGAAGTTCCCCCTCTCCCATTTGGAGGTTTTTTTAGCGTATTGCGCAATCGCGTCCGCCATTAACGAATCGATTCGTAATTGTTTCGTAATTGTTTCGTAATTTCCGAAATTTCGTAAATTTCGAACTTTTTTAAAGAAAAATTTCGGAATTCTTTTAAAAATCGAAACACAAAACCCCCCTAAAAACGAATCGAGTTTAGAAACAAATTTTTCCGTGGTTGCCCAGCCCTAGTGACTTTCTGCCTTGGTGAAACCACATCTGGAATACTATGTCCAATTCTGTTTACCACAATTTAAGGGAGATATTGACTCTAAGCTGGAATGTGTCCAGAGGAGGGTGACTAAAATGATCAAGGGTCTGGAGAACAAGCCCTATGAGGAGCGGCTTAAGGAGCTGGGCATGTTTAGCCTGCAGAAGAGAAGGCTGAGAGGAGACATGATGAGGGCCATGTGTAATTAGGGGAGGGGAAGTCATAGGGAGGAGGGAGCAGCTTATTTTCTACTGCCCTGAAGTCTAGGGCGTGAAACAATGACTTAAAACTACAAGAAAGGAGATTCCACTTGAACACGAGGAAGAACTTCCTGACTGTGAAAGGTGTTCATCAGTGGAACTCTAAACAGTGTTTTAGAGTGGGACCCTAAACGGTTCTGACCCAACTTACTTTTTCTGAATGTATTTCTACTTATGGACCATCTCAAAGATTAAGATTGTCTAGGGAGGCCCTGCTCTTGATCCCACCCCCTTCACAGGTGCGACTGGTGGGGATGAGAGATGCGGCCTTCTCGGTGGTGGCTCCTCGGGTGTGGAACTCCCTCCCAAGGGAAATTAGATCAGCCCCCTCCCTCCTGTCCTTCAGGAAGAAAGTTAAATCCTGTTAGTGGGACCAAGCATTTTCACAGAGATAGTGCAACAATAGATATCTCAGTGCAATAATGAACAATTACAGGTGACTGTTGGAATGGCTCCTGACTTATGCTCCCGGATTGTGTGATTTTAAATAACTGTTATAATTGGTATGTTTCAAAGTAAAGACCACCCAATGAAACAGGAAAGAACACCTTCAAACCATTAATGAAAGAATTCAGAAGTCTCAGAAATTTTGACAAGTTTTGAATATTTTTTTTCTGTGAAAATCAGAATTCACATCAGAATCGAACCAGCAGTGGCCCCTACATCCAAAGTGAATTTTGAACCATTTTTTAAATCAACCAAGCCTAGTAGCTAATACCAAGACACCATTGCTTCTATACTACTATAGGAACTGCAATTAGCACCATGTTTTCTCGTATGAGGTGCAAACTGGCTCTTCCGTTATGCTCTATGGCATATGATGATTCCTTTTTGGTACCTGAAGTCAAGGACAACTCACATTTCCAGGAGAGATTTTTACAGAAGCATCAACCAAATCACCAAGCAAGCCGATACGTTTTGGCCCTTGATTCTTTCCCCCTCTACTCTGATGGTTACAATGGTGACATTTTGAAGTGAAATATCACAGGCATCCAGAAAGATGCTCACAAGTTTCTCCTTTTACGGAACCAATCCACTGAGGTTGAGCAGGAACAAAAAGTGTGGTTGTGTGTCATCAGAGGCGGCCCTAGGTAATTTTCAACGGTAAGCAAACAGTATTTTGCCCCCCCCCCCCCCAACCAATCACTGATATATATTTTCTGTTTGTCGTGGGAGTTCTGTGTGCCATATTTGGTTCAATTCCATCATTGATGGAGTTCAGAATGCTCTTTGATTGTAGGTGAACTATACATCCCAGTAACTACACTTGCCGCACTTGCTCCCTTGCCTGGCCCGCTTTGGGTCCGGAGGCGTGCCTGAAGATTGAATGTTTGATGCACCAAAAGTCACCTCTTCTCCTGACTTTCTCCTCAGCCATTGGGACCAAGAGAGAGAGAGAGAGAGAGAGAGAGAGAGAGAGAGAGGTGGAGATGCCCACCTTTCCTGAAGGAAGGCGCAAAAACAAAGGAGGGAGCGGAGGTGGGAGATACCTCCAGCCGGAGGGGCTCTCTCTCTCTCTCTCTCTCTCTCTCTTGGTCCCAATGGCTGAAGAAAAAGTCAGGAGAAGAGGTGACTTTTGGTGCGCACGCTGGGGTCTTCAGACACACCTCCGGACCCGAAGCGGGCCAGACGTGGCAGCTCTGTCCCTGGGCCCACCCGCGGATTGGGGAGAGGAGAGGAGGCGGGTGGAGCACCAGGGGATCGGGAAAGGGAAGGGATCGAACGCGGAGAACGATTGAGCACTGGCTCTGCTCGCGCACCCGTTGGACGGGTGGAGCAGGAACGAGAGGGGCTAGGCGAGGCTCAAGGGCCCGGCCCCTTTGGGAAGAGGGTCGCCTGGCAGTGAGGCAAGAAAGCCGAGGCTCCCCCCGGACTGCTAGGGCTGTTGTGAACTGAGGGGGGGGGCGCTCCTCAAGTGGCGGTCGAGGGGCATTTACAAAGGCGCCACTGCGCCCCTGGCAAAAAAAGAGTCTTCTGCAACCGCTTACTTCGCGTAATCGACGAGCCGCCCCTGTGTGTCATTTTAAATGTCAAATGTTCATGACCTTTTTGCCTGTGGCATCTGTTCTGAATTCCACAGAACAAATAATGGAAGAAGAAATAATCATTTTGAGTTGGTTTTGCACCATTTCTCCTCCTCCCTCCCTCTCTCTCTGCTGTCTCTGTGCAAGGAACCGGATACCGTCCAGCTCCCCCCAATTTGTTGCACAGGATTACCGGAAAAGCCTTGCACCACGGCAATGCACTTCAACTCCTGGCGTAGATTAGACTGACAGTGTGAAGAGTGTGTCAAAGGCAGTGGGAGAAAAAATGAGAATGGCAAAGTGATCATTATGTTTAACAACCCCACACTTCTGTAATCTGTTAAGATACACTCTAAAACAGGCCTGGGAAAGAGAACCAGGGGTTCCGTGTCCTCAGGAGAGCTTCAGGGGGATATTCTTAGCTCTGGCAGGAAAACATGATGTCTGATGAATATGTAGGAAACCCTGAAAACACTGGAAAGTAAAACTTGATCTGGTGAGAAAATGCACCAGCCCTCTGCTCCGCCACCCCTGGCCACATCTATTAGCTCCGCTTTGTTTTGTTCTCAGGCACTGGCTCCAAAGAAAATCTGGCTGGGGTTCTCCTTTTTCCCAATTCTCTCCCATACATTTTTGTCTTCCAGCAAAGATTTATATGCAAAGTTTCAAAGAGACATTGGGGATTTGAAAAAAATGTATTGTCGAAGGCTTTCATGGCCAGAATCACTGGGTTGTTGTAGGTTTTTTCGGGCTATATGGCCATGTTCTAGAGGCATTCTCTCCTGACGTTTCGCCTGCATCTATGGCGAGCATCCTCAGAGGTAGTGAGGTCTGTTGGAACTAGGAAAATGGGTTTATATGTGTGTGGAAATACCAGGGTGGGACAAAAGACTCTTCTCTCCTGGAGTTAGGTGTGAATGTTTCAACTGACCACCTTGATTAGCATTTGATGGCCTGGCAGCCAGGTTGTTAACAGGAGCGACACTCATGGAGCATACAACCCCCTTGTTGCGCCAGCTCCAGTGGCTGCCAGTTTGCTACCGGGCCCAATTCAAAGTACTGGCTTTGGCCTATAAAGCCCTAAACGGTTCTGGCCCAACTTACCTGTCTGAACACATCTCACCTAGGCCTGGGTAACAACGGAAAAATTTGTTTCTAAAATCGATTTGTTTTTTGGGGTTTTTTGCGTTTCGATATTTAAAAGAATTCCGAAATTTTTCTTTTAAAAAGTTCAATATTTACGAAATTTCGTAAATGTAGAAAAATTACGAAACATTAACGAAACAAATACGAAACAATAACGAATCGATTCGTTAATGGCGGACGCGATCGCGCAATACGCTAAAAAAACTTCTGAAGCTTCCCTCTCCCTCTGTTGTTGACTGTTGGTGTGATATTATAATTTTTTTCCACTAATTAAACAAAAAACAACTATAAAACTTGCCCCAGACATGCGGAAATAATAACAAAACGACCTCAAACCAATAACGAAACGAATACATAACGAAATATGAAGCATTTACGAAACGAATTTAAAAATTCGTTTCATTTTTAAGTTGCTCCAGAATGGTTCGTTATCGCTTTGTTATAAAAAAAAATAACGAATTTTTAACGAATTACGAATTAACGGAACGAAACCGCCCAGCCCTAATCTCACCTTATGAACCACTGAGGACTTTAAGATCATCTGGGGAGGCCCTGCTTTCGGTCCCGCCTTCGTCACAAGGACGTTTGGTGGGGACGAGAGACAGGGCCTTCTCTGTGGTGGCCACTCAGCTATGGAAAACCCTTCCTAGGGAGATTAGATCTGCTCCCTCCTCCCTCTTAACATTTCGGAGGCAAGTTAAAATGTGGCTATTTGGGCAAGCATTTACAAATACAGAGTAGCCAATACGGGAAATTGAATGACCTGACAATGGAATTGGACAATGCTTGAGAATAATGAGACGCCGATGATGTTGTTTTTATTGCTTTTGTGATGCCTTATACTGTTTAATATTTTTTTATCTGTTCTGTCACCGCTGGAGCTGAAATGAGGTGCTTTTAAGAGAGGATGTTAGGCTTGCATCCAGTGGGAAGCCAGGGTGCCCGAAAAGAAGCCTTTGGGAAAATCTCCCTTATTAAGCAGTCTTTATGAGGCTTGAGCTTAAATATAACAGTTCTTTATTAAGGAACAAACAGGCATGATAAGCTTTCTTAGCAGTCTATTAGCTCTTGCGATCTTGTTTACAGGAAACAGGCACTATCTTCAAAAACTTTGTTAAAAGGAAAATTCCCCCTTTTAGCTCCTCCCAGGCTGCTGTGAATCTAAACCTGACTGACTTGAGTCTACTACGGGTTGAACAGACGTACCAACAGGCCAGTAGTCACTTAGCTGGAGATGAGCAGGGCTGTTATTCCCTCCGGAAGTCCTCAGGGCTGTAAAGCTGTTTCCCTGGATCCCTTTGGGAATCTGTGGAGGCTCTTAAAACTGTTCTCCCCCAGGAAGTCTTAAGAGACGAAGCCTTTGCACAGGAGGACGTTTGCGTACATCCTCTGCATTGACTTCCTTTTTGGACTAACTGAAAAATGGCCCCTTTCCTCCAAAAAAACTCAGAGAGGGGCGGGACCAGGGATCCTAACTGTTATTGACGGGTGGCTTGTCCTATGAATGCAAATTATAACAGGAAGCCACCCTGCTGCAAAATCCCTGCAACTTAGGACAATGAACAAACACTCAGTGCAAAGCACAAAATTGGAGTCCCTGGAACAGCCGTTCCAGAACATTATCTATTATGTTTTATGTTTACTGATTTGTTGGAAACCGCCTTGAGTCGCCCATTGGTTGAGAAAGGCGGTATACAAATACAGTAAATGAATAAATCTGCATTATAGGAGTCTACACCAGGCATTGACAAACTTGGGCCCTCCAGGTGTTTTGGACTTCAACTCCCACAATTCCTAACAGCCTCAGTCCCCTTCCTTTCCCTCCTGAAGTCCTATCTACACTGACCACAATAATGCAGTTCAAACTGCATTTTAGAGCAGTGTAAATAGGGCCAGAGCATGTGGGGTCCCATCTGCACTATTCAATGTTCAGGAGCCATTCGTGCATTCTTCAAATTCTGCCACTCTGCTCTTTTTAAAAATAATTAAAAAAATAAAAATGTGGTGCTTGACTGCCTTGGGAGTGACCCATCCCTAGAAAGCCTTGAGCCATGCTCCTGTGGTGATGGACAGAATGAAAGCCCTTTCGCATTGCCTTCCCATGATAAGCCGGGGAGAGAAATGTGAGTCTGTTGGTGGCAATGTGCAGAGAACAGGGAAAGGAGAGGAAATGGATTTCAATCAAGTGTCATGATTTGTCTTGATTCAAGAGCCCTTTTGACTCCTATGTCAGGCCACAATGCCCCGGATGTCACAGAGAGGAACATGACAGCCTAAGAACTGCTGCAGACATTTCCAAGAAAAACAACCAGAAAGGAAGAATACACTTCTTCTTCCCAGATCTCTGGATTCCATCAATAACAGAAACAGAATCCTGGGGATTATATTTTCTAATAAGGGGGGACTCAGGAGCGGAGCGCAGGGAGCACACAACCCCCCTGTTGCGCCAACTCCATTGGCTGCCCATTTGCTACCGGGCTCAATTCATCTGGGCACCACAATTCAAGAGAGATATTGACAAGCTGGAATGTGTCCAGAGGAGGGCGACTAAAATGATCAAGGGTCTGGAGAACAAGCCCTATGAGGAGCGGCTTAGGGAACTGGGCATGTTTAGCCTGAAGAAGAGAAGGCTGAGAGGAGATATGATAGCCATGCATAAATATGTGAGAGGAAGCCACAGGGAGGAGGGAGCAAGCTTGTTTTCTGCTTCCTTGGAGACTAGGACGCAATGGAGCAATGGCTTCAAACTACAAGAGAGGAGATTCCATCTGAACATGAGGAAGAACTTCCTGGCTGTGAGAGCCGTTCAGCAGTGGAACTCTCTGCCCCAGAGGGAGTGTGGTGGAGGCTCCTTCTTTGGAAGCTTTGAAGCAGAGGCTGGATGGCCATCTGTCAGGGGTGATTTGAATGCAATATTCCTGCTTCTTGGCAGGGGGTTGGACTGGATGGCCCATGAGGTCTCTTCCAACTCTATGATTCTATGATTCTATGATTCTATGATTCTAAGGTGTTGGCATTGGCCTATAAAGCCCTAAATGGTTCTGGCCCAAGATACCTTTCCGACCGCATCTCTGCCTATGAACCCACCAGGACTTTGAGATCTTCCAGGGAGGCCCTGCTCTTGATCCCGCCGGCTTCTCAAGCAAAAATCCCTAAAAATCAGGGGATGACCCAAATATTATAAAACTTGGTGGGCTAAAAGTGATAGATGTGCCCTCCATGTGTGGCAATTTCCAGCCCTAAAATTGAGGAGAAGGGAAGCCTGGGGAAGTCTGTCCATAGTGACCAGTGGGTCAAAACTTTTCATATATTTTTTTGGATGTGGAAAAAAAAAACACCCATTTGGGTTGTTGTAGGTTTTTTTTGGGCTGTATGGCCATGGTCTAGAGGCATTCTCTCCTGAAGTTTCTCCTGCATCTATGGCAAGCATCCTCAGAGGTAGTGAGTTCTGTTGGAATTAGGAAAAAGGGTTTATATATCTGTGGAATGACCAGGGTGAGACAAAGGACTCTTGTCTGCTGGAGCTAGGTGTGAAGGTTTCCACTGACCACCTTGATTAGCATACAATGGGCTGACTGTGCCTGGGGCAAACTTTTGTTGAGAGGTAATTAGATGTAATTAGATGTCCCTGCCTGCTTCCTCTCTGCTGTTGTGCTGTTGCAATTTTAGAGTTTTTTAATACTGGTAGCCGGATCTTGTTCATTTTCAGGCAACAGCACAACAATAGAGAGGAAGCAGGCAGGGACATGTAATTACCTCTCAACAAAAGTTTGCTCCAGGCACAGTCAGCCCATGCTAATCAAGGTGGTCAGTTGAAACATTCACACCAAGCTCCAGCAGAAAAGAGTCCTTTGTCCCACCCTGGTCATTCCACAGATATATAACCCCCCTTTCCCTAGTTCTAACAGACCTCACTACCTCTGAGGATGCTTGCCATAGATGCAGGCGAAACGTCAGGAGAGAATGCCTCTAGAACATGGCCATACAGCCCGAAAAAACCTACAACAACCCAGTGATTCCGGACATGAAAGTCTTTGACAATACATTTGTAAAGGCTCCTGTTTTCAGAAGGTGCTCAAAAATGAAAACAGGGGCCTTACGAATAAAACAAACAGAAACAGCAATTCTATACAAATGCACAAGTCTACACAATAGTAAACTATTGCCACAATAGGTAATTAAATATCTATCATATTTAACTACCAAGGGTGGAAAAAGTAAGAAAATGTAACATGTGCATTTCTAAAGGTAAAGGTTTTCCCCTGACATGAAGTCCAATCATGTCCGACTTTGTGGTTGGTGCTCATCTCCATTTCTAAGCCGAAGAGCCGGCGTTGTCCATAGACACCTCCAAGTTCATGTGGCCAGCATGACTGCATGGAGCACCAGTACCTTCCCGCTCGAGCGGTACCTATTGATCTACTCACATTTTCATGCTTTCGAACTGCATTTCTAAAACAAATACTGAAAAATCTAAGAAAGGGGTTAAGTTTTGACACTGCCAAAATGTTTACAAAAAAAGCACAAATATTTTTGTCTGGTTCCAAATGTGAAACAATGAAGTGTTATGTTGCAGATTGTCCAAATGCAGATTGTCCAAATGATGAAAATATCTTAAATGGATGACAAAATGGTTAGATTGTGCTTGTTTGGATGCAAAAAACCTTGCATTTGCCTAGTTGAATTATTAGTGCAACACAAATTAAGACTGCTAATTAGAGTAACAGCATCCTGCCCAATGCTAATGTTTTGGAAAAGACCTGATTACAGACAACCAAATGCCATCTTTGCCTTCAATAAATCCTAAAGCAGTGGCACATCAATATTTGTTCCCTAATTCCTGGGCATTTAATCCAACATTTCGGTGGATTTTTCAATGAAAAGCTAGTAAAATAACACTGAAGCGTGACGTTATTGATGGAAATTGTCACGCATTTGGACACAGAGCTAGGTCAGGGCATACTCCGCCATTTAGATTGTGGAAGGGGTTGCCCAAAAGGGATCATTGATTTCCGCCTCCGTGTGAATATGGTTTTAGGTATTTGGAAAGATGAACACAATCTGTCGGTTTCTCTGCTGTTGTCCAAGAGCTATATTTGTATTGAAGAGAGAGGGGGCCAGGGGACAGTTCCATCTTATCTGCTGCATATGTCATCAGTTGGGGACCCCTCTCCTCAACACCAACTGCCGCTCTGGGCCAGAGTGAAGAGAGGGGGGCCAGGGGACAGTTCCATCTTGTCTCTTGCATATGTCATCAGCTGGGGACCCCTCCCCCCAAGACAAAATGCCACTCTGGAGCAAAGTGGAGAGAGAGGGGGCCAGGGGACAGTTCCATCTTGTCTCCTGCATATGTCATAAACTGGGGACCCCTCTCCTCAACACCAACTGCCACTCTGGGCCAGAGTGAAGAGAGAGGGGGCCAGGGGACAGTTCCATCTTGTCTCTTGCATATGTCATCAGCTGGGACCCCTCCCCCCAAGACAAAATGCCACTCTGGAGCAAAGTGGAGAGAGAGGGGGCCAGGGGACAGTTCCATCTTGTCTCCTGCATATGTCATCAGCTGGGGACCCCTCCCCCCAAGACAAAATGCCACTCTGGAGCAAAGTGGAGAGAGAGGGGGCCAGGGGACAGTTCCATCTTGTCTCCTGCATATGTCATAAACTGGGGACCCCTCTCCTCAACACCAACTGCCACTCTGGGCCAGAGTGAAGAGAGAGGGGGCCAGGGGACAGTTCCATCTTGTCTCTTGCATATGTCATCAGCTGGGACCCCTCCCCCCAAGACAAAATGCCACTCTGGACCAAAGTGGAGAGAGAGGGGGCCAGGGGACAGTTCCATCTTGTCTCCTGCATATGTCATCAACTGGGGAACCCTCTCCTCAACACCAACTGCCACTCTGGACCAGACTGAAGAGAGAGGGGGCCAGGGGACAGTTCCATCTTGTCTCCTGCATATGTCATCAACTGGGGATCCCTCTCCTCAACACCAACTGCCACTCTGGGCCAGAGTGAAGAGAGAGGGGGCCAGGGGACAGTTCCGTCTTGTCTCCTGCATATGTCATCAGCTGGGGACCCCTCCCCCCAACATCAACTGCCACTCTGGACCAGAGTGAAGAGAGAGGGGGCCAGGGGACAGTTCCACCTTGTCTCTTGCATATGTCATCAGCTGGGGACCCCTCCCCCCAACATCAACTGCCACTCTGGGCCAGAGTGAAGAGAGAGGGGGCCAGGGGACAGTTCAATCTTATCTCTTGCATATGTCATCAGCTGGGGACCCCTCCCCCCAACATCAACTGCCACTCTGGGCAAGAGTGAAGAGAGAGGGGACCAGGGAACAGTTCCATCTTGTCCCCTGCATATGTCATCAACTGGGGACCCCTCTCCTCAACACCAACTGCCGCTCTGGGCCAGAGTGAAGAGAGAGGGGGCCAGGGGACAGTTCCATCTTGTCTCTTGCATATGTCATCAGCTGGGGACCCCTCCCCCCAACATCAACTGCCACTCTGGGCCAGAGTGAAGAGAGAGGGGACCAGGGGACAGTTCCATCTTGTCTCTTGCATATGTCATCAGCAGGGGACCCCTCCCCCCAACATCAACTGCCACTCTGGGCCAGAGTGAAGAGAGAGGGGGCCAGGGGACAGTTCCATCTTGTCTCCTGCATATGTCATCAGCAGGGGACCCCTCTCCTCAACACCAACTGCCACTCTGGACCAGACTGAAGAGAGAGGGGGCCAGGGGACAGTTCCATCTTGTCTCTTGCATATGTCATCAGCTGGGGACCCCTCCCCCCAACATCAACTGCCACTCTGGGCCAGAGTGAAGAGAGAGGGTACCAGGGGACAGTTCCATCTTGTCTCTTGCATATGTCATCAGCTGAGGACCCCTCCCCCCAACATCAACTGCCACTCTGGGCCAGAGTGAAGAGAGAGGGGACCAGGGGACAGTTCCATCTTGTCTCTTGCATATGTCATCAGCTGGGGACCCCTCTCCTCAACACCAACTGCCACTCTGGGCCAGAGTGAAGAGAGAGGAGACCAGGGGACAGTTCCATCTTGTCTCTTGCATATGTCATCAGCTGGGGACCCCTCTCCTCAACACCAACTGCCACTCTGGGCCAGAGTGAAGAGAGAGGGGGCCAGGGGACAGTTCCATCTTATCTCTTGCATATGTCATCAGCTGGGGACCCCTTCCCCCAAGACAAAATGCCGCTTTGGACCAAAGTGGAGAGAGAGGGGGCCAGGGGACAGTTCCATCTTGTCTCCTGCATATGTCATCAACTGGGGAACCCTCTCCTCAACACCAACTGCCACTCTGGACCAGAGTGAAGAGAGAGGGGGCCAGGGGACAGTTCCATCTTGTCTCCTGCATATGTCATCAACTCGGGACCCCTCTCCTCAACACCAACTGCCACTCTGGGCCAGAGTGAAGAGAGAGGGGGCCAGGGGACAGTTCCATCTTGTCTCCTGCATATGTCATCAGCTGGGGACCCCTCCCCCCAACATCAACTGCCACTCTGGACCAGAGTGAAGAGAGAGGGGGCCAGGGGACAGTTCCACCTTGTCTCTTGCATATGTCATCAGCTGGGGACCCCTCCCCCCAACATCAACTGCCACTCTGGGCCAGAGTGAAGAGAGAGGGGGCCAGGGGACAGTTCAATCTTATCTCTTGCATATGTCATCAGCTGGGGACCCCTCCCCCCAACATCAACTGCCACTCTGGGCCAGAGTGAAGAGAGAGGGGGCCAGGGGACAGTTCAATCTTATCTCTTGCATATGTCATCAGCTGGGGACCCCTCCCCCCAACATCAACTGCCACTCTGGGCAAGAGTGAAGAGAGAGGGGACCAGGGAACTGTTCCATCTTGTCCCCTGCATATGTCATCAACTGGGGACCCCTCTCCTCAACACCAACTGCCGCTCTGGGCCAGAGTGAAGAGAGAGGGGGCCAGGGGACAGTTCCATCTTGTCTCTTGCATATGTCATCAGCTGGGGACCCCTCCCCCCAACATCAACTGCCACTCTGGGCCAGAGTGAAGAGAGAGGGGACCAGGGGACAGTTCCATCTTGTCTCCTGCATATGTCATCAACTGGGGAACCCTCTCCTCAACACCAACTGCCACTCTGGACCAGAGTGAAGAGAGAGGGGGCCAGGGGACAGTTCCATCTTGTCTCCTGCATATGTCATCAACTGGGGACCCCTCTCCTCAACACCAACTGCCACTCTGGGCCAGAGTGAAGAGAGAGGGGGCCAGGGGACAGTTCCATCTTGTCTCCTGCATATGTCATCAGCAGGGGACCCCTCTCCTCAACACCAACTGCCGCTCTGGGCCAGAGTGAAGAGAGAGGGGGCCAGGGGACAGTTCCATCTTGTCTCTTGCATATGTCATCAGCTGGGGACCCCTCCCCCCAACATCAACTGCCACTCTGGGCCAGAGTGAAGAGAGAGGGGACCAGGGGACAGTTCCATCTTGTCTCTTGCATATGTCATCAGCTGAGGACCCCTCCCCCCAACATCAACTGCCACTCTGGGCCAGAGTGAAGAGAGAGGGGACCAGGGGACAGTTCCATCTTGTCTCTTGCATATGTCATCAGCTGGGGACCCCTCTCCTCAACACCAACTGCCACTCTGGGCCAGAGTGAAGAGAGAGGAGACCAGGGGACAGTTCCATCTTGTCTCTTGCATATGTCATCAGCTGGGGACCCCTCTCCTCAACACCAACTGCCACTCTGGGCCAGAGTGAAGAGAGAGGGGGCCAGGGGACAGTTCCATCTTATCTCTTGCATATGTCATCAGCTGGGGACCCCTTCCCCCAAGACAAAATGCCGCTTTGGACCAAAGTGGAGAGAGAGGGGGCCAGGGGACAGTTCCATCTTGTCTCCTGCATATGTCATCAACTGGGGAACCCTCTCCTCAACACCAACTGCCACTCTGGACCAGAGTGAAGAGAGAGGGGGCCAGGGGACAGTTCCATCTTGTCTCCTGCATATGTCATCAACTCGGGACCCCTCTCCTCAACACCAACTGCCACTCTGGGCCAGAGTGAAGAGAGAGGGGGCCAGGGGACAGTTCCATCTTGTCTCCTGCATATGTCATCAGCTGGGGACCCCTCCCCCCAACATCAACTGCCACTCTGGACCAGAGTGAAGAGAGAGGGGGCCAGGGGACAGTTCCACCTTGTCTCTTGCATATGTCATCAGCTGGGGACCCCTCCCCCCAACATCAACTGCCACTCTGGGCCAGAGTGAAGAGAGAGGGGGCCAGGGGACAGTTCAATCTTATCTCTTGCATATGTCATCAGCTGGGGACCCCTCCCCCCAACATCAACTGCCACTCTGGGCCAGAGTGAAGAGAGAGGGGGCCAGGGGACAGTTCAATCTTATCTCTTGCATATGTCATCAGCTGGGGACCCCTCCCCCCAACATCAACTGCCACTCTGGGCAAGAGTGAAGAGAGAGGGGACCAGGGAACAGTTCCATCTTGTCCCCTGCATATGTCATCAACTGGGGACCCCTCTCCTCAACACCAACTGCCGCTCTGGGCCAGAGTGAAGAGAGAGGGGGCCAGGGGACAGTTCCATCTTGTCTCTTGCATATGTCATCAGCTGGGGACCCCTCCCCCCAACATCAACTGCCACTCTGGGCCAGAGTGAAGAGAGAGGGGACCAGGGGACAGTTCCATCTTGTCTCTTGCATATGTCATCAGCTGGGGACCCCTCCCCCCAACATCAACTGCCACTCTGGGCCAGAGTGAAGAGAGAGGGGACCAGGGGACAGTTCCATCTTGTCTCTTGCATATGTCATCAGCTGGGGACCCCTCTCCTCAACACCAACTGCCACTCTGGGCCAGAGTGAAGAGAGAGGGGACCAGGGGACAGTTCCATCTTGTCTCTTGCATATGTCATCAGCTGGGGACCCCTCCCCCCAACATCAACTGCCACTCTGGGCCAGAGTGAAGAGAGAGGGGACCAGGGGACAGTTCCATCTTGTCCCCTGCATATGTCATCAACTGGGGACCCCTCTCCTCAACACCAACTGCCGCTCTGGGCCAGAGTGAAGAGAGAGGGGGCCAGGGGACAGTTCCACCTTGTCTCCTGCATATGTCATCAACTGGGGACCCCTCTCCCCAACACCAACTGCCACTCTGGGCCAGAGTGAAGAGAGAGGGGGCCAGGGGACAGTTCCACCTTGTCTCCTGCATATGTCATCAACTGGGGACCCCTCTCCTCAACACCAAATGCCACTCTGGGCCAGAGTGAAGAGAGAGGGGGCCAGGGGACAGTTCCACCTTGTCTCCTGCATATGTCATCAACTGAGGACCCCTCTCCCCAACACCAACTGCCACTCTGGGCCAGAGTGAAGAGAGAGGGGGCCAGGGGACAGTTCCACCTTGTCTCCTGCATATGTCATCAGCTGGGGACCCCTCTCCTCAACACCAACTGCCACTCTGGGCCAGAGTGAAGAGAGAGGGGGCCAGGGGACAGTTCCACCTTGTCTCCTGCATATGTCATCAACTGGGGACCCCTCTCCTCAACACCAAATGCCACTCTGGGCCAGAGTGAAGAGAGAGGGGGCCAGGGGACAGTTCCATCTTGTCTCCTGCATATGTCATCAACTGGGGACCCCTCTCCTCAACACCAAATGCCACTCTGGACCAGACTGAAGAGAGAGGGGGCCAGGGGACAGTTCCATCTTGTCTCCTGCATATGTCATCAGCTGGGGACCCCTCCTTCAAACACCAACGGCTGCTCTGGGCCGGAGTGAAGAGAGAGGGGGCCAGGGGACAGTTCCATCTTGTCTCCTGCATATGTCATCAGCTGGGGACCCCTCCTTCAAACACCAACGGCTGCTCTGGGCCAGAGTGAAGAGAGGGGGGGCCAGGGGACAGTTCCATCTTGTCTCCTGCGTATGTCATCAACTGGGGACCCCTCCCCCCAGCACCAACGGCTGCTCTGAACCAAAGTGGAGAGAGAGGGGGCCAGGGGACAGTTCCATCTTGTCTCCTGCATATGTCATCAGTTCGGGAACCCTCCACCCAGTACCAACTGCTGCCCTGGGCCAGAATAAAGAGAGAGGGGGCCCGTGGACAGTTCCATCTTGTCCGCTGCATATGTCATCAGCTGGGGACCCCTCCTCTCAGTACCCACTGCCACTCTGGGCCAGAGTGAAGAGAGGAGGGGGCAGAAGACAGTTCCATCTTGACTCCTGTGCTATCCTAATAATATAATATAATGCAATATAATAAAATATATTGTATATACATATAATATTGATAATATTATAATGTAATGCAATATAATACTAATAATAATATGATATAATTATATATTTATATTACATGTAATATTACTAATAATATTATGATATAATAGTATAGCACAATATAGTAATATTTAATATTGATATTGTACTATGCTAATGATATAATATATTGTGTGTATGTGCGTGTGTGTGTGTGTGTGTGTGTGTATATATATATATATATATATATATATATATATATATATATATATATTGTAAGCCGCTCTGAGTCCCCTTTGGGGCAAAAAAAGCAGCATATAAATGCCATAAATAAATAAATATTGAGACTGAAGGGCATTATATACATGATAGAATAATAGTGTTGGAAGAAACCACATGGAACTTCCAGCCCAACCCCCTTCTGCCAGGCATGAAAAGCACCCCCAACAGATGGCCATCCAGTCTGTTTAAAACTCTCCAAAAAGGAGTCTCTACCAGACTTCCAGGCAGTGAGTTCCACTGCTAAACAGCTGTTCTTACGGTCAAGAAGTTCTTCCAAATGTTCAGGTGGAATCTCCTTCCATTTGAACCCATTGCTCCATTGGCAGCAGGAAACAAGCTTGCTTCCTCTTCCTTCAAATATTTAAACATGCCTATCATATTTCCTCAAACTTTCTTCTGTAGGCTAAACACGCCAAGTTCTTTGAGCTGCTTCTCAAAGGGATTGACGTTTTCCAGACCTTTGATCGTTTTAGTCACCTGTCTCTGGAGACGAACCATCTTGTCAATATCCCCCTTGAATCCTGTGGGCTCAAATCCAACTGTTTTACTAATTGTGGAGTCTTGGCAAAGCTCCCTTAGAAAGACAGGCCTCTCCATCTGGACCAGAATTGTTTGCTCGGATGGGTGGTAGCTCTCCAGAGTTCTTCACATCACCTCCTACTTAATGCTTTCATTGGAAGAGTCACGGTTGGAACCTCAAACTTTCTCTTCAGTTAAGTTGCGGTACTTTGTCCCTGGGGTCTGCAACCAAACCTGACATTAGGCATCCTAGAGTCCCAATTTGCAAAAATGGAAGGGAATAAATAAAACGATGAATGGGTAAAAGGTTGGGTTGATTGGTACACCTGCATGATTCATGTGCATGCAGAGAATACAATATGAAAACGTCATTTTGGGATCTTGGATCTTGTTAGTGATCCCTACTGCTCTCTAGCCACCTGCCATCATGACACAACTGGCACATAATAATAATAATAATAATAATAATAATAATAATAATAATTGCAAAATGCCACCTTACTTGGATCTGCATGCATCATTCGAAAATACATTACACAGTCCTAGTCACCTAGATGCTTGGGAAGTGTTCAACTTGTGATTTGGTGTTACGAAATCCAGCATATAGATCTCGTTTGCTGTGGCATACTGTGTTTTTGTGTCAGTAAAATAATAATAATAATAATAATAATAATAATAATTTACTTATATACCACCCTATCTCTCCAAGAGGACTCAGGGCGGTTTCCAACATAAGGCAAAACATTCAACTGCCAAAAAAGAAAACCATACCACCAAATTAAATAAACATCATAAAAAAGAAACATAAAATCCTGATAAAACAAACACACAATTTTAAAACACGTTCCATTATAACTCAATCAGAGGAATTTAAAATATTAATGGCCAGAATTACGAAATGGACATGGCCAACTATGAAAGGGCTAGAAAAGATCTAGTGCAACAGAGTGTCATAGGGCCCTATGGAAGTTTTCAGGTCCCTATGGAAGGAGGACAGGGTAGGGACTTGCCTAATCTCTCTGGGGAGGGAGTTCCAAAGTCTGGGGGCCACCACTGAGGAGGCCCTCTCCTTCATCCCCACCAATTGTGTTTGAGATGGTGGTGGGAGCGAGAGGAAGGTCTCCCCGGCAGATCTTAGAACCCGCACTGGTTCATAGGTGGAGATGCAATCATGAAGATAGGCAATGCCTGAACACAGCCTTGATCCATCCCCTGGCAGTGCAAGCCAATGTGGACAGCAGGCTGATTTGGGTTGCCAAAACTCCAGCATATTTCCTGACTTTGCATAACATGAGATTGAACTGGACTAACCCATAATAATAATAATAATAATAATAATAATAAGAAGAAGAAGAAGAAGAAGAAGAAGACAACGACAATGACGACTTTGGCATAAGCCAGCCAAGGTGGTCCCAGTGCCTAAAGACCTTGGCCTGCACTTAAACACAATCAGCGCTGCAAAATGACCACCTGCCAGCTGCAAAACGCCACCTTACTGGGATCTGCACGCATTATTTGCCTATACATCACACAGTCCTAGACCAGGGGTCCTCAAACTAAGGCCCGGGGGCCGGATGCGGCCCTGCAAGATCATTTACCCAGCCCTCGCTCAGGGTCAACAACAACAATCCTATCTCATCAACAGGCCCACTCTTTCCATTGAAATACTAAGAATTTTTTATTTGTTAAAATTGTTCTTAATTTTAATTATTGTATTGTTTTTAAGTGTTTTTTGCACTACAAATAAGACATGTGCAATGTGCATAGGAATTTATTCATGTTTTATTCAATTTATAATCCGGCCCTCCAACAGTTTGAGGGACTGTGACCTGGCCCTCTGTTTACAAAGTTTGAGGACCCCTGGTCCTAGACACTTGGGAAGTGTCTGACATGTGATCCAATACAAGAGCCAGCAGAGCAATCTTGTTTGCTGTGGACTCATCTTGTTGTGTTTCAAATTATTATTATTATTATTATTATTATTATTATTTCTTATCCACCTTTCCTCATGGCTCAAGGTGGGTTACAACATCGCTAAAATACACAATCACCTAAAAACATTCTACAGAACACACATAGGGTTGCTGTGAGTTTGCTGGGCTATATGGCCATGTGCCAGAAGCATTCTCTTCTGATATTAGACCCACATCCATGGCAGGCATCCCCAGAGGTTGTGAGGTCTGTTGAAAACTAGGCAAGTGCTACATTCAGCAAAGGACAAGAGGGATCCTCTCACCTTTGCAGGAGTCTACCATATACCATGAAGCTGTGGACAAGTTTACATAGGGACGCCCAAACACAAGATTGCCAGACACGAGTAAAGGACCATGAAAGGCACTGCAGACTAATTCAACCTGAGAAGTCAGCCATAACAGAGCACCTGAGGAACGAACCTGGACACAGCATATTATTGGAGAACACAGAAATCGTAGACCACTCTCACAGCCCCCATGTCAGGCTACACAGAGAAGGCACTGAAATCCAAAGCATGTGGACAATTTCAACAAAATGGAGGAAACCATGAAAAAATGAACAAAATCTGGCTACCATTATTTTTTTAAAAAACTCTAAAATCAGGACAGTAAATAATAAGCAAAACTCAAAAAGTGGGGGAATTCCAGATAATAATCAATCAAGACAAAACAAACACAAATCCACTACAAGTCATGGTACATAAATCACAAAGGTAAATGTTTTTTTTAAGCTTATATAATACAATATTAAATGTATAACCAACATATATGATGCAGCATTGGGCAATATACAATGAACAAAAGACTGTTTATGCAGTGATTTTACATCAGTAACAAGAGTAGATTCTCTCTTGCTGTAAAGCAGACTTCTCTTAAGGGCACTCTTCTCTGAAGAGGGGAGTTTCCAGTCCCTTGTAAGAGGATATCCACGTAGAGGATTTCCAGACCGGTTTCGACTAACGTCTTCCTCAGGTGGAGAAATGTGAAGAGTACAATGAAGTGGACATCCAGTTCTCCAAAATAATCATTCTTCCTCGGGTGGATAAGAATACAATGAAACAGTGGATCTAAATATACACAGGTGGCCAGAACATGTCCCAAAAGGGACAAACATTTCCATATGTTGCTAACATGTAAGGCGTACAAAACAAAAGAGGCATAGGGACTTACATCAGGTTCCCCTAAACCTAATAATCAATCAAGGCCAGCTAATACTTCTGAACAGATGATTCACCCAGGCAGCAACCAGTCAGGCTTTGAAGCTACAAAGTCATTCAATGCTAATCAAAGTGACCATTTGCAACATTCACACTTGCCTCTTTCTCCCACCCTGGACATCATTCCACAGATATATAAACTTCACTTGCCTAGTTTCCAACATACCTCACAACCTCTGAAGATGCCTACCATAGATGTGGGTGAAACATCAGAAGAGAATGCTTCTGGAACATTCATTTATTTATTTTATCTCCTGCATTTATAACCCACCCTTCTCACCCCCGAAGGTGGACTCATCATGGCCATACAGTCCGGAAATTCACAGCAACCTAGTGATTCCAGCCATGAAAGCCTTTGACAACACATACAATACACATAGTTTGAGAAATCCAGACCACAAACAGAGGAGCGATTTTTTTGAAATGAAAAAAGCAAAGGAAGGCTGTCCTGTTAATGGTTAAGTTGAGATCTGATTATCTGCCGACGTTACTTTTCAGTGAGGGGAAAATTCACACTTCCACTGTGACCTTTTAGCAAATATAAAGCTGGGGAAAAACAATGTCCTTTTCATTTGCAAAGAATAAGAAATCAGATACCGATTGGAGTGCAGTGTTTGCCTTTGCAGAAGAACAAAACGGGTCTGACTATGAATTCAGTCTTGTGTGTACCATCCTATTGGCATGTGCTTTGGAATGGCTATGATTGTCAAAGATGCAAGAAGAGGGGGAAATGACATTGGCTTTGGATCTGATTGCATAGGCCTGTTTCTCATGCACTTAGAGTATTGCTTTTTAAATAAAAAAAATGAAAATACACAATTTCCTCTCCATCCATAGTGCTTTAATGATATGACTTTCCATATAATGAGTTGTATTATAGAGAGCAATGTAAATAATATCTCACAAAACTACCGATCCCAACATTATGTAGCATTGATCCATTGCAGTAAATGTGATGTCAAAGAGCGATAATTCTCCAGTGTGGATGCAGCCGTTGTGTTCATATTCAGAAAGTCATGCTGTCCATGTAATGGTCAACAGAGAGATCTGGATTGCTGTGAGATTTCTGGGCTCTGTGGCCATGTTTCAGAAGCGTTCTTTCTTTAGGAGAGAATGCTTCTGGAACATGGCTGTACAGCCTGGAAAACTCTCAACAATCCAGTGATTGCAGCCATGAAAGCCTTCAACAAAACAGTTTTATTATACTTTTTGAAATGACTTTCCATATAATGAGCTGTATTATAGAGAGCAATGTAAATAACTCACAAAACTACAGATCCCAACATTCTACAGCATTGATGCCTTGCAGTAAATGTGATGTCAAAGACCTCTAATTCTCCAGTGTGGATGCAGCCATTGTCATATTTGTGGGATTAATATATGCAGATTCAAGCAGTTAAGAGTTCCAATAGACAATATGTTGAGCTTTCTCTCCAAGCTCTCCATCCATTTCGATATGCATTTCCACTCAATTTTGAATACTGACTTCAATTGGTGCCAAAAGACATGGAGAACCTCTACACTTTCCATGTAATGGTCAATAGAGAGATCTGGGTTGCTGTGAGTTTTCTGGACTGTATGACCATGTCCCAGAAGCATTCTCTCTTTAGGAGAGAATGCTTCTGGAACATGGCCATACAGCCTGGAAAGCTCACAACAATCCAGTGATTCTGGCCATGAAAGCCTTCGAAAATACAGGTGTATTATACTTTTTTACCATCAAGTGTAGTGAGAACCTGGCTGGTGGATTAGTCAGATTCCTGGACTGGTGCTTACGAGAACCATATTTAGGTCCCGTCTCAGTGAGTTTGCTTGCTGATGGGGATAGCAAACCTCTTCAGTTCTAGTTATGGCAGTGGTTCTCAACCTTCCTAATGTTGCGATCCCTTAATACAGTTCCTCATGTTATGGTGACCCCCAACCATAGAATTATTTTTATTGTTATGTCATAACTGTAATTTTGCTACTATTATGAATATGCACTATCTGATATGCACGATGTATTTTCATTCACTGGACCAAATTGGGCACAAATACCCAATTTGCCCAAATTTGAATACTGGTGGGGTTGGGGGGAATTGGTTTTGTCATTTGAGAGTTGTAGTTGCTGGGATTTATGGTGCATCTACAATCAAAGAGCATCCTAATGTAAGACTGTAGGTTTTATATAGCAATATTAAATGAACACTCACAAGCCGGTTTTGCTTGGAAATGAATATATTGCTTGTATCTCTGCAGCAAAGAAAGACACTACGGACTTTTTCCCACCACCACTTCCTTTTATACACTTTTCCTGCCCATCTCCCCTTCTTCTCAGTTTCCTTATTAGAACTTGTTACTTCACAAGTTCCCATACAAGGTTTCCAGCGTCCTCTGCTGGCTTCAAAATGTCACAGAGAGAATTGAGGCAGCCAGGATGATTCAGTCAGGATGTCACAGAGGGAATTTGTGATGTTTTTATGCCATCGGAAATTGACTCCTGACACCTGAACTCCACCAATGATGGAACTGAACCAAACCCGGTACACAGAACTCCCATGACCAAGAGAAAACACTAGAAGGGTTTGGTGGGCATTGACCTTGAGTTTTGGAGTTGTAGTTCACCTACATCCAGAGAGCACTGTGGACTCAAACAATGATGGATCTGGACCAAACTTGGAATGAATACCCAATATGCCCAAATGTGGCCCCCTGCGGAGTTTGGAGAAAATAGACCTTGACATTTGGGAGTTGTAGTTGCTGGGATTCATAGTTCACCTACAATCAAAGAGCATTCTGAACCCCACCAAAGATAGAATTGGACCTACCTTTCCACACAGAACCCAAATACTATGTTTTTTTTATGGTCTTTGGCAACCCCTCTGACAGCCTCTCATGACCCCCCCCCCCCCAGAGGTCCCGACCCGCAGGTTGAGAAATGTTGAGTTATGGGAACAGAGTAAATCTTCCCATGCCATTGCCTTTCTAGTCAAATACGAACTTACACATTCGAAGAGGAAGATTTTACGCTATTCTGATTCCCCATCCACCTGATCAAAGGAAAAGAAATGTATTTGCTTGTAGAAATAGTTCCTATTGCCACCTGCTGGCAATATGTATAATTCTGGACCAGCCTGAGCATCAAATGCAGCCTGACGAAAAATCCCCAGGCAAAGGATATGACTATAACTAACTACAATCACATTTACATTATCACGGTTATTTCTCCTTCTCTTCGGGCCCTTCCAGACAGGACCTATATCCCAGGATCTGAACCCAGGTTTTCTGTTTATCCCAGATTATCTGACATTGGAAACTCATATAATCTAGTTTAAAGCACTAGTGGTAGTAGGAATTTTATTGATGAGCCCTTAGAGCATATCACAATATCACACAAAACAACAGGGCCTGAAAAGATTTGATTGCACTATATGTAGTAAGTTAAAATAATACACTTACAACATTACAGTAAGTAAATATGATAAGATATGATAAAACTGATAAAACAGCTTGCCTGTTCAAGGTGCTTAAGATCATGTGGGGAGGCCCTGCTCTTGATTCCGTCTGCCTCGCAAGTGCGATTGGCAGAGATGAAGGACGGCCTCCTCAGTGGTGGCTCCCCAGCTATAGATCTCCTTCCCCGGGGATATTAGATTGGCCCCCTCCCTCCTGACTTTCCGAAAAAAGTATTGACCTGGCTCTTTGAGCAAGCTTTTGAGAATGCAGCAGAATAGATAACACGGAACTATGAATGATGAACATGGAATGGACAGACGATGTGACTGGATAATGTTTTTAACAGCGATTGACACCGATGATTATATGCTTTAACGGTTTTTATATATGTTTTATATTGTAATGTTGATTGTTTTTAATGGCACTTTTATGAATGCTGGCATCGAACTGTGCCAATCTGTAACCCGCCTTGCCTCGCTGTATGGCTGAGAAAGGCGGGCTATAAACATCGTAAATAAATAAATAAATAAATAAATCTGAATATATATTTCCTTATCACCCCAGTTTTAATCCAGTTTAAAGCAGAAAAGCTGAGATCAGATCCTGGGATATAGGGCCTGTCTGGAAGGGCCCTCTGTTTCTCTTCATTGTCCTCAGTCCACACAAACACACAAGGAAAGAACATTGTGACAGCACGAGTGTCGCCACCTATGTGTAGAACTGTTAGTTGCAAGATTGAAACTGTTGTATCATGCTTAATCCTGCCTTTTTACCCTGCCTATGTATAGTTGGATTGATTGGTTATTTATAGCTGTCGATCAGTGTTGTTTGCACCAGTTGAACTGCTTTTTCAGCTCAATTGTTTGGCTCCACCTCTTCCTGGAGGAGGGGAGTGCTTCCCTTTTTAATTCCACGTTCAGATTTTCTATCAGATGAATGCGAGTAAGAGACTTGGCTCTGAAAGCCCCTGATTAAGTTACCTCTCAGCACCAATTCTGAGGTTCTTACCCTTGAGACTTATGCTTCATGTTCAGATCAACTTGGAAGTCTCAAGTGCCTTCAGACCAGTTCCTTTGGCACCTATGTCTTCAAACATAGGCCATCTGGACTGGGGTTGTGGATTGCTCCGGCATTCACAGCCATTGAGAAAGAGGGGTCTGGAAAAGCTTCTCAGCTTCAAAACTTCTTGGACCCAAGACAACCAGAGACTGTAATGTACATTTTCCTTCGCCCCTTATTGCTTAAACAGATAACTCTTTGTGAACAATAAAACTTATTTTGAATTATCTACAGTATTTGGGTCTTTGAGAATTCCAGTTTCCTGAAGGAGGGCAAGAAGCAATCCCCTGAGGAAAGGTCCATGCCTCTTTCACTAAGAGATATAGCCCCCAGGCGTGACGGCACAAACACCCTACTGATGTCTTTCCCAAATCACCTTGATCCATATGCATGTGGGATTTTTGCTTGCTTTAAAAAAGTCCCTCAATTCTCATCAGTGAGTTTCTAGTGTTTAGGCTTTCAGTGCTAGAGACAATTTAATGAAAAACTTTCCAATAAGTCATCTCAATGGCTCTCCCCCTTACTCCACCTCTACTCCATCCCTACCCCAGTGTTGGCTCTGGGGAATTATGAACTACCACCTGAAAGGCTCGCCTTTGGGAAAACATGGCCTTTTGAATCAGCTTTCACCAACACTCCAGGAATATGAAGAACTTCAGATCAATAATAGCAAAGACCTCTTTAGTCCTACACTGTCACTTCTATCTTCTTTCACTTGCAGTGACCAGCATGCTGACAAGAGATGGGAGGACATCAGTATGCGCGCCAGCATTGTGAGTTCTTTAAGCCAGAAAATGACTGCAGACTCTTGGAGAAACATTTTAAGCTGTAGAACCTATATATATTGAAAAGTATCATAATGCTGAGCATTTAAACTCAACCAACCCATGTGTCCATATCAGAAACTGCAGAGAATCACATAGGCTTAAAGCAAGAAGGCACCACAAGGGAGATCTAGTCCAACTCCCTACCATACAGGAATACCTAACTAAGGGTGCTTCCAGACAGCACAAAAATGCAGGTTTAAGAGGAAGACCAAAAAAAAGGGACCTGAGAGCAGGTACTTCTTTCGGAAAAATGCTGCACTTGCAGAGCTCAGGCAGTGTTGTATTTCATTGTCAATGTAGTGGTAAGCTACTAGGGCTGGGCGGTTTCGTTTCGTTAATTCGTAATTCGTTAAAAAGTCGTTATTTTTTTATACAACGAAGCGATAACGAACCATTCTGGAGCAACTTAAAAACAAAACGAATTTTTAAATTCGTTTCGCAAATGCTTCAGATTCGTTATGTATTCGTTTCGTTATCGGTTTGAGGTCGTTTCGTTATTATTTCCGCATGTCTGGGGCAAGTTTTATAGTTGTTTTTTGTTTAATTAGTGAAAAAAAAATATAATATCACACCAACAGTCAACAACAGAGGGAAGCTTCAGAAGTTCCCCCTGTCCCATTTGGAGGGTTTTTTTAGCGTATTGCGCGGTTGCGTCCGCCATTAACGAATTGATTCGTTATTGTTTCGTATTTGTTTTGTTAATGTTTCGTAATTTTTTTTACATTTACGAAATTTCGTAAATATCGAACTTTTTAAAAGAAAAATTTCGGAATTCTTTTAAATATCGAAACGCAAAACCCCCCAAAAAACGAATCGATTTTAGAAACATTTTTTTCCGTTGTTACCCAGGCCTATAAGCTACTATATTTTTTCTTTGGCAGAAAAAATGAAATGCAAAGATACAGAATGGGGGACGATGCCTGGCTTGAGAGCAGTATGTGTGAAAAAGATCTTGGAGTCCTCGTGGGGAGGAAGGGGAACATGAGCCAACAATGTGATGTGGCGGCAAAAAAAGCCCATGGGATTTTGGCCTGCATCAACAGGAGCCTAGTGTCTAGATCTAGGGAAGTAATGCTACCCCTCTATTCTGCTTTGGTTAGACCACATCTGGAATATTGTGTCCAATTCTGGGCACCACAATTCAAGAGAGATATTGACAAGCTGGAATACTGTGTCCAGAGGAGGGCGACTAAAATGATCAAGGGTCTGGAGAACAAGCCCTATGAGGAGCGGCTTAGGGAACTGGGCATATTTAGCCTGAAGAAGAGAAGGCTGAGAGGAGATATGATGAGGGCCAGGTATAAATATGTGAGAGGAAGCCACAGGGAGGAGGAGGAGGGAGCAAGCTTGTTTTCTGCTTCCCTGGAGACTAGGATGCCGAACAATGGCTTCAAACTACAAGAGAGGAGATTCCATCTGAACATTAGGAAGAACTTCCTGACTGTGAGAGCCGTTCAGCAGTGGAACTCTCTGCCCCGGAGTGTGGTGGAGGCTCCTTCTTTGGAAGCTTTTAAGCAGAGGCTGGATGGCCATCTGTCAGGGGTGATTTGAATGCAATATTCCTGCTTCTTGGCAGAATGGGGTTGGACTGGATAATGGCCCAGGAGGTCTCTTCCAACTCTTGGATTCTATGATTCTAGGATTCTACACATGGCCAAGCAGTAAACAAAAGAATTGGGAATGGGATAAGTGCAAAACTGCCACATTCTGCATAATAGTATTAGTAGCAAATATCCCTACATAGGCTTGAGCATTCCCTCCCCTTTTGTTATGTGTTCATCTATATCAGAGGTCCTCAAACTAAGGCCCGGGGCCCAAATATGGCCCTCCAAGGTCATTTATCCGGCCCTCACTCAGGGTGAGCCTAAGTCTGAAACGACTTGAAAGCACACAACAACAACAACAACAACAACAACAACAACAACAATCCTATCTCATCAGCCAAAAGCAGGCCCACACTTCCCATTGAAATACCAATAAGTTTATATTTGTCAAAATTGTTCTTCATTTTAATTATTGTATTGTTTTTAAGTGTTTTTTTGCACTACAAATAAGAGATGTGCAGTGTGCATAGGAATTCATTCATGGTTTTTTTTCAAATTGCAATCCGGCCCGCCAACAGTTTGAGAGACTATAACCTGGCCCTCTGTTTAAAAAGTTTGAGGAACCCTGATCTATATAAATAAAAATGTAATGTTCGTTTGTGGGATTAACAGAACTCAAAAACCACTGGACGAATTGACACCAAATTTGGACACAAGACACCTAATGTATGTCCTTCACTAAAAAAAAAAAAAAAATGATTTTGTCATTTGGGCGTTGTAGTTGCTGGGATATATAGTTCACCTACAATCAAAGAACATTCTGAACCCCACCAACGATGGAATTGAACCAAACTTGGTACACAAAACTCCCATCACCAACAGAAAATACTGGAAGGGTTTGGTGGCCATTGGCCTTTGGTTTTGGAGTTGTAGTTCACCAACATTCAGAGATCACTGTGGACTCAAACAATGATGGATCTGGACGAAACTTGGCACAAATACTCAATATTCCCAAATGTGAACACTGGTTATTTATTTATCGAGTCATCAGCAACCAGTCAATTATATTACATTTCTAACAGAACAAAACAAACAAACAGACAAAATACAAAAATACAAAATACAGAATACAAAATTTGTGAGTTTGGTAGTTGACTAAATGTCCTTTGAGCAGTATCTGGCCACTTGGAGTGCCTCTGGTGTTGCCGCAAGGAGGTCCTCCATGGTGCATGTAGCGGGGCTCAGGTTGCATTGCAGCAAGTGGTCAGTGGCTTGCTCTTCTCCACACTCGCACGTCGAGGATTCCACTTTGTGGCCCCATTTCTTTAGGTTGGCTCTGCATCTCGTGGTGCCAGAGCGCAGTCTGTTCAGCGCCTTCCAAGTCTTCTGTGTGCCCAGGGGGGAGTCTCTCATTTGGTATCAGCCATTGGTTGAGGTGCTGGGTTTGGGCCTGCCACTTTTGGACTCTCGCTTGCTGAGGTGTTCCAGCAAGTGTCTCTGTAGATCTTAGAAAACTATTTCTAGATTTAAGTCGTTGACGTGCTGGCTGATACCCAAACAAGAGATGAGCTGGAGATGTCTCTGCCTTGGTCCTTTCACTATTGGCTGCTACTTCCCGGCGGATGTCAGATGGTGCAATACCGGCTAAGCAGTGTAATTTCTCCGGTGGTGTAGGGCGCAGACACCCTGTGATAATGCGGCATGTCTCATTAAGAGCCACATCCACTGTTTTAGTGTGGTGAGATGTGTTCCACACTGGGCATGCATACTCAGCAGCAGAGTAGCACAGCGCAAGGGCAGATGTCTTCACTGTATCTGGTTGTGATCCCCAGGTTGTGCCAGTCAGCTTTCGTATGATATTGTTTCTAGCGACCACTTTTTGCTTGATGTTCAGGCAGTGCTTCTTGTAGGTAAGAGCACGGTCCAGAGTGACTCCCAGGTATTTGGGTGTGCTGCAATGCTCCCGTGGGATTCCTTCCCAGGCGATCTTCAGAGCTCGGGATGGACACTGGTGGAGTTTGGGGGAAATAGAATCTTGACATTTGGGAGTTGTAGTTGCTGGGATTTATAGTTCACCTACAGTCAAAGAACATTCTGAACCCCACCAACGATAGAATTGGGACAAACCTCCCATAGAACCCCCACGTGGGCCACAGCAACACGTGGCAGGGGACGGCTAGTTGAGTATAAGTTCTATACTTCAGATAGGCAGATCATTTCCCTGTGCAAACAGATCTGGTGAAGACTCAATCTTCACAAGGACTCAATTGCATATGAGGAAAATGTGCCGGTGAACGAATGGGTCCTCGTCTCATTCACTCAACCTTCCTTCCTCACCATCCCTTCTTCTGCTTGGAGTTCTGCACTCACTATAAACAGAAACAGAGACATGAACTTGAGACTCCTCATCACGACTAATACGTACCAATTCTGCCTCCATCACTCAACTCCACTGCTACTCTTGACTGCTCTTGAGTTCAGAAGGCCACCTGGCTTCATGATCTTAAAGGGCTTTGGAACACACTTCCTGCCATTCCATTCCGTAATATTCAAGCCTCCGGCCATGATGGAAGCCACTCATCTAAATAGTGAGCACAATCTTGATGCAAGATCTTATACCAAAGGGAAAATCTTAAGCTATGTTTTTGACAGGGCGTGCTACCTTCTGAATAATGTAGTTCCAGCTCATATTATCAATGCATTGATCTCACGTTCCAAAGGTTGGCAGGATGCAACTCAAAGGCAGTTGGCTCCTTGTGTTTTGCATTCACAGGTGGCTTCCAAGGTGAGACCAAATTTGAAAAGTGTGTTTTCTCACCATTCCGTTCTTGCTCATCTCATTGCCATCTGACACTTTTTTAGAACTCTCTAGAATAGTGATTTCTAAAATCAATTCCAAAATTACACCCTATCAACGTTGGCACATTTTTTTCAGTTCTTTCATTTGAGGTTCACAACCATGTTAGCATCACAGACATTGGCATTGTCTGAACGCATCTCCCTTTAGGAACCACTGTGGAAACTAAGATCTTCTGGGGAGGCCCTGCTCTCAGTCCCACCACTATCACAGGCGCATTTGGCGGGGATGAGAGACAGGACCTTCTCAGTGATTGCCCCCTGGTTATAGAACTCCCTTTCTGGCAATATTGGATCATCCCCCTCCCTCCTGTCCTTCAGAAGGATGGTGAAGACCTGGCTGTAGGACCAAGCCTTTGGGGCAGTGCAATGAGGCAAAATGGTGTCTTGAGATGGTTTATAAGCAACCTTTAATGTGAATATAAGTGATTTTAATGTTTGTATATATTTATGGTTTTATGTCCCAGCATTGAATGTTTGCCGTATATATGTTGTGCTTTGCCCTGAGTCCCCTGCGGGGTGAGAAGGGTGGAATATAAATGTTTTAAATAAATAAATAAATGAATAAATAAATGCAACTGTCCTGTTCTAGACAACACAACAACAGAGCAGATATAAATGATCAATGACCATGAACAGACAGGAGGTTTAAGGTCCAAGTATAGAATCACAATGAGAAATAAATTCAATAATCTGCTTTAGGTTGAAGTAATATACAGAGCCTAGTGAGAGTCATTGCTTCAACCCTCTAAAATAGTGGTTCTCAATTTTTTTTTTTGACCAGGGACCACTTGGCCAGGGACCACTCTCCAACATTAGTACCATTAGTTTTTGGTCAACTTTAGATTCGTTTTGGTTATTTGGAATGCAGATACAGAAAATTGCACATCAGTTCTCATTTCTGATACGGAACATATGCCACCCAGTAGTTGCCATCTGCTCACCTACAGAAAATCATATTTAATAATCTAGAACCGATGTGGTAGTAGTAATCTTTCATGGGTAGTCAGCCTCCCCCTTCCCAAAATCCCCATTGCCCCAGCACTATAAGACGGTTTCGCGAGATCAGTAGCTCCCATTGCCGTGTAGTTTTGAGGCAACTGTGTAGTAATGGTGAGGCCGTGGACCATATTTTTGTTCTTGCAGACCACTGGTGGTCCATGGACCAAAGTTGGGAACCACTGCTCTAGAACTAGAATTAAAGGTTAAACCGAACACATCCTCAGATCATCTGTTTCACCATGGTATTGCTCTATTTGTAAAAGGTAACACTCATGAATACTGACACGGATAAATTCTTCCCAAGGTAGATATTTTTAAGACTGGCAGATGTCTTCAGGGCAACCATGCTGCCCAGGTTCTTATGGCTACATTCCATTTCAGAATCACCCAAATCCCTGGGAGGAGTCACTCTGGACCGTGCTCTGACCTACAAGAAGCACTGTCTGAATATCAAGCAAAAAATGGGTGCTAGAAACAATATCATATGAAAGCTGACTGGCACAACCTGGGGATCACAACCAGACACAGTGAAGACATCTGCCCTTGTGCTTTGCTACTCTGCTGCTGAATATGCATGCCCAGTGTGGAACAGTGGATGTGGCTCTTAATGAGACATGCCACATTATCATGGGTGTCTGCGCCCCACACCACTGGAGAAAGTACACTGCTTAGCCGGTACTGCACCACCTGACATCCGCCAGGAAGTAGCAGCCAATAGTGAAAGGACCAAGGCAGAGACATCCCCAGCTCATCCCTTGTTTGGGTATCAGCCAGCACGTCAATGACTTAAATCAAGAAATAGTTTTCTAAGATCTACAGAGACACTTGCTGGAACACCTCAGCAAGCGAGAGTCCAAAAGTGGCAGGCTCAAGCCCAGAACCTCAACCAATGGCTGATACCAAATGAGAGACTCCCCCCTGGGCACACAGAGGACTGGGTGACTTGGAAGGCGCTGAACAGACTGTGCTCTGGCACCACGAGATGCAGAGCCAACCTTAAGAAATGGGGCCACAAAGTGGAATCCTTGACATGCGAGTGCGGAGAAGAGCAAACCACTGACCACCTGCTGCAATGCACCCTGAGCCCTGCCACATGCACAAGGGAGGACCTCCTTGCAGCAACACCACAAGCACTCCACGGGGCCAGAGACTGCTCAAAGGACATCTAATCAACTACCAAACTTGCAAACTTTGTGTTTTGTTTGTTTGTTTGTTTGTTTGTTAAAAATGCAATACAACTGTTTGTTTTGCTCCTGACACGATAAATAAATTTCAGAATGAAGAGTTTCATGGTCCAGAAGGGAGGGTTTACCTCCCCATCTCAGGTCTCCCTGACCTGCCTCAAGATTCCCTCGTACTGGGCACCTATTCAAAGAAACCAGAACTCCATTGACTTTTTCACCTCCATTTCATAGTGCTGGCTTGCGTTTTCCTTAGATCCCTTTCTTCTGTACTCTTGCTAAATCTATCAATACGTAACTTCATAGAAAGATATATACAGTAGGGAAAGTATTTAGAGAAAACAATTCCATGTAGGAATTTCTAATATCCTGTAACATGATACAAACAAGAGTCCACATGGGAAGGCAAGGAGAATTCAATGAAACTGAATTTACACAAGACATAGTTCATCACAAGATTAAATCTAAGGGAATACTTGGATCCAAGCTCAGATCTTCACTCTTTTTGCCGTCATATTTGCAAGCTGAAAACAGGCAGTGGCTTTTTATCTTTTTGTTACATGGATGTCGCAGTTTGGGTGTGATCCTGGACTCATCACTGAGCCTGGAACCCCAGGTTTCGGCGGTGACCAGGGGAGCATTCGCACAGTTAAAACTTGTGCGCCAACTGCGACCGTACCTTGGGAAGTCTGACTTGGCCACGGTAGTCCACGCTCTGGTTACATCCCGTCTTGACTACTGCAACACTCTCTACGTGGGGTTGCCCTTGAAGACGGCTCGGAAGCTCCAATTAGTCCAACGGTCGGCAGTCATGATACTAACTGGAGTGGAGCGCAGGGAGCACACAACTCCTCTGCTGTACCAGCTCCACTGGCTGCCGATTTGCTACAGGGCTCAATTCAAAGTGCTGGCATTGGCCTTTAAAGCCCTAAACGGTTCTGGCCCAACTTATCTATCCGAACGTATCTCGGCCTATCAGCCCACCAGGACCCTAAGATCTTCGGGAGAGTCCCTGCTCTCTATCCCGCCGGCTTCACAAATGCGGCTGGCAGGAACGAGAGACAGGGCCTTTTCTGTGGTGGCCCCCCGGCTTTGGAACACCCTCCCTATAGAGGTACGATCAGCCTCCTCGCTGATGGTGTTTCGGAAGAGATTGAAGACATGGATGTTTAAACAAGCATTCGGTTAATCCGTTGCAACAAACTTTGATGACTAAGGACTGGTAATCATGGACGACGAATTTTGGATTGTGATTTTAGTTACGAGATGCTTGGGATTATTATTGGTGGCCCAATAATTTGTATTGTATATGTGTTTTATGTTTTAAATTGAATACTGTTTTTTAATTGTTGTAAACCGCAATGAGTCGCCGACTTAGGCTGAGATATTAGCGGTATACAAGCGTATAAATAAATAAATAAATAAATAAATAAATAAGCCACAGGTCCGCAGTCTGGGTGTCCTCCTGGACTCATCACTCACACTTGAGGCTCAGGTGTCGGCGGTATCCGGGAGGGCCTTTCCACAACTGAGACTTGTGCGCCAGCTGCGACCGTACCTCGTGAAGGCTGATCTGGCCGGGGTGGTCCATGCCTTGGTCACCTCTAGAATGGATTACTGCAATGCGCTCTATGTGGGGCTACCCTTGAAGACGGCTCGGAAACTTCAATTGGTCCAGCGGGCGGCAGCCAGGATGTTAACCGGGGCTCATTATCAAGAGAGGTCTACCCCTCTGTTTAAGGAGCTCCACTGGCTGCCATTTATTTTCCGAGCCCAATTCAAGGTGCAGGTGATCACCTACAAAGCCCTGAACGGTTTGGGACCACCCTACCTGTGTGACCGCATCTCCATCTACGAACCCACACGCTTGCTCCGGTCATCTGGGGAGGCCCTGCTCATGATCCCACCCACGTCTCAAGCGCGCTTGGTGGGGACACGGGACAGGGCCTTTTCTGTGCCCCCCCCCCCCCCGACTTTGGAATGCCCTTCCAAAAGATCTTCGCCAGGCCCCTACTTTAGCAGCTTTCAGAAAGAACCTAAAAACTTGGCTGTTCCGATGTGCCTTCTCAGATTAGGAACTCCCCATCCCCAAGTCCTAGAAGCACTTTAGTACAATCAATATTACTGCACACCGCACCATTTTACTCCTACGTTCCTCCTGCCACTCCAGCACTTTTATCCCTGTACCCCATGGCGCTGGCCGGCCCAGTTTTAAAGTGTCTTGATGTATTGTTACTGTTGTTGTTATTTGCTTAACTATTTGATTTGCTTTGTTTACTATTGTTGTGTTATGTTTTTTACTGTATTGTGTTCTGAGGCTTCGGCCTGTGTAAGCCGCATCGAGTCCTTCGGGAGATGCTAGCGGGGTACAAATAAAGTTAATAATAATAATAATAATAATTATACAAAACATACAAAAACAGTTTAAGCAAATTAACAGATTAAAAACATCAATACATAAACAATCTCATGCTCAGTGTTCAGAGTTCCGAATGTCCATTCCGTTCCATCCATTCCTGCTCATCATCGGGTTTTTCCTTTAGCTGCCAGAATGCCCAAAGGCTTGGTCCCACATCCAGGTCTTCAGTTTTTTCCTGAATGACAAAAGGGAGGATGCTGATCTAATTTCCCCGGGGAGTGAGTTCCACAGGTGAGGGGCCACCACCGAGAAGGCCCTGCTCCTCGTCCCCGCCAATCTCACTTGCGATAGAGGCGGGGTCGAGAGCAGGACCTCCCCAGAAGATCTTAAGCTCCGAGATGGGACCCTCTCACCTTTGCAGGAGTCTACCTTATCTCATGCAGCTGTGGACAAGTCTACAGAGGGACCACCAAACACAGCAGCATTGCCCAACACACGCATCAAGGAACATGAAAGGCACTGCAGACTAATTCAACCAGAGAAGTCAGCCATAGCAGAGCACACGATGAACCAACCTGGACACAGCAGATTATTATTTCAGAACACAGAAATGTTGGACCTCTCTCACAGCCACCATGTCAGACTACACAGAGAAGCCATTGAAATCCACAAGAAGCAGGTGGACAATGTCAACAGAAAGGAAGAGACCATGAAAATGAACAAAATCTGGCTGCCAGTATTTTAAAAAAACTCCAAAATCAGAACAGTAAATAAAGAGCAGCACTCAAAAACAGGGGAATTCCAGACAAGAATCAATCAGGGCCAGCTAACACCTCCCAACAAACGATTCCCCCAGGCAGTAAGAAGCCATACCTTGAAACTGCTTGGCCATTAAATGTTAATGAAGGTGGCCAGTTGAAACATTCACACCTACCCAGGCATGTAGCCGAAATTCTGATGGTGGTCCGCGAAAAGCCTTACTAATAAACTGTTATGTTTATTCATATCATGATCTAATCACCATACTCAATATATTTATTTACTTATGTATTTACCTTACTTGTTCTCAGCCCGAAGGCGACTCACAGCGGTTCACAACAAATACGAACAGCAACAATTCAGTGCTACAGTGTAAAAACAGTTAACAACCTAACACATTACACAATTAATAAACAGTTACTACAATACCCATTCACTGTCGTCTCGTCATCAAAAACATGTTCCAGATTCGTCATCCATTGTTCCATTCCAGTGTTCATTAACCCATCATTGCACTAATTATTCGAACGCCTGCTCAAACAGCCAGGTCTTCACTTTTTTGTGGAATACCATTAGAGATGGTGCTAATCTAATGTCCGTAGGAAGGGCGTTCCACAGCCGAGGAGCCACCACCGAGAAGGCCCTATCTCTCGTTCCCGCCAGCATATCCCATATGCATGATGGGGGTATTGGGGTAACGATGCAAAAGGTTTGCTAGGATAGACCCTCTTTCACTCAGACTCAGCCCCACCCAAATCAAACTCATCCCCCCCCCCCCCCCCCGAATCGAAATCCTGGCTACGGGCCTGCACCTACCTCAACAGACAAGAGTTCTTTCTCCCACCTTGGACATCATTCCACAGATATATAAACCTCGCTTGCCTAGTTTCCAACAGACCTCATAACCTTTGAGGATGCCTGCCATAGTTGTAGGTGAAACATCAGGAGAGAATGCTCCCGGAACATTGCAGACCTCACAACCTCTGAGCATGCCTGCCATAGTTGTAGGTGAAACATCAGGAGAGAATGCTCCCGGAACATTGCAGACCTCACAACCTCTGAGCATGCCTGTCATAGTTGTAGGTGAAACGTCAGGAGAGAATGCTCCCGGAACATTGCCATACAGCCTGGAAAACTCACAGCAACCCAGTGATTCCAACCATAAAAGCCTTCAGCAACACAATGTTGATTCCATTAATTAATTAATTATCTGTTTTGTGGGGTTTCCATTTATCTTTCCCCATGGAGATTGACTCACAACAGCCTCAAATGCTCCTTCATGCAACTCTACTTTTGCACTCAATTAATACAATGGAGATGTGTGCATGCCTCCCTAATCTACCTAGTAGTGGATGAAATAAAATCATTTGAAAATAAAAGCCCATCAAAGTCCTCAAGCATCCCTAACTACCGAATATTTTCATCCGACTAAATAAATATCTGGCTGAATAGTCAATAAACTTGAAATTGATCTTCCTTTCCTCCTTTTTCTCTGTGCGCTGAATGGCACTAATATGATGGTAACTTATAGCACACAAGTAGTAGTCACAGTGAATGCAGCAAAAATTTATTTGCAAATAAGTAATAAGCTAATATAACTAAGTAGTGATGATTGCAACTGATGGATAGTTTTAATGAGGTTTTTATGCACGTGGTGGACAAACACGCAGATTTATGTGCATTTCTTTGGATGTACTGATGGCCTTTGGATTTCCGACTTCCCTCATTAGTGCTGCCTTGTTTCCTTGGATTCTGGTTCTGGAAGCCCTTCTCCCCAGATGCCAGCTCCACCCACACATCTACTTGGGAAATGTCACTGCGAGGCCTTAATCACATCACCCACAACATCAGAGATGGTTTCATCCGCTCATCCTTTAATGTGTTATTTTCCATCCTCTGTCACACAATACCCTTCGGCACTCTATTAGGCAAACAGGTCACTTTCTGCGCCAGAAGATAAATGGACATAAATCAAACATTAGGAATGGGAATACACAAAGACTCGTTGTAGAGCCCTTCCGTCTCAGACCTCGGAACAGCTGTCCTTAAACAAAACAAACACACAAAGAGAAGTACTTGCAAACTTGGACAAATGCTTCTGAACTTAGAAAAGGCAGATGTAATCAACTGGGAAGCTCCAGTTTCACAAGATTCTGAACTTTTGGAGTTGCACAATTCCTCAAGAGAGAGGGGAAAAAATAAAAAGAGGACCCATGGGTGAAGGAGACAATGCACGGGTTGGAAGGATTGTGTCCCAACAGCTGCAGTAAGCTGAAAGTGCTTTCAGTCTTCTAAAAGTATTTGGATCATTTATTTATTTATTTATTTATTTATTTATTTATTATTTACTTTATTTGTATACCTCTCTTCTCAGCCCTTAGGCGACTCAGAGCGGTTTACAACAATTTAGGTATACACAATACAAAATCATTAGGCATTTAAAAGCAATAGCTGTTGTATCCCAGTTCAAGAAATGAGACCATAAGATTAAATCCACCACTCTGGACTGTAGGAAAAGCAATCCTTGTTTATTGATGAAAAATTGGTTACAAAAGAAAGGTAAATGCAGAGTCAAAAAGCCACAGAAAAACACTCAATAGGATCTCTGAACTTGAGCAAAACTTCAAAAGCCACAAAACAATAACCAGGAGTCTGTTAGCTTTTTACTAACCATGAACTTGGAAACTAGAAGCCTCTGGGATTACTGGCCATGGAACACAGGAATTCTGCCAAGGCCAGCCACAGTCCCGAACGTTGCTTGACCTAAAGAAGCACCCGGCAGGAACCCTCTTAAACCAAAGAAGTTATTCTTAGAAACGACCCTTGACTTTTCTGTCTGGGCCTCTTTCTGCTGTAAGCGCTGTGACCTTAGTAGAAACTGGGAAACATTTCTATCTCTGACTATCTGTTCTCTTCGGTCCTCATTAGAAACCCCAGGTGGAGAGATATCACGGCTAACTTCCAAAACATTCTCTTCCAGCTGTTGGGTTTCATTTTCATTCCCACTGACCTCTGCATCAACAATACATTCCACACTGTCAGAGTCAGGGAGAGCTTGCTCAGTTGGAAAAACTATCAGAGAATCCTGTTCACACAGATCAGGATCAGGCTGAACCGCAACAATAGCATCACAAATCATTAAACATCAATATCAATACATCACTACATCAATATAACACATCCATCAGGTCTCATCCATGAAATCAGAATCCAAACTCGTTATCCGATATTCCGTGTTCTGATAGTCAGTCAATCAATCACACTGCTTAGTCGAATGCCTGTTCAAACAGCCAGGTCTTTACTTTCCTCCGGAATGCCAGCAAGGAGGGGGCTGATCTAATATCTGCAGGAAGGGCGTTCCACAGCCGAGGGGCCACCACCGAGAAGGTCCTGTCTCTCGTCCCCGCCAGGCGTTCTTGTGAAGCCGGCGGGATCGAGAGCAGGGCCTCCCCAGACGATCTTAACGTCCTAATGGATTGGTGAGGTGCATTTCTTTGGATGTACTGATGGATGTACTCTCTCTCTCTCTTGTTCTCTCTCTCTCTAAGTCATATGTTGGCTTATAGCAACCCTGTGAATTTTATGTGGTTTTCTTGGGGAGGAGTCCTCAGAAATGGTTTGTTTTGCTTTCCTCTGAAACATAGCCTACAGCACAAGGTATTCCTTGGCAAACCCCCAGGCCTGACTCTGCTTAGCTTCCATGATCAAATGGAATCTGGTGCCTTTAGGATATTTAGGCTGTCGTTGACTCCTTTGCTGTTTGCTTTCGTGCCACTGTCCTTGTATACAGCAACATAAACAGCAGTTCTGCTCAGAGTTACAAGGCATCGTAGACTTTTTCATCTTGCCACCGCATGAACAATGGAAGTGAGTGCTCAGTGGCCCTCATGAGCTTGCGGTGGTACAATGAGTTAAACCCTTGTGCTGGCTGAACTGCCGACCTGAAGGTTGGCAGTTCAAATCTGCAAGACAGAATGAGCTGCCATCTGTCAGCCCCAGCTTCCCATGCAGGGACACGAGAGAAGCCTCCCACAGGATGGTAACACATTCAGGCGTCTCCTGAGCAACGTCTCTGCAGACGGCTGATTATTATCTCACACAAGAAGTGAATTGCAGCATATTCTCAATTCGGTTCTGACACAATAAAAATTATATGTCTATATTTAAATGCCAAGCAGTCTTGTCTGTCTCCTGAGGAATATGGATAATGACCAAGCAGCAACAGTAAGAACAGACCATGGAACAACAGACTGGTTCAAGATTGGAAAAGGAATATGGCAGGGCTGGATAATGGATTAGTGAGGTGCATTTCTTTCTCACCCAACCTATTCAACTTGTATGCAGAACACATACAAGTTGAATAGGTGATGTGATATGCAGGGCTTGATGAATCCAAGGCTGGAGTTAAAATTGCAGAAAGAAACATTAATAACCTTAGATATGCAGATGATACCACTTTGATGACCAAAAGTGAGGAGGAACTGAGGAGCCTCCTTATCAAGGTGAAAGAAGAAAGTGCAAAAGCTGGGTTGCAGCTAAACATCACAAAAACCAAGATTATGGCAACCAGAATGATTGATAACTGGCAAATAGAGGGAGAAAACATGAAGGCAGTGACAGACTTTGTATTTCTAGGTGCAAAGATTACTGCAGACGTAGACTGCATCCAGGAAATCAGAAGACGTTTCCTTCTTGGGAGGAGAGCAATGACCAATTTCGATAAAATAGTGAAGAGTAGAGACATCACACTGGCAACAAAGATCCGCATAGTTAAAGCAATTATATTCCTCGTAGTAATCTATAAGGAAGGCTGAGGGAAGGGAGATAGACGCTTTTTGAACTGTGGTGCTGGAGAAAAATTCTGAGAGTGCCTTGGACCGCAAGAAAATCCAAACCAGTCCATACTCTAGGAAAGAAGGTCTGACTGCTCATTGGAGGGAAGGATATTAGAGGCAAAGATGAAGTCCTTTGGCCACATCATGAGAAGACAGGGAAGCCTGAAGAAGACACTGATGTTGAGGAACATGGAAGCAAAAAGGAAGAGGGGCCAACCAAGGGCAAGATGGATGGATGGTATCCTTGATATCCTTGGTATCCTGGCTTGACTTTGAAGGAACTGGTGGTGGCCATGGCTAACAGGGAGCTCTGGCATGGGCTGCTCCATGTGGTCATGGAGAGTCGGAAGTGACTGAATAATAATAATAAACTTTATTTATACCCCACCACCATCCCCGCAAAGGGGGCTCAGGGAGGCTAACATGATGCCAAGCCCAAAATTACAGTACAGCAAAATAAAATACAAGAAGCAAAAATACCATCAAAATGAATTCATGAAATAACAAAATAAACAGTTTCAAAATAACATGATACAGAAATAGGACACAATGGGCGGGCCAAATGTACTAGGAATAAAATTAATAAAATCCTGGATGAGATATGTAGAATGTGCTTCTGAGGGAGAATGGGTTTCGGAGGGAGGAACACAAAAGGACCAGAACAGTAGAGTTAGACTGAACAAATAAACAAAAAATATTTAAGGTTTCATTCATTCAGTCGTTTCTGACTCTTTGTGAGTTCATGGACCAGCCCACGCCAGAGCTCCCTGTCGGCCGTCACCACCCCCAGCTCCTTCAAGGTCAATCCAGTCACTTCAAGGATGCCATCCATCCATCTTGCCCTTGGTCGGCCCCTCTTCCTTTTGCCTTCCATTTTCCCCAGCATCATTCCCTTCTCTAGGCTTTGCTGTCTCCTCATGATGTGGCCAAAGGACTTCAACTGTGTCTCTAGTCTCCTTCCCTCCAATGAGCAGTCAGGCTTTATTTCCTGGAGGATGGACTGGTTGGATCTTCTGGAGGTCCAAGGCACACTTTCCTCCAACCCCACAGCTCAAAAGCATCACTCTTCCTTCGCTCAGCCTTCCCGAAGGTCCAGCTCTCACATCTGTAGGTGACTACGGAGAATACCATTGCTTTTACTATTCGGATCTTGGTTGCCAGTGTGATGTCTCTACTCTTGACTATTTTATAGAGACTGGACATGGCTCTCCTCCCAAGAAGTAAGCGTCTCCTGATTTCCTGGCCACAGTCTGCGTCTGCACTCATCTTTGCGCCTAGAAATGCAAAGTCTGTCACGGCCTCCACATTTTCTCCCTCTATTTCCCAGTTGTCAATCATTCTTGTTGCCATAATCTTGGCTTTTTTGACGTTTAGCTGCAACCCGGCTTTTGCGCTTTCTTCTTTCACCTTGGTTAGAAAGCTCCTCAGCTCCTCCTTGCTTTCGACCATGAAAGTGGTATCATCTGCATATCTAAGGTTGTGAATGTTTCTTTCAGCCTTGCATTCGTCAACACAATACATAAATAATAATAATAATAATAATAATAATAATAATAATCCTTTATTTATACCCCGTTACCATCTCCCGCAGGACTTGGTGCGGCTTACAAGAGGCTGAGCCCAGGTACATCAGAACAAAAAACACAACCACAACAATACAATACAACAATAAATAACACATAGCAAAGCAAAACAAAAACAGAATATCACGACGCAATTTAAAAACCTGGCAGGTCCAAATGTAAAAATTTATTTTTTTAAAAAAAAATGCTGGGTATGACCAGGTGAAAAAGGATGGATATTTTGGGGGGTAAGTGGGTGTGCAGACAATTCTAACTCTCTCGTAAAGTGCATTTGGGACAAATTGCTTGGGATTCCTTAATCTGGGAAGGCACACTGGAACACAATATTATTGTTGTGGCTTCCAAACTTTTGCCCAGATTTCCCATTAAATGAGAATTCAGGGATGGCAGTGGATGCTTACGGTGAGATAAAGTGAGCCAAGATCTGACATAGAATCATAGAATCAAAGAGTTGGAAGAGACCTCATGGGCCATCCAGTCCAACCCCATTCTGCCAAGAAGCAGGAATATTGCATTCAAATCACCCCTGACAAATGGCCATCCAGCCTCTGCTTTAAAGCTTCCAAAGAAGGAGCCTCCACCACACTCCCTCTGGGGCAGAGAGTTCCACTGCTGAACGGCTCTCACAGTCAGGAAGTTCTTCCTAATGTTCAGATGGAATCTCCTCTCTTGTAGTTTGAAGCCCTTGTTCCCTTGCGTCCTAGTCTCCAGGGAAGCAGAAAACAAGCTTGCTCCCTCCTCCTCCCTGTGGCTTCCTCTCACATATTTATACATGGCTATCATATCACCTCTCAGCCTTCTCTTCTTCAGGCTAAACATGCCCAGCTCTTTAAGCTGCTCCTCATAGGGCTTGTTCTCCAGACCTTTTATCATTTTAGTCGCTCTCCTCTGGACACATTCCACAATATATAAACACAATATTATTGTTGTGGCTTCCAAACTTTTGCCCAGATTTCCCATTAAATGAGAATTCAGGGATGGCAGCGGATGCTTACCGTGAGAGAAAGTAAGCCAAGATCTGACATAGAAGCAAAAGAACAATTAGTCCATACATTACACAGAGAAGAATACTTTAAAATGAGAAAGAGCGGCAATCGAGAAAGGATGAAGGATCAGAGGAACAATGCACAAAGGAGCTTCGTGTGCCGACAAAGCTCCAGATGTTCTTTTCCCCATTTTCCCTTCCTCCCCCCTTTCAAAAAAGTCTCCCTTTTCTGTGGTTGCCTTTATGTTCAACTACTCTTTCAAAACAGACCTTCATCTCCTCTCAGGTCCTGTTTATCTGAGAAGATGAAATCATTGTATAAACCGCTGTCTTCCTCTCTGAGCAAGTCAAAGTCTGGCTGGCTGGAGCTTGCTGAATGTCAGCCCCCCCCCCCCCCCCTTCTTTAAAGAGCATTCCCTCCACTGAAATGTAAATTGGCTTTCTGATTAGATTTTTTTTTTGCAAAAGACAAAAAGATAATGGAAGCCTTGGCAGAGGATGCTTTGCCCAATCAGAGCAAGTTCCAGAGGGTTCTCACTCCCTGCTGTGCTCGAGAGATCTCGGTCTCTGAGTCACGGCAAAGTGCCCGCCCCCTCCAAAAAGGCCCCTTCCCCTTCATTGCATCTTCCTGCTTTTATTCTAAGATGAGAGGAGGCATGGATGGTGGAGAGGCTCCTCGATGGAGGGAGGAGGGTCTCTTTCAGAGCTGGTCTTCCAAGCCTGGCTCTCTCATGATGTATTTTTAGAAGCCCTCTGAAAACTCCATGCTCTCTCCATGCCCCACTTTCCAGACTTTTGAAACTGGGACAACAATACTGAAATTCCCCCTCTATCAATCAAGGACATTCAATAAAGGACACCAGAATCCACTCTTAATCTTTTTTTACTTGCTATTAAAATCTTCAGATCCTATTATTTTTGGTCCAATAGAGTCTCGCGTTATTTCCTTGAATATTCAATTTGGATTTGGGGCTATGAAAGGTGTTCCAGGTTTCCTGGCTGAAAGGCACCAAACCTGCATGACGCTGATAAGATGGAACACAGGAAGACTGGTTTGTCATCAAACAAAGATTTGGAAGCAGGTTCTTTGGGACAGTGGTCACATCAATGGATTCTTTAGTTTGGCGAGGAACTTGAGCTCTCCAGCTGAGGGTGTTAAATTTTATTTATTTACTACCCGTCCCCTGCCACGCGTTACTGTGGCCCACATGGGGGTTCATGGAAGTTTGGCCCAATTCTGTCGTTGGTGGGGTTCAAGGGACTGTGTGATTGTAGGTCAACTATAAATCCCAGCAACAACAACTCCCAAATGTCAAGATTCTATTTCCCCCAAACTCCACCAGTGTTGACATTTGGGGATATTGAGTATTCTTGTAGATTTTGTTCCAGATCCATCATTGTTTGAGTCCACAGTCATCTTTGGATGTAAGTGAACTACAACTCCAAAACCATAGAACAAGCCCTATGAGGAGCGGCTTAAGGAAATGGGCATGTTTAGCCCGCAGAAGAGAAACTTGAGAGGAGACATACTAGCCATGTGTTAATATGTGAGGGGAAGTCATAGGGAGGAGGGAGCAGTCATTGAATTCTTGACAGCAGAAGGTGTCACCCCGAAGGAGATTCATCAGAGAATGCAAGCTGTTTACGGTGATCGTGTTGACGTCAGTACTGTGCGTTGTTGGGTGAGTAAGTTTAAAGATGTTGAGGTGACACCTTCTGATGTCAAGAATTAAATGACTGCACATTGCTTAAGTCGCATTGATGGACCATCTGCGCAGGGTTCCATACTTTGCACTTTAACAACACAACCGTTCAATGCTAAGGTTCCTCACCAACATGGAACTGTAGAGGAGAGTCTACTGAACAAGCCAGTACCTGCCACATACCTGTATTGCCATCTGTTGAGGAGTTACGAAGGTGGAGGCATTACTTTTTATTCAACCCTCATAAATTTGAACATTCTGAAACATTATATCAAACAAGCCAACCAACTTATATTTGGTGTAACTGTAACCACAAGGACCCAAAGATTCATTTTTGTGCGATGGTTTCCCAATTTTGTGCACTGATAAAATACCCTACAAAAATGGGGAGGCAGCAATAAACAGTGACTGGACTGACTTTGAAGGAGCTGGGGGTGGTGACGGCCGACAGGGAGCTCTGGCGTGGGCTGGTCCATGAGGTCACGAAGAGTCGGAGACGACTGAACGAATGAACAACAAGCAATAAACATGATGTCAAAGTTGTGCATTTCTCAGTGGTTAAGCAGCACACAATCATGTATTTCCAGTGTACATGAAGGTGCAAATGAACGTTAGCAGTTTGTCACAGTGACAAAGAAGAGTCCTTCTGTTCCTCAATTAAATTCATGAATCTTCCTAGCTCTGTTCCCGTTAAATGTCCCTGCGGAGAGGGAACAGGGTCCCACACAGGGCAACACTTTTATTTATGCTTATTCCAGGAAGTACAAATGAGTCACAATTGCCCAGACGTAATTCTTGTGAGATTTCTTATCTCTTCCTTTCTACTTTTCCGAATTTCCTCTTCTACTTGTCCGTGATGGCTGCTATTTCTTTTCCTGTAATACCCCTAATAGCTCCAGAACATTATGGAGGGAACAAAATAGCAGATACTCCATCAATATAGTTGTTATTACTGAAACAACAATGACCAACCAACTTTGGGGAAAGGACATTTCTATTTATTTTATATCCTTCTTTTCTTCCCAGCATGGGACCAAGATACACACCCTAAAAAACACAAGACTTATCTTGTTGAGTTGCCATTGCTAGTGTGATTCCCTCACTCCATCCAGTTTTCTAGGTCCAAAATCACGGTGATGTTCCTCTATCTCTAATAATGGAACACACAGGACTTTCTTCCTTTGTTAGAAATATCAACCTTCTCGTGCCTCCATTAGTTATTTGTTATGTATATAATTGCTTACTGGATTATATGTACGTATTGTAGGCTTGGGTAACCATGGAAAAATTTGGTTCTAAACTCGTTTTGTTTTTAGGGGGCCCTTGCGTTTTGTTTTTTTTAATAATTCTGAAATTTTCCTTTAAAAATTTTCAAAATTTACAAAATTTCGTAAAATTACGGATCGATTCGTTAATGGCGGACGCGATTGCGCAATATGCTAAAAAAAACCTCCAAATGGGACAGAGGGAACTTCCGAAGCTTCCCTCTCCCTCTGTTGTTGACTGTTGGTGTGATAAAACACACAACAACTATAAAACTTGCACCAGACATACGGAAATAATTACGAAATAATTACGAAATAATTACAAAATAAATTGATAAAATTGTTTCAAATCTTTATTACTCCTCACACTATTCCTGCATGGCTCAATATTGGATTGTAAGCTAATTTAAATATGAATTAATAACGAATTACGAAATTAACGAACGAAACCGCCCAAGCCTAATGTATTGGTTTGTAGTTTTACCTAATCTCTTTGTTGAGGGAGGAACCCTACACAGAGAAACTACTTGAAATCCTATTGTAGCTGGATTCATAAGCAAAGTGCCTGTATGCTGTAGATGAGGGTTGAATGAAAAGTAATGCCTCCACCTTTGTAACTCCTCAACAGATGGCAGTACTGGTATGCAGCAGGTACTGGCTTGTTCAGTAGACTCTCCTCTACAGTTCCATTTTGGCAGGAAGCCTTAGCATTGAATGGTTGTGTTGTTAAAGTGCGAAGTATGGAACCCTGCGCAGACGGTCGGTCAATGCGACTTAAGCAACGTGCAGTTATTGAATTCTTAACATCAGAAGGTGTCACTCCAACATCTTTAAACTTACTCACCCAATGACTCACAGTACTCGCATCAACACAATCACCGTAAACAGCTTGCATTCCCTGATGAATCTCCTTTGGGGTGACACCTTCTGCTGTCAAGGTGTTCATGGGTGTGGGATTAGAGGGACAATAAATGTTAAGGAGTAATAACTGTACAGTCAAAGTTGATTTTTTATATGTTTAATGAGTGCTGACTGTATACCATTCTGCAAACTTTAAGTGATCCTAGCCAGTAGAAATGACCTTCCTCTTCATCGATACAATTGAATAGCACCTGAATTAGAGAGTGAATAAAAACGGAACTGAGAAGGAGGAGAACATGAAGCCAAGTGGACTCACTGCTCAATGAGAAACGGAATGGGAAACATTCATTCGCCTTTACGTCTTCGTATTTGACTGCACAAAGAAATCAGATTGGACCTCTCTACACATTTTCTTAAAACCTCACTTGGCAACAAAGAACTGAACTCCGGCAAAGCCTTTCACAGAAAAGCCATACGAGTGGAACATCTGCTCTGGATTTTCTCGCTGAAGGAGTTGATGACCCAAACATTCTCTCCCTTTGTTTGTATTTGTTCCACGAAGCAAAGTTTGAGCAGCCTGCCTTTAAATATACAAAGGGCCTTAAATTAATAGTCAAGAAGGTACGTACAGGTACACACAATCATCAGAAGAATGCCAACTTCTGCTCTCAGAAATAATGAGGAAGCGCTCCTCGGGGTGCCGAAAACGACTCTCAATCAATTATTCTGAAAACGGTGGAGGTTCCAAGGTCCCAGGAAAGCCTCAGCTTTCTTCCCCATACTTTTGGTTGTTAACGTGTGTGTGTTAATCTGATGCTTGTGATGTGGCCTGTGCTTGAAAGAAATAAAACTGAACTGAGCCAAGTGAAAAGTGAGGAAACAATTATATGGCAATGGGAATTTTTTTTTCCCTGGAAAGGAACCCAGAAAGGATAAATAATGACATTTCCCAAGCTTTGGGGTTGCCAAATCCAAACGTCAGGCGTGAAATTTTCAACCATAAACATTATTTCTTCTGTGGTCCTCTCCGCTGCATTAATGTGATCCTTTTTGGGAGACATATTACAGCACCACCATGGGGTTCAATGTATTGTCGAAGGCTTTCATGGCTGGAATCACTAAGTTCTTGTGGGTCTTTTCAGGCTATAGGGCCATGTTCTAGAGGCATTTCTTCTCCTGACGTTTCCCCTGCATCTATGGCAAGCATCCTCAGAGGTAATGAGGTCAGACCTCACTCCCTCTGAGGATGCTTGCCATAGATGCAGGCGAAATGTCAGGAGAAATGCCTCTAGAACATGGCCATATAGCCTGAAAAGACCCACAAGAACTTAGTGATTCCAGCCATGAAAGCCTTCGACAATACATAATGTACTTTATTTATATTCTGCCCTATCTCCCCAAGGGGACTCGGGATGGATTACAGTACGCATATATGGCAAACATTAATATTAATAATAATAAACCTTTATTTATACCCCGTTACCATCTCCTGAAGGACTCGGTGCGGCTTACAAGAGGCTGAGCCCAAATACATCAGTAAAACACAACAACAGCAACAACTGCATGTCAAAAGTTAAAGGAAAATGTTTATAAAATGCATTTGCGATGGTATCTCTCTCCAGAGAGACTAGCTAAGATGTACAATTGTTCCAACAAATGTTGGAAATGTGGGAAAGAAAAAGGTACATTCTATCACACATGGTGGTCTTGTAGCAAAGTAAAAAAATTCTGGAAACAGATCCACATATATCTTGAAAAAATGTTAAACACAAATTTCAAAATGACACCTCAAATGTACCTTTTGAATATGCCTGAGGAAGAATTAGAAATAAAATTTGGAAAATTTTTGTTTTACACAACAGTGGCAGCTAGAATAGTATATGCTAGATATTGGAAAACTCCAGATGTACCTCCTTTAGAAGAATGGGAAAAATATATTATAGATATGTTGATAATGGACAAAATAACTGTATTGTTAAGAGGAGAAATACTAGACAACTTCGTTAATGAATGGCAACCAATGATTCAACACCTTAATGTAAAGTTAAATTAAAAATGTATATAGAGGATCCTATAAGACTGTAGACAAGGAAGAAGTGGATGCAAAGTAAGAGTCTATGATATCTTTCTATGTAATATTTAGATAGTAGACTGTGACCCCTTAATAGAAATATACTGAGATAAAGGATTATAGAACATTAATAGATGGCAAGTATTGCACTGTATGCAACAAACACTTGCAAATGTATGTTTTCTTAAATAAAATTAAATAAAAAATGGAAAAAAATAATAACAAAAAAAAAGAACTTAGTGATTCCGGCCATGAAAGCCTTCAACAATACATTATTATTATTATTATTATTATTATTATTATTCTCCTATGGAGATCTTTAAACACAGATTAGATGGGCATCTTCTGGAGTACCTTAGTTGGACACTTCTCCAAAGCAGCGGCCTTTTCAAATTCAACAATTCTATGGAGTTTCAAACATTACATGTAAATACCATCCAGATCTAAGATTCTGTGAATTTAAAGATTTCTTTAAAGCTTGTGAAGGCTTTGCAGTGAAATTAATTTCATATTTTTTTTGCAGACCTTTAAAAATTTGCATAGGACCAGGATTTTAGTGTACAGATTGCCTACGCTCTATTGAAAAACAATGATTATGTAACTAATATAACAATTTGTGTAAGAAATTTCACTCCTAATTGTAACCATAATGAATTGAATTCTGCAGCTCACTAATGATCACAAAAACAAATTATTGTTAAGCTAACATTGCCCGCTCACAATGTAGTCAAACCTTCCTTATTGGGAGGGGAAGGAATTAATTATACATGCCTGGTTATTTATAATAACAAAGAAGATCATTATTTGTAACAACCTATTCTAAGGATTGACAATGACATGCTAATATAGGCAAGCAGAGCTACTCTGCAATTTCTTTTAAAAAGAGGAACCTAGATTGCCTCTGAAGAGTGAAAGCTGCATTATTGTGGGTTTTTTCGGGCTATATGGCCATGTTCTAGAGGCATTCTCTCCTGACGTTTCGCCTGCATCTGTGGGAAGCATCCTCAGAGGTAGTGAGGTCTGTTGGAAGTAGGAAAAAGGCTTTATCTATCTGTGGAAGGACCAGGGTGGGACAAAGAGCTCTTGTCTGCTGGAGCTAGGTGGGAATGTTTCAACTGACCACCTTGATTAGCATTTGATTGCCTGGCAGTTCCTGGAGCAATCTTTTGTTGAGAGGTGATTAGAGGGTTCTGCAGGTCTCTCGCTTCTGCAGGAGTCTACCTTGTACCATGTAGCTTTGGACAAGAAGTCTCCAGAGGGACCACCAAACGCAGCCTTGCCCAAACAAAAAATCAAGGAACATGGAAAGCCCTGCAGACAACTCCAACCAGAGAAGTCAGCCATAGCAGAGCACCTGAGGAACCAACCTGGACACAGCAGATTATTACTTGAGAACACAGAAATGCTGGACCACACCAACAACCACCATGTCAGACTACACAGAGAAGCCATTGAAATCCACAAGACGCATGTGGACAATTTCAACAGAAAGGAAGAGACCATGAAAATGAACAAAATCTGGCTACCAGGATTAAAAAACTCTAAAATGACAACAGCAAAACAGTAGAGAGGAAACAGCCAGGCACATCTTAACACCTCTCAACAAAAGATTCCCCCAGGCACAGCCAGGCCATCAAAAGCCAATCAAGGTGGTCAGTTGAAACATTCACACCTAGCTCCAACAGACAAGAGTCCTTTGTCCCACCCTGGTCTTTCCACAGATATATAAACCCATTGTACTAATTCCAACAGACCTCACGACCTCTGAGGATGCTTGCCATAGATGCAGGCGAAACGTCAGGAGACAATGCCTCTAGAACCGGGGTCCTCAAACTAAGGCCCGGGGGCCAGATACAGCCCTCCAAGGTAATTAACCCGGCCTTCGCTCAGGGTCAACCTAAGTCTGAAATGACTTGAAAGCACACAACAACAACAGCAATCCTATCTCATCATCCAAAAGCAGGCCCACACTTCCCATTGAGATACGAATAAGTTTATATTTGTTTAAATTGTTCTTCATTTTAATTGATGTATTATTTTATGTGTCTTTTGCCCTACAAATAAGAAATGTGCACTGTGCATAGGAATTAATTCATGTGGGGTTTTTTTTTTTTTTTTGTAATTTGTATGATTTGTGTTTTAATGTATTTTATATTGATGATGTATATTTGCTTTCTCTTACTGTATTGAATCCTCTGTTGTTAGCTGGCCTGAGTCCCTCTCTGGAGGTTGAGAAGACCAGGTTATAAAAACTCTACACACACACACACACACACACACACATATCTATATCTATATCTATATCTATATCTATATCTATATATATATATATATATATTAGGCCTGGGTAACAACGGAAAAATTTGTTTCTAAAATCGATTTGTATTTGGGGTTTTTTTTTGTTTCGATATTTAAAATAATTACAAAATTTTCCCTTAAAAAAGTTCGATATTTACGAAATTTCGTAAATGTGAAAAAAAATTACAAAACATTAACGAATCGATTTCCAAAACAATAACGAATCGATTCGTTAATGGCGGACGCGACCGCGAAATACGCTAAAAAACCTCCAAAACCTTCTGAAGCTTCCCTCTCCCTCTGTTGTTGACTGTTGGTGTGATATTATAATTTTTTTTTCACTAATTAAACCATAAAAGCCGGCCCAGACATGCGGAAATAATAACGAAACGACCTCGGAACAATAACGAAACGAATACAATAACAAAATACGAAGCATTTACAAAACGCGTTTAAAAATTCGTTTTTTTAAAAAATTGCTCCAGAATGGTTCGTTATCGTTTTGTAATTGAAAAAATTAACGAATTATTAACGAATTACGAATTAACGAAACGCCCTACTCTGTTGTTAGCTGGCCTGAGTCCCTCTCTGGAGGTTGAGAAAACCGGGTTATAAAAACTCTCTCTCTCTCTCTCTCTCTCTCTCTCTCTATATATATATATATATATATATATATATATATTCAAATTATAATCCGGCCCTCCAACAGTTTGAGGGTGTGTGACCTGGCCCTCTGCTTAAAATGTTTGAGGACCCCTGCTCTAGACAATGTCCATATAGGTTTGTATTGTTTTTACTGATTTTATCATTTTACTGATTTTATTGGATAATGTTGAATTGTGGGAATTTGTACTGTTATATTTTTTGTGATGATTGTTTGTGTAGCAGGCGTCTAAGTGCGCCTTGCGGCTGTAAGCCGCCCTGGGTCCCCTTCGGGGTGAGAAGGGCGGGGTACAAGAACCCCAAATAAATAAATAAATAAATAGCCTGAAAAAACCTACGACAACCCAGTGATCCCGGCCATGAAAGCCTTCCACAATACAGTTAAAGCTGCATTTAATAATTTAACAAATTGGTCCGAGTGTGGATTGTTATGTCTAAGGTTTTCCAATTACTTGCTGCAGGACACAGTGTGCAAGAGAGGTTGGAAAGAAGATTTTCCTCCCATGTCAACAACATCAACATACAAAGGAAGAGGTGGATTTATGAATGCTTGGCTTCCTTCTGATGCCGTGGGGCGAAAGGGAATGGCTGGCTGGCCGCACTGGGGCTGCATCCTGAACCGATACAGAAAAATGATAGGATCCAAAGAGAAGCTTTAGCAGACCCTCCGAGTAAAGGGAAGAGGAAGGCATATGGGGGAGAGGCTTTGAAATGTGCCGGTGGTGGTGCCCCTCAGAAATCCACGCTGAATGGGAACACAAGCCGCCCTGGTGTCCGCCGCCTCCCCGTCCTCATTTCCTCTGCCTGAGGAGTTCATGATTAGACGGAGCTTCATCAAAGGGCAATTTGCGGCTGCCAAATAGATTTGTACAATAAATCCACATGGGGCGAGATTAACGAGTAAGAGAGACATCCGAAACCTAAAAAGCCCCAGCTGCTGTAATTCCACAGCAAACTTGAAAGGATTTTTATATTGTGTCCAATTCTGGGCACCACAATTGAAGAGAGATATTGACAAGCTGGAATGTGTCCAGAGGAGGGCGACTAAAATGATCAAGGGTCTGGAGAACAAGCCCTATGAGGAGCGGCTTAAGGAGCTGGGCATGTTTATCCTGAAGAAGAGAAGGCTGAGAGGAGACATGATGAGAGCCATGTATAAATATGTGAGAGGAAGCCACAGGGAGGAGGGAGCAGATCAGGGGTATGGAGAACAAGCCCTATGAGGAGCGGCTTAAGGAGCTGGACATGTTTAGCCTGAAGAAGAGAAGGCTGAGAGGAGACATGATAGCCATGGATAAATATGTGAGAGGAAGCCACAGGGAGGAGGGAGCAGATCAAGGGCCTAGTGTCTAGATCCAGGGAAGTCATGCTCCCCATGCTCTATTCCGCCTTGGTTAGACCACTTTACCTGGAATATTGTGTCCAATTCTGGGCACCACAATTCAAGAGAGATATTGACCCTAAGCTGGAATGTGTCCAGAGGAGGGTGACTCAAATGATCAAGGGTCTGGAGAACAAGCCCTATGAGGAGCGGCTTAAGGAGCTGGGCATGTTTAGCCTGAAGAAGAGAAGGCTGAGAGGAGACATGATAGCCATGCATAAATATGTGAGAGGAAGCCACAGGGAGGAGGAGGGAGCAAGCTTGTTTTCTGCTTCCCTGGAGACTAGGACGCAATGGAGGAATGGCTTCAAACTACAAGAGAGGAGATTCCATCTGAACATAAGGAAGACCTTCCTGACTGTGAGAGCCGTTCAGCAGTGGAACTCTCTGCCCCAGAGTGTGGTGGGGGCTCCTTCTTTGGAAACTTTTAAGCAGAGGCTGGATGGCCATCTGTCAGGGGTGATTTGAATGCAATATTCCTGCTTCTTGGCACAATGGGGTTGGACTGGATGGCCTATGAGGTCTCTTCCAACTCTTGGATTCTATGATTCTATGATGTGGAAGTGATATTTAGGCAGTTTAAGGAGACACTCTCAATGGAATGCCATTCATATCCTTCTTTTTTGTCACTCCCACTTTGTATTTTCCCCGCCGGCTCACATTGCAGAATAAAGCCAATGGCTGGATATGCAAAGCTGTTTGGAAATGAATTTACCGACACATACAAAGCAACACCCACGTTATGTTACCCGAGCCTGCTCCACTACTATTCTCCTACTTCATTAATTCCCAGAATAATGTTCTGGGTCACACAAGCGTCAAGACGTTGCAAAAAGAATGAAAGGCTTATCAAAACTCCAAAGATCCACCACGGAGGTTGTTCCTCGCCTCTCAATACACACAACGCTCTGTTTCATGTGACTGAAGCTGTCGATGGCTTTCAAGAAAGAGATCAACAGTATTTCAGGAGGATGGATGTTTCACCTCTCCATGACTCTCTACAAGGCGGTCCTTTAGGGCTGGGCGGTTTCATTCGTTAATTTCGTAATTCATTATTAATTCGTTATTTTTTTTGATAACGAAATGATATTGAACCATTCAGGAGCAACTAAAAATATGGAAAATATAGACCCCTGTCTGATCCCACAGCAAGCTGGCTTCAGAAAAGGCAAAAGCTGCACATCGCAAGTGCTGAACCTGACTCAGCACATAGAAGATGGCTTTGAAAGGCAGCAGATCACAGGAGCTGTCTTCAGAGACCTGTCAGCAGCCTATGATACTGTGAACCACCACCGCCTCCTCCTGAGGAAAATGTATAGTATCACCAAGGACGACCACCTCACCCGCCTCATAGGAAACCTGCTACAAAACAGGAGCTTTTTTGTTGAGTTCCAGGGCCAGATAAGCAGATGGCGGAAACAGAAGAACGGCCTGCCTCAGGGGAGCGTGCTTGCTCCATCCATGTTCAACATTGACACAAATGACCAGCCACTGCCAGAAGGGACAGAGCTTCATCTACGCTGATGATCGTGCCATCACCGCTCAAGCAGGGAGCTTTGAGATGGTAGAACAGAAGCTCTCCGAAGCTCTAGGTGCTCTTACTGCCTATTACAGGGAAAACCAACTGATCCCTAAACCATCTAAAACACAGACATGCGCCTTTCACCTTAAGAACAGACAAGCATCCCGAGCTCTGAGGATTACCTGGGAAGGAATCCCATTGGAGCATTGCAGCGCACCCAAATACCTGGGAGTCACTTTGGACCGTGCTCTCACCTACAAGAAGCACTGCCTGAACATCAAACAAAAAGTGGGCGCTAGAAACAACATCATCCTAAAGGTGACTGGCACAACCTGGGGATCACAACCAGACACAGTGAAGACATCTGCCCTTGCGCTATGCTACTCTGCTGCTGAGTACGCATGCCCAGTGTGGAACACATCTCACCACACTAAAACAGTAGATGTGGCTCTTAATGAGACATGCCGCATTATCACAGGGTGTCTGCGACCCACACCACTGGAGAAATTACACTGCTTAGCCGGTATTGCACCACCTGACATCCACCAGGAAGAAGCAGCCAATAGTGAAAGGATCAAGGCAGAGACATCTCCAGCTCATCCCCTGTTTGGGTATCAGCCAGCACGTCAACGACTTAAATCAAGACATAGTTTTCTTAGATCTACAGAGACACTTGCTAGAACACCCCAGCAAGTGAGAGTCCAAAAGTGGCAGGCCCAAACCCAGCACCTCAATTCATGGGTGATACCAGATGAGAGACTCCCCCCTGGGCACTCAGAAGACTGGGTGACTTGGAAGGCGCTGAACAGACTGCGCTCTGGCACCACGAGATGCAGAGCCAATCTTAAGAAATGGGGCTACAGGGTGGAATCCTCGGCATGCGAGTGTGGAGAAGAAGAGCAAACCACTGACCACCTGCTGCAATGCACCTGAGCTCGGCCACATGATGCACAAGGGAGGACCTTCTTGCGGCAACCCCAGAGGCACTCCAAGTGGCCAGATACTGGTCAAAGGACATTTAACCAAATACCAAATTTGCAAAATCTGTGTGGGTTTTTTTTCTTTCTTTTTCTTCTTTTTCTTTTTAATCTGTGTGTTTGTTTTGCTCTGTTAGAATTGTAATACAATGGTTGCTGATGACACGATAAATAAATAAATAAATAACTAAAAATAGAAACAAATTTTTAAAATTTATTTCGTAATTGTTTCGAAATTGTTTCGTAATTGTTTCGTTATTATTTCGTTATTATTTCCGTATGTCTAGTGCAAGTTTTATGGTTGTTGTTTGTTTTATCAGTGATAAAAAATAAATTATCACACCAACAGTCAACAACAGAGGGAGAGGGAAACTTCAGAAGTCCCCCCTGTCCCATTTGGAGGGGTTTTTTAGCGTATTGCGCAATCGTGTCCGCCATTAACAAATCAATTCATTATTGTTTTGAAATTGTTTCGTAATTTCCGAAATTTCGTAAATATAGAACTTTTTTAAAGAAAAATTTCGGAATTCTTTTAAATAACGAAACGCAAAAACCCCCAAAAAACGAATCGAGTTTAGAAACAAATTTTTCCGTGGTTGCCCAGCCCTACTGTCCTTTTCAAAACAGTGAATCAAGGGGGGAAACAGTGAGGGAAAGTATTCCGGGGTGGGCAATTTTTACTCTCACTCACACTAAGAATTGCACTGCACAGAAGGAGGTAGAAACCAAAGTGTGCTTTTACAAGGGTTGAATGAAAAGTAATGCTTCCATCTTCATAACTCAACAGGTGGCAGTACTGGTATGCAGCAGGTACTGGCTTGTTCAGTAGACTCTCCTTTACAGTTCCATTTTGGCAGGAAGCCTTAGCATTGAACAGTTATGTTGTTAGTGTGAAGTATGGAACCCTGCGCAGACGGTCGGTCAATGCAACTTAAGTAACGTGTAGTCACTGAATTCTTGACAGCAGAAGGTGTCACCCCAAAAAAGATCAGAGAATGCAAGCTGTTTATGGTGATTGTGTTGATGTGTGTACTGTGAGTCGTTGATTGAGTAAGTTTGAAGATCGAGTCATCAAGTCATCAGCAACCAGTCAATTATATTACATTTCTAACAGAACAAAGCAAACAAACAGACAAAATACAAAAATACAAAATACAGAATACAAAATTTGTGAGTTTGGTAGTTGATTAGATGTCCTTTGACCAGTATCTGGCCCCTTGGAGTGCTTCTGGTGTTGCCACAAGAAGGTCCTCCCTTGTGCATCATGTGGCAGGGCTCAGGGTGCATTGCAGCAGGTGGTCTGTGGTTTGCTCTTCTCCACACTCGCATGTCGAGGATTCCACTTTGTGGCCCCATTTCTGAAGGTTGGCTCTGCATCTCGTGGTGCCAGAGCGCAGTATAAAGATGTTGAGGTGGGAACATCTGACTTGCATGTCAAACAAAGAGTTGGATGTCTTGTGACAGCAACCACTGAGTTTCACAAGCAAAAGGTTGACAGATTGATTCAGGACGATCGTCGTATCACTAAGAGAGAAATTTCAAGCATAACTGGCATTTCACAAGAACATGTGAGTCACATTATTGCTTTGCTTGGCTATCGGAAGATCTGTGCACAATGGGTACCCAGGATGTTGACACCAGAAATGAAATCACATAGAATTGAAACTTCAGAGACTGGATCTCACTACCATATGACATCCTCCATACAGTCCAAATTTAGCACCCTCTGACTTCCATCTGTTCCCAATAATGAAAGAAGATCTGCTGGGACATCATGATGCTTCTGATGGAGACGTTGAGAGAACTGTGAGACGCTGGTTTCAGAAACAGTGTCAACTTCTTCCGTGACAATTTCAGATAACTTATTCATCATTGGCAGAAATGTATCCAATGGTCTGGTGATTATGTGGAAAAGTGAATAGTGGTAGTGAAAGAGCACATTCTAAGGATTATTTCTGTGTTTGATTTATTAAAATATTCCCATCCAAACCCAAGTAACAAAGGTGGAGGCATTACTTTTCATTCAACCCTCATAAATCTAATTGAGAAAGAATAGCTTATCTTCTTCCTGGAGAACAACAGGCAGCGAGAACCCTATCTCCATATGCCAGCAGCAATTTCTGTGGCTGTTAAAGGATAAAAAGGTAGCCAGTAGAGTTGTGCATAGATCTGTTTTCCTTCATTAGCGTACATCCATTCTTTCATTGCTTTCTTTACCTTCGGGAAGCAGCTCCTGATACGAAAATCAGCTCAACATGAAAGCAAGTGGGAACTGATCCTGGCTGCCTGACTGCTTTTCATGAGCAACCTCCTTGCCTTGGAAAGTGTGTGTGTGTGGCACGCAGGTCCAGAAATCACATGCACCTTCCTGGAGCCAAGTGCCACCTCTGAAGGAAACTTGCCTCCTTGCCTTAAAAAGTGTGTATGGCATGCTGTTGCAACTCAGAGTAGGCTTCACCTTGCTCCCAAACACCACCACACAAGAGCTGTGGTCCCGATCCATCATTGTTTGAGTCCACAGTGCTCTCTGGATGTAGGTGAACTACAACTCCCAAACTCAAGGTCAATGCCCACCAAACCCTTCAAGTGTTTTCTGTTGGTCATGGGAGTCCTGTATGCCAAGTTCCATCATTCCATCATTGCTTGAGTTCAAAATGCTCTTTGATTGTAGGTGAACTATAAATCCCAGCAACTCTCAAATGACAAAATCAATTTTTTGGAGTGATGATCACTCCTTGGGTTGTTAGGCATATTCTGTCCAAATTTGGTGTCAATTCCCCCAGTGGTTTTTGAGTTATGTTAATCCCGCAAACGAACATTACATATGGTTCCGAGATGTGGATGACACTTTCACCCTTTGGAGCCATGGAGAAGAAGAAATCAACAGGTTCCTGGACCATCTCCACAGCATCCACCCAAACATCCAGTTCACCATGGAAAAAGAAAAGGAAGGAAGATTGCCTTTTCTAGATGTCCTAGTCATCCGCAAACCAGATCAACAATTGGGTCACACCGTCTACAGAAAACCCCCACACACAGATAGATATCTACATCAAAACTCCAACCATCACCCAAGTCCAAAAAGAAGCCCCATTAAAGCCTTGGCAGACCGTGCAAAAAGAATCTGCAAAGCCCACCTCCTCCAAGATGAACGGAACCCCCTCAACTGGGCTCTCCAGGCCAATGGAGACTCCACCTCAGACATCAGAAGAGCTGCAAGACCACCGAGAAGAAGTCACGAGAGTCAAGACAGAGACCCACCCAAAGGAAAAGTGTTCCTGCCAGACATCAAGGGAACCACTGACCGCAGAGGGAAGCTGATGAGGAAACACAACCTACAAACCACCTACAGACCCACCAAGACAATCCAACCAATGCTCCATTCAGCAAAGGACAAGAGGGACCCTCTCAACTCTGCAGGAGTCTACCATATACCATAAAGCTGTGGACAAGTCTACAGAGGGACCACCAAACGCAGCAGCGTTGCCCAGGCACGGATCAAGGAACGTGAAAGGCACTGCAGACTACTTCAACCAGAGAAGTCAGCCATAGCACAGCCCCTTGGTGAACCAACCTGGACACAGCATATGATTTGAAAACACAGAAATGGTGGACCCCACCAACAACCACCATGCCAGGCTACACAGAGAAGCCATTGAAATACACAAGAAGCAGGTGGACAATTTCAACAGAAAGGAAGAGACCATGAAAATGAACAACATCTGGCTCCCAGTATTACTCAAAAATTAGAACAGCAAAACAACAGAGAGGAAACAATCAGGCACATCAAATCACGCTCAACAAAAGATTCCCCCCAGGCTCTTCCAAGCCATTAAATGCTAATCAAGGTGATCAGTTGAAACATTCACCCCTAGCTCCAGCAGACAAGAGTCTTTTGTCTCACCCTGGTCATTCCACAGATATATAAACCCTTTTTCCTACTTCCAACAGACCTCACAACCTCTGAGGATGCTTGCCAGGCGAAACGTCAGGAGAGAATGCCTCTAGAACATGGCCATATAGCCCGGAAAAACCTACAACAACCCAGTGATTCCAGCCATGAAAGCCTTCGATAGAACGTTACATTTTTATTTATATGGACTAGTCATTGTACAGCAGTTTACTTTTATGAAAACCGAAGAGGATGAAGTAAGGATACAATTGCCTGCTCCCAGTTGGCATATGTACAATATGACTGAATTACAAAGGTGACAAATGACTGGAATGAAGAAGGAAATTCAACATCGAAAAGTCATCCCAAGTGGCATTTTGTGTCATTTCCCCCCAAAATATTCTTCTGCTGCAATAATACTTGGGTCTGGAATATTCTGGCACTTTAGACTGTGGTTTCCACAAACATTTCTGAGCAGACTCCAGGAAGGCTGAGTTCCCCTGACAGATAACGTATTTCATATTCCAAGTTGATTGGGAGGTTGAGGCAATAATGGAGATGTCAGGGTTGGAATTAACATTCTCAGGTTGTCAAATGAGATACTAATGTCTGCAAGAGTATTTTATGGAGTCCTCCTGGGAGAGCAAATAGGACTTTTTGGAAATTATACTCCTTAAATCCGCCCAGCTGGCGATTCCATTCACATTAGATTTATGTCTTATTTTAAATATATATATATATTTCCAGTTAAGAAGAACTCCTGGATGGTTCTCTGGGTTTTTAAGACACCTTCCCTTAAGAGCGTAAAATCTTTCCTGGAGAAAACTGACTTTCAAGTCCAGCATCCGACCTCTAGAGATGCCTATGGGAAGCCACAAGCCATCAAGCCTTTTAACACTCTTGCTTCTCAGCTGCTGAGATGAAATGATACGAGTTTCTCTTGCACATGACTTGATAGGTAGCCGTCATAATTATCACCCATATCTGCTACAACTAGATCTCATCCTTCTCGCATAACTGTATCTTCCTTTCTCTTCCTGCTTTATCGTTTTCTCTTTTGGAGACTTCTGTTTGGAAATTAAATGTGATGTCGAAAGCTTTCATGGCTGGAATCACTGGGTTGTTGTAAGTTTTCCGGGCTATATGGCCATATTCTAGAAGCATTCTCTCCTGACGTTTCACCTGCATCTATGGCACCTCGGGATGCCGGATCTGGCCAGGGTGGTCCATGCCTTAGTCACCTCCAGATTGGACTACTGCAATGCACTCTATGTGGGGCTACCCTTGAAAACAGCCCAGAAATTTTAATTGGTTCAACAAGCGGTGGCCAGGTTGTTGTCAGAGTTAGACTCTCCAGTCTCGTCACAGCAAGCGTGTGGTTTCAAAATAAACAAACTCAGGCAGCATTCTTCTTTCAAGGTAGCTTTTACTTAAAGCGTCTCTACACAAAAGACTACATGATGGAACTAAAGATGGCGACGAAACAAAGCATAGCAAGAAGAAGACACAGCAAACGAAAGATCCGCCCTTCCGTGTTATCTATGTTCTTGGCTGGTACACTCCCTAATTTTCTCAGGGCAAAGGAATTCTGTGTTATCACAGTTTCACTGTCTGGCCTGTAACTTTGTAACAATAACATATGTGAGCTGAACAATAAATGAACATGACTGAATCCATCTTTGAAAAGCAATACTAATACATTATAATACTAATGCAAACACATTGAAAAACATACATATGAAATAACTACAACTGTTCTGACAGTTGTTAAGTGGTGCTCCTTACAGAGAGCGGTCAACCCTCCTGTTTAAGGAGCTCCGTTGGCTGCCGTTCCTTTACCGGTCCCAAGTCAAGATGCAGGTGCTTACCTACAAAGCCCTAAATGGTTTGGGACCCACCTACCTGCGTGACCGCATCTCTGTGTACGAACCCACACAATCTCTTTGACCATCTGGAGAGGCCCTGCTCGTGCTCCCACCTCCATCGCAAGCGCGATTGATGGGGACGAGGGAGAGGGCCTTTGTGAAGGCGGATCTGACCAGGGTGGTCCACACCTTAGTCACTTCCAGATTGGACTACTGTAATGCACTCTACGTGGGGCTGCCCTTGAAAACGGCCCGGAAATTTCAATTGGTTCAACGAGCGACGGCCAGGTTGTTAACTCGAGCTCCTTACAGAGAGGGGTCAACCCTCCTGTTTAAGGAGCTCCATTGGCTACCGTTCCTTTACCAGTCCCAATTCAAGATGCAGGTGCTTACCTACAAAGCCCTAAATGGTTTGGGACCCACCTACCTGCGTGACCGCATCTCTGTGTACGAACCCACACAATCTCTTCGATCACCTGGAGAGGCCCTGCTCGTGCTCCCACCTCCATCACAAGCGCGATTGGCGGGAACAAGGGAGAGGGCCTTTGTGAAGGCGGATCCGGCCAGGGTGGTCCACACCTTAGTCACTTCCAGATTGGACTACTGTAATGCACTCTACGTGGGGCTGCCCTTGAAAACGGCCCGGAAATTTCAATTGGTTCAACGAGCGACGGCCAGGTTGTTAACTGAAGCTCCTTACAGAGAATGGTCAACCCTCCTGTTTAAGGAGCTCCATTGGCTGCCGTTCCTTTACCGGTCCCAATTCAAGGTGCAGGTGCTCACCTACAAAGCCCTAAATGGTTTGGGACCCGCCTACCTGCGTGACCGCATCTCTGTGTACAAAGCCACACAATCTCTTCGATCACCTGGAGAGGCCCTGCTCGTGCTCCCACCTCCATCGCAAGCGCGATTGGCAGGGACAAAGGAGAGGGCCTTTGTGAAGGCGGATCTGGCCAGGGTAGTCCACACCTTAGTCACTTCCAGATTGGACTACTGTAATGCACTCTACGTGGGGCTGCCCTTGAAAACGGCCCGGAAATTTCAATTGGTTCAATGAGCGGTGGCCAGATTGTTAACTGGAGCTCCTTACAGAGAGTGGTCAACTCTTCTGTTTAAGGAGCTACGTTGACTGCCGTTCCTTTACTGGTCCCAATTCAAGGTGCAGGTGCTTACCTACAAAGCCCTAAACGGTTTGGGACCCGCCTACCTGCATGACCGCATCTCTGTGTACGAACCCACACAATCTCTTTGATCATCTGGAGAGGCCCTGTTCACGCTCCCACCTGCATCGGAAGCGCAATTGGTGGGGACGAGGGACAGGGCCTTCTCGGTGGTGGCCCCTCGACTCTAGAACTTACTCCCCAAGGATATTAGGCATGCCCCAACTCTGGCAGTCTTTAGGAGGAGCCTGAAAACGTGGTTGTTCCAGTGTGCCTTCCCAGAATAAGGAAACTCCCAGCAATATGTCCCTAAACGCACTTTATCTAGGATTGTCTGCACATTTCATCCCTCCCCAAAACTTCTATCCTAGTTATATGTCACCTCGTCATGCCCAGCATTATTTTTAAAAAATTTAATTATTACATTTGGCCCAGCCATAGGTTTTTAAATGCGTCATGTTACTGTTAATGTTTATTGCTTATTTTCTGCCTGTGAGTTTATTTATTGCTTTGTATTACTGTTGTTATTGTTTATTGTTGTATTGTGGGCTCGGCTTCATGTAAGCCGCACTGAGTCCCTTGGGGAGATGGTAGCGGGGTACAAATAAAGTATTATTATTATTATTATTATTATTATTATTATTATGGCAAGCATCCTCAAATGCAGGTGAAACATCAGGAGAGAATGTTTATAGGACATGGCCATATAGCCCGAAAAACCTACCACAACCCAATTAAATGTGATGCTAGACTGACAATTGCCTAGTATTTACACATATGTAAACTACACCATAGTCATTGAGATAGTGCCATAGGCATTGTTCCAAGATTTACATCCAAATTACACACTCAGGATTAAGTCCAGTCTCATCTGCACTACTGGCAGTTCTGTGATCAACAGATTGATAGCACAACCATTGAAGGATTCCTAGGGAGAACATTTTAATGGCATCTGTAAATAATCAAAAATGCAAATATGGAGAACCAAATATATTCCATATCCATGGAAAGAAGCAGGGCCAGGCTTTAGCGCAGCTGCAGAAAATCTTGCCGATCGAAAGGTCAACAGTTCCGAGCCCGGGTTGGGGTGAGCTCCTGCCATCAGCACAGCTGATAATAATAATAATAATAATAATAATAATAATAATAATAATAATAATAATAAACCTGCTCTCGATCCCGCCTGCAACACAAGCATGGCTGGCAGGGACGAGAGACAGGGCCTTCTCAGTGGTGGCCCCTCGGCTGTGGAATGCCCTTCCCATGGACATTAGATCGGCCCCCTCATTGACGGTATTCCGGAGAAAAGTGAAAACCTGGTTATTTGAACAGGCGTTTGAATAGGCAGTGCCATTTTTTTTTTGTCGTGCCAGGAGCAAGTCGCTTTTGGTGTGAGAGAATTGGCCGTCTGCAAGGACGTTGCCCAGGGGACGCCTGGATGATTTGATGTTTTTATCATCCTTGTGGGAGGCTTCTCTCATGTCCCCTTTGCATGAGGAGCTGGAGCTGATAGAGGGAGCTCATCCGCCTCTCCCCGGATTCGAACCTGCGACCTGTCGGTCTTCAGTCCTGCCCGCACAGGGGTTTAACCCACTGCACCACTGGCAGTGCAATGAATCTAGGAAATGGAACTATGGACGATGAGTATGGATCATGATTTTAGTTATGAGACGCCAATTTAAATCTTCATTATTGTTTAACTGTCTAGCTGCTACTGTGTCAATGTTTTTAAGTACTTTGTTGATGTTGCATTGAATTCTTGCTATGTTTGTTGTTAACCACTATGAGTCGCCTAAGGGCTGAGAATAGCGGTAATCAAATGAAGTAAATAAATAAATAAATAAATGTGTACCCCACCCACCATCTCCCGAAGGACTCGGTGCGGCTTACAAGAGGCTGAGCCCAAATATAACAATAAAACAACAACAACAATACAACAATAAATAAACTCATAAACAAGCAGTAAACATCAACAATAACACCACGACGCATTAAAAGAACCTATGGCAGAGCCAAGTGTAATAATTAAAATTAGAAAACAGCCATGTGAGTAGATAAATAGGTACCACTTCGGCAGAGAGGTAATAAAAGGCGCCATGCAGACATGCTGGTGATTCGATAGGGAGAACATCTATGGACAACAAAGCTCCTTGGAATGGAAGACGGAGCATCAGCACCTCCCCGTGGCCAGAGTCCAGCACAGACTCCAGATGCCAGAGATGAAAAGAGATGGGAAGCCTTTACCTCTGTTTATGTACTGTCTGTCTTTGTTAATTGTATAATGGCATTGCATGTTTGCCGTATATGTGTCCTGTAATCCGCCCTGAGTCCCCTCGGGGAGATAGGGAGGAATATCAATAAAGTATATTTATTATTATTATTATTATTATTATTAATTATATTAACCTGTGGAAGTCCTTCCTCCTATTCTATCTTTCCCATCTCAAAGAGATGCCAGAAATGGGAAAAGATGGGAAGCACCAGGATTGTGGCGCAGCTGGCTGAGTGTCAGCTGCATTAAAATCACTTCTGACCAAAAGGTCATGAGTTTGAAGCCAGCCCTGGTCGGAGTGAGCGTCCAACCAAGTGTGTAGCTTGTTGTCGACCTTTGCAACCTGAAAGACAGTTCCATCTGTCAAGTAGGAAAATTAGGTACCACCTATGTGTGGGGAGGCTAATTTAACTAATTTATAAGGCCATAAAAAGCACTCCAGCAAAAGCATGGGGGGAATGCGGAATTACTTCATCAGGGTCACAGATGGACGATGAAAGCGACAGCTCCCCTGGCGGCCAGGAAAAAGTAAAATAGCCTCTGACTGTCTGTCTATATCTGTTGTGTGTCTTTGGCATTGAATGTTTGCCATATATGTGTACATTGTAATCCACCCTGAGTCCCCTGTGGAATATAAATAGTGTAAATAAATAAAATAAATAAGCTTTCATCTCTGTTTATGTACTGTCTGTCTTTGTTAATTGTATAACGGCATTGAATGTTTGCTGTATATGTATAGTGTAATCCACCCTGAGTCCCCTCAGGGAGATAGGGTGGAATATAAATAAAGTATATTATTATTATTATTATTATTATTATTATTATTATTATTACCTGTGGAAGTCCTTCCTATTATTCTATTTTTCCAGTCTCAAAGAGATGCCGGAGATGGAAAAAGATGGGAAGCCTTTACCTCTGTTTATGTACTGTCTGTCTTTGTTAATTGTATACCAACATTTAATGTTTTCTTCCATCATCTGGAGAGGCCCTGCTCGCAATCCCACCTGCATCGCAAGCGCAATTGGTGGGGACGAGGGACAGGGCCTTCTCGGTGGTGGCCCCTCGAACTCACTCCCCAAGGACATCAGGCATGCCCCAATGCTGACAGTCTTTAGAAGGAGTTGAAAACGTGGTTGTTCCAGCGTGTCTTCCCAGAAAAAGGAAACTCCAAGCAATATGTCCCAAATGCAAGCCCCACCTATCCCTAAAATATCTCTCCTATTTCACCTGATCATGCCCAGCACTTTTAAAGATTTTAAGTATTACATTTGGCCCTGCCACAGGTTTTAATGCGCCACGGTGTTATTGTTAATGTTTTTTTGCTTTGTTTATGAGATTATTATTATTATTATTATTATTATTATTGTATTGTTGTTGTTGTGTTTTACTGATGTACTTGGGCTCGGGCTCTTGTAAGCTGCACCAAGTCCTTCGGGAGATGGTAACGGAGTATAAATAAAGGTTTATTATTATTAATATTAATGTTTGCCGTATATGCGTACTGTAATCCATCCCGAGTCCCCTTGGGGAGATAGGGCAGAATATAAATAAAGTATATTATGTATTGTCGAAGGCTTTCATGGCTGGAATCACTAGGTTCTTGTGGGTTTTTTCGGGCTATAGAGCCATGCTCTATAGCCCGAAAATAAATAAATAAAATAAATAAATAAATAAATAAATGCTCTAGAGGCATTTCTCCTGATGTTTCGCCTGCATCTATGGCAAGCATCCTCAGAGGTAGTGAGGTCTGTTGGAATTAGGACAATGGGTTTATATATCTGTGGAATGACCAGGGTGGGACAAAGACTCTTGTCTGCTGGAGCTAGGTGTGAATGTTTCAACTGACTACCTTCATTAACATACAATGGGCTGACTGTGCCTGGAGCAAACTCTTCTTGAAAGGTAATTAGATGTCACTCCCTGTTTCCTCTCTGCTGTTTTGGCTGTTGCAAATTTTATTTGAGAACACAGAAATGGTGGACCACTCTCACAACCACCATGTCAGACTACACAGAGAAGCCACCGAAATACACAAGAAGCAGGTGGACAATCTCAACAGAAAGGAGGAAACCATGAAAATGAACAAGATCTGGCTACCAGTATTAAAGGACTCAAAAATCACAGCAGTAAAACAACAGAGGGGAAACAGGCAGGGACATCTAATTACCTTTCAAGAAGAGTTTGCTCCAGGCACAGTCAGCCCATTGTATGCTAATCAAGGTGGTCAGTTGAAACATTCCCACCTAGCTCCAGCAGACAAGAGTCCTTTGTCTCACCCTGGTCATTCCACAGATATATAAACCCACTGTCCTACTTCCAACAGACCTCACTACCTCTGAGGATGCTTGCCATAGATGCAGGCGAAACGTCAGGAGAAATGCCTCTACAGCATGGCCATAAAGCCCAAAAAAACCCAAAAGTATATTATTATTATTATTATTATTATTATTATTATTATTATTATATTAACCTGTGGAAGGCCTTCTTATTATTCTATTTTTCCAGTCTCAAAGAGATGCCGGAGATGGAAAAAGGTGGGAAGCCTTTACCTCAGTTTATGTAATGTCTGTCTTTGTTAATTGAATAACAACATTTAATGTTTGCCATATATGCGTACTGTAATCCATCCCGAGTTCCCTTGGGGAGATAGGGAGAAATATCAATAAAGTACATTATTATTATTATTATTATTATTATTATTGTCCTAATTCCAACAGACCTCACAACCTCTGAGGATGCTTGCCATAGATGCAGGCGAAACGTCAGGAGAAATGCCTCTAGAACATGGCTCTATAGCCCGAAAAAACCCACAAGAACCTATTATTATTATTATTATTATTATTATTATTATTATTAGCTTGTGGAAGGCTTTCCTTCTATTCCCTCTTTCCAGTTTCAAAGAGATTATTGTGGTCCAAGGGAATGCTTTCTTTTTTGTTTGTGAAGTCTAACCTGATTACTCATTAATGAATTAAAGGGAGCCAAACAATATTGCAGCCCAGATGTTCCTGCATCATAAGAAGGGGGAAATGGTAATAGCAGAATTACATAAACTGCTCAGATGTACAAGATAGGGGAGTGTTGTTTTATTTTGATCCATTTCAGCCCCAAATGCTGGACCTGGAAAACTCTGGCTGTTTCCCACCTCCACGGAGACAGATCTCTTCTGATCTCATCCTTGTCATAACGGGTGTGCGTTCTGTGATTTATCCCCGTGGCTTGCTCTCCATTTCAGCCTGGGTGATGCCCAAGAACATGTCAGTAGGAGAGAGGAAAGACGTGATTTAAGAGGTGCCTTTCCCACAAAAAAGGGAGTTAGGCCTTTTGTTAATGGAACAGCAGAAAGAGAGGTCCTCGCATTCCACTTGGAGAGAACCTTGATGTTGCTTCCAAAAGCTAAGCTGTCTTTACGATCTGGGGTCTGAAGCCATTCCTTCCTCCTTTTGGGTAACATTTGTGTTACATAAAGCAGTCGTGGGTGATGCATCATCCACTTGTCTTCCAGGCTCAGATTCAAAATCCAATTTGCAAGTTCTAATAGTTGAACAAGGGCATGGGAAGTTCAACTGTGGTTGCAATGTGGAAAGTCAAATGGGAAGTCTGTTTCAAACTGCAGAGATTTCCACAGACCTGGCTGTGCCTGTTTCTCTGCCTTCGTATAGGACTAGTACATCCACACCCATTGCTTTTGCCATTCTAAATCTAACATTCTCCAGCAGATCAACATTTGACATATCTCAACAAGTCTACCCGTTCTCCTTTGCTTGGACTGACCACATTTCCAAAACACCTAGATCAGTGGTTCCCAACCTTTCTGATGCCGCGACCCCTTAATCCAGTTCTATATGTTGTGCTGACCCCCAACCATGAAAGTATTGTCGTTGCTACTTCATAACTGCAATTTTGCAACTGTTAGGAATCATCATGTAAATAACTGATATGTAAGGCGTATTTTAATTCAATGGATCAAATTTGGCACAAATACCCGATACGCCCACATTTGAATACTGGTGGGGTGGGGTCGGGGGGACTGATTTTGTCATTTGGGAGTTGTAGTTAGAACCATAGAATCATAGAATCATAGAATCATAGAATCGAAGAGTTGGAAGAGACCTCATGGGCCATCCAGTCCATCCCCTGCCAAGAAGCAGGAATATTGCATTCAAATCTGGTTGCTGGGATTTATAGTTCACCAACAATCAAAGAGCATTCTGAACTCCACCAATGATGGAATTGAACCAAACTTGGCACACAGAACTCCCATGACCAACAGAAAATATTGGAAGGGTTTGGTGGGCATTGACCTTGAGTTTTGGAGTTGTAGTTCACCTACATCCAGAGAGCACTGTGGACTCAAACAATAATAGATCTGGACAAAACTTCACACGAATACTCAATATGCCCAAATGTGAACACTGGTGGAGTTTGGGGAAATTAAAGCTTTGTAATTTAGGAGTCGTAATTACTGAGATTTATAGTTATATATATTTTTAGTTTTTATATATTTATAGTTATGTATAGCGGGGTGAGCTCTTACTTTCTGCAAACCTAGCAGTTCAAAAATATGCAAATATGAGGAACTGCTGTGGTGGGAATGGTGCGCCATGCAGTCATGCCGGCCACATGACCTTGGAGGTGTCTACAGACAATGCCGGCTCTTTGGCTTAGAAATGGAGATGAGCACCACCACTCCAGAGTTGGACACAACTGGACTTAATGTCAGGGGAAAACCATTACCATTATTATTATTATTATTATTATTATTATTATGATGAATGCAGAAGAGGTCAAAACTACTCTTAGCTCAGGGGTAGGAGCCCCTGGTAGCGCAGAGGGTTAAACCCCTGTGCTGGCAGGACTGAAGACCCACAGGTCGCAGGTTTGAATCTGGGAAGAGCGTGGATGAGCTCCCTCTGTCAGCTCCAGCTCCTCATGCGGGGACATGAGATAAGCCTCCCACAAGGATGGTAAAAGATCAAAACATCCTGGCATACCCTGGGCAACGTCCTTGCAGACGGCCAATTGTTTCACACCAGAAACGACTTGCAGTTTCTCAAGTCGCTCCTGACACGACAAAAATAAAATAAAATTAAGGGGTGAATGGATATCAACAGTTCATCTTTGGGAAAAAATAGGCTTTAAAATTCTGTCCTATAGATACAAAATTAGAAAGATATAAGACAACTCCCACATCACTGTCATGTGCTTTGATGTCATGTGCTTTGAGAAGGCTGAGAGGGGATATGATAGCCATGTATACATATGTGAGAGGAAGCCACAGGGAGGAGGGAGCAAGCTTCCTTTCTGCTTCCCTGGAGACTAGGACGCAATGGAACCATGGCTTCAAACTACAAGAGAGGAGATTCCATCTGAACATGAGGAAGAACTTCCTGACTGTGAGAGCCGTTCAGCAGTGGAACTCTCTGCTTCAGAGTGTGGTGGAGGCTCCTTCTTTGGAAGCTTTTAAGCAGAGGCTGGATGGCCATCTGTCAGGGGTGATTTGAATGCAATATTCCTGCTTCTTGGCAGAAGGGGGTTGGACTGGATGATGGCCCAGGAGGTCTCTTCCAACTCTAGGATTCTAGGATTCTATGTTCAGCAGTGGAACTCTCTGCCCCGGAGTGTGGTGGAGGCTCCTTCTGTGGAAGCTTTGAAACAGAGGCTGGATGGCCATCTGTCAGGGGTGATTTGAATGCAATATTCCTGTTTCTTGGCCAAATGGAGTTGGACTGGATGATGGCCCAGGAGGTCTCTTCCAACTCTAGGATTCTAGGATTCTATGTTCAGCAGTGGAACTCTCTGCCCTGGAGTGTGGTGGAGGCTCCTTCTTTGGAAGCTTTGAAACAGAGGCTGGATGGCCATCTGTCAGGGGTGATTTGAATGCAATATTCCTGCTTCTTGGCAGAATGGGGTTGGACTGGATGATGGCCCAGGAGGTCTCTTCCAACTCTTGGATTCTATGATTCTATGATTCTATATTAAGACTATAATGCCCATCATCTTTGCCTTTAGCCATATAGTCTAGTGTGCGTGGATGTTATAGTCCAAAGAGAGGGGTTGAGGTGGAAGCATCTCTCCAAAGGTCTCACGGAAGAGTCCAGTGGGAGATCTCTATTAAGGTCTCTCATCTCCAGGAAATTGTTTTAAGTACAATAATGTATTCTTTCAGGGCCTCATTATATAACAGGTGGACAGCTACACAACTTAGAATAATGTGATTCTTCTGTCTTTCATTATCCAGTTTCTTTCTGTTCTTCCCCAGTGGGAAACTTCAAGACTCGGGGCCAGAAATCCAGGTCCTCTAAATGAGCAGTCCAAGCCTACCAAATTGTGAAGTAAGGAAAGTAATGTGGTTTACTATAATTACCCAGACTTGGGAGGGAAGTTGTTATGGACATGGATTCCAAAGTCTAAAACTATCTCAAGTATCACTATAAAAGTTGTAAGAGAAGAATGTTCTACTTCTCCCAGGTTTTTGCAACAGCTTACATTTAGGTCTGGATATTCCCATGCCGTTCACCCATCCAGATTTAGCAGCAACAGGCGCAATTAATCCTCTGTTATCCCAATCTTTGACTGCTTCCAAAATGTTTCTTTTTCTTTCCTTTTCCCACTTTCGCTAGCAGAATGCAAAAGTAGTTTGCACTCCATTAACTCAGCCAGGGAGAGAGGAGAGAGAAAATATTGCCCTTTCTTTAAGGCATGGGCAAAAGCAAAACTCCATGTGTGCTGGTCCGTCTGTACCAGGAGCTCCAACTTCATTTTCTTTCTATTTTGATGTTTGCATGCATTCCAAAGTTTCAGGGATTCTGCAAAAAGGTGGCTTCCTTTGGTTTGCAGTCATAGGGCAAGCCACCTGTCTATCATTGTTAAGTTTGGATCCGCCCCTTCTCCCAGGGAGATGGGAAGAGAAGGGGGGCATTTTTAGTTAGTCTTAGAGAGGAAAGCTAAGTTAGAGGACGTGGACAAGCTTCACCTGCAGAAAAGCTTCATTCCTCAAGACATTTCGGGGGGAAATTCCCAAAGCTCTGGCTGGGAGCTTGCAGCCTCTCAGCCTCACAGCATCTGAGGGAAACAGCCCTAAAGTCTTAAAGAAATTCCAGCGGGAGAACAACTTTACAGACCCAAAGAACTCTAGCTGGAGAATCTACAAGCTTGGTCTGGTAGGTTTACTCGGTACCAAGACGCAGTTTGGAATCAGTAGTAGATCCCACACCAACACCAAGATAGTTGCCTGTGGACAAGATTAAGGAAGCCACCAGTTGATTGAAAGCCTTGAAGCATTGGTTTGACTCATTGAAGATTGGAGAAATATCTGTTGGATTTGTTCCATAATAAAGGACTTTGTTTAACCTTTCAAGCCATCTAAAGACCATTTCTTCAGGAAAATCCTTGAGGGCCTCTATCGTGGCGCCCTGGCTTCCTATTTCAAAAGACAATTATTACAGGCCCAGCGCGTGACAGAACACCATGGCCACTCCTAGTTGTAGGCTTATCCAATCCAGGTAAACCTTGACACATTTCATGTCCTGGTGGGGGCAGGTCCAATTTTTGGGACCCTCCCAAAATCATGACGGCAATTACCTGTTTTTGCTCTGGGGCACAAAAGATCCATTTTCTATTGGACCATTATGGGGGGGGGGGCTTCCCAGGGTCCCCTTCGCATCATTTTAGGATTTAAGCTGTTTCTACCCTTGAGTAGAGGTGCTCAGCTGAAGGTGGGTATGTGCTTTGAGGCAGCTTCTTATGTGTTTCCCTACTCTAGAGGAAACGTGCTCGGCTGCAGGCAGGCATGCATGTTCCTTAGCCTGCACACCACACACACTCTCTTTCCAAGGCAAGGAGACAAGTTCTGTTTCTTACTCTCAAGATTTTGAATTCAAAACGATCTTAACAAATTAGAGACATGGGCCAAAACTAGCAAAATGAAGTCAACAGTGACAAATGCAAGATACTCCACTTTGGCAGGAAAAACAAGGTGCAAAGAGACAGAATGGGGGACGATGAGGCCTGGCTGGAGAGCAGTACGTGTGAAAAAGATCTTGGAGTCCTCGTGGGGAGGAAGGGGAACATGAGCCAACAATTGTGATGTGGCGGCAAAAAAAGCCAAGGGGATTTTGGCCTGCATCAAGAGGAGCATAGTGTCTAGATCCAGGGAAGTCATGCTCCCCATGCTCTATTCCGCTTTGGTGAGACCACGTTACCTGGAATATTGTGTCCAATTCTGGGCACCACAATTCAAGAGAGATATTGACTCTAAGCTGGAATGTGTCCAGAGGAGGGCGACTAAAAGGATCAAGGGTCTGGAGAACAAGCCCTATGAGGAGCGGCTTAAGGAACTGGACATGTTTAGCCTGAGGAAGAGAAGGATGAGAGGAGACATGATAGCCATGTATAAATATGTGAGAGGAAGTCATAGAGAGGAGGGAGCGAACTTGTTTTCTGCTTCCATGGAGACTAGGATGCAATGGAGCAATGGCTTCAAACTACAAGAGAGGAGATTCCATGAGGAAGAACTTCCTGACTGTGAGAGCCGTTCAGCAGTGGAACTCTCTGCCCCAGCGTGTGGGGGAGGCTCCTTTTTTGGAGGCTTTTAAACAGAGGCTGGATGTCTATCTGTCGGGGGTGATTTGAATGCAATTTTCCTGCTTCTTGACAAAATGGGGTTGGACTGGATGGCCCAGGAGGTCTTTTCCAACTCTTTGATTCTATGATTCGAAGTAAAATAGAAGCATTTCCGTTGTGTATCACCATCCTGAATCCAATGTTCCCTTATAATATCATATGAAAACTGACTGCCACAACCTGGGGATCACAACCAGACACAGCGAAGACATCTGCCCTTGAGGTTTGCTACTCTGTTGCTGAATACGCATGCCCAATGTGGAATACATCTCACCACATTAAAACAGTGAATGCGGCTCTTAATGAGACATGCCGCATTATCACAGGATGTCTATGCCTTATATCACTAGAGAAATTATTGCACCACCTGGAATCCATCGGGGAGTAGCAGCCTGTAATGAAAGGGCCAAGGCATTGACATACCTGGGCCACCCTCTGTTTGGATATCAGCCAGCATGCCAACACCTTCAATCTAGAAACAGCTTCCTAAGATGTACAGAACAACTCAGCAAGTGAGAGTCCAACAGTGGCAGGCTAAAACCTGGAACCTTAATCAGTTCTGCAATCAGTGGCTAATGCCAGATGAGAAACTCCCTCCTGGGCACACAGAAAACTAGGTGACTTGGAAGGTGCTGAACGGATAGAGCTCTGGCACGATGAGATGCAGAGGCAACCTTCAGAAATGTGGCTACAAAGTGGAGTCCACAACATGCGAGTGCGGAGGAGAGCAAACTACAGACCACCAACTACAATGCAGCCTAAGCTTTGCCACATGCACAATGGAGGACCTTCTTACAGGCACACCATAGGTGCTCCAAGCGGCCATCTTCTGGTCAAAGGAAATCTAGTATAATGCCAAATTCAGGTTTCAGCGGTGACCAGGGGAACATTCGCACAGTTAAAGCTTGTGTACCAGCTGCGCCTGTCCCTTGGGAAGTCTGACTTGGCCACGGTAGTCCATGCTCTAGTTACATCCCGTATAGACTACTGCAAAGCTCTCTACGTGGGGTTGCCTTTGAAGACTGCTCAGAAGCTTCAAATGGTCCAACGCTCGGCAGCCAGGTTGCTAACAGGAGTGGCACTCAGGGAGCATACCACTCCTCTGCTGAGCCAGCTCCACTGGCTGCCAATATGCTACCGGGCACAATTCAAAGTGCTGGTGTTAGCCTATAACGGTTCTGGCCCAACTTACCTCTCCGAACACATCTCCTATGAACCAGCTAGGGCATTAAGATCGCCTGGGGAGGCCCTGCTCTCAGTCCCACCTGCATCACAGGCGCGCTTGGCGGGGACGAGAGACAGGTCCTTCTCAGTGGTGGCCCCTCGGCTGTGGAACGCCCTCCCTACAGATATCAGATCGGCCCCCTCCCTATTGGCATTTCGGAGCAGGCATTCGATTAGGCAGTGTAATGAATATAGGAACACGGAATAACGGATGATGAGATTGGATTCTGATTCTACTGATGAGACTCTAATGATTTGCTATATTGATGCTTAATTGTTTATTATGCTACTGCTTTAACTGTCCCTTAATTGTTTTTATGATGTTTAGCATTGAATTTTTGCTGTTCTTCGCCGCTTTGAGTCGCCTAAGGGCTGAGAAAAGTAAATGAAGTAAATAAATAAATAAATAAATTCAATCATTTCACATTTTGTTTTGTCTCAACACCATAAATTACTATCGAAACTACACATTCCACATTCCTTTGTTTCAGTTTTCCTTGTACTTTGGGCATATTCATAGAATCATAGAATCAAAGAGTTGGAAGAGACCTCCTGGGCCATCCAGTCCAACCCCATTCTGCCAAGAAGCAGGAATGTTGCATTCAAATCACCCCTGACAGATGGCCATCCAGCCTCTGCTTAAAAGCTTCCAAAGAAGGAGCCTCCACCACACTCCGGGGCAGAGAGTTCCACTGCTGAACGGCTCTCACAGTCAGGAAGTTCTTCCTCATGTTCAGATGGAATCTCCTCTCTTGTAGTTTGAAGCCATTGTTCCCTTGCGTCCTAGTCTCCAAGGAAGCAGAAAGGAAGCTTGCTCCCTCCTCCTCCCTGTGGCTTCCTCTCACATATTTATACATGGCTATCATATCTCCTCTCAGCCTTCTCTTCTTCAGGCTAAACATGCCCAGTTCCCTAAGCCGCTCCTCATAGGGCTTGTTCTCCAGACCCTTGATCATTTTAGTCGCCCTCCTCTGGACACATTCCAGCTTGTCAATAATATTCCTTCCCTCTTTCTTTCTTTTTTTAATTATATATGTTTATTTTAATACATACACAACATTTATAGTTCCCTCCACCATGAGGATTGTTTTCTTTTACCTCTTTTACCTCTTTCTTTATACACTGAATTTACATAAAATTGAGAGTGGGGTTGTAATGGAAAAAGAAAATAGCAGGCTACTTCATTCCTTCAAAATCAAGTTTCACAGCATTGAAATGCGACAACAGCGCATTGCTCCGGCACCTAATGGAAGACTCTTTCAATTCAGGAGCAGGAAGCAGATGGATTGCGTGAAGTTGAATTCTACCAAAGCCGGTGCCAGGGGAAACCTTTCTTCAATGATGGATCCATATGGCATTTAACAGATGGACCATAACATGGCAAGGAAGAAGCCACCAGCTCTTGTCCTAACTTCCTTCAAGGAAAAGATAAGAAACCTTCTGTCTTGTTACGGAGCATGGCTCTCTATTGGAAAAAAAGTCAGAAGTTTTTCATGAATATTTTATGAAGCTCTTTGCCTTCTGGGCTTGTTGACATGAATCAATGTCCGCCCCTTTAGAACTATAGCTGAGTTTTAAAATTCTCCGTCTTATTTAAGGATAACGTAATAGTTGAGGGGACAGTTCCAAATAATTTCTCCACAGTATAACACTTCCACCTTGCCTCCTGTGCTATTCCAAAAATATAATATAATGTACCATATAATATATTGCATATATTTATTTATTTCATTTATTTATTTCAATTACTTTTACCCCGCCCTTCTTACCCCGAAGGGGACTCAGGGCGGCTTACAGACGAAGGCACAATTCGATGCCTGAGTTAACTACAACTAATACAAAAAGCAATTCAACAGTTAACAATTTAAAAACATCAATACATAGTTAAAATAGCAAAACAATCTCATGCTCAGTGTTCAGAGTCCGTATTTCCATTCCATCTGTCCTTATTTATCATCAGATCCTTTAGCTGCCAGAATGACCAAAGGCTTGGTCCCAGATCCAGGTCTTCAATTTTTTCCTGAACGTCAAAAGGGAAGTCGCTGATCTTATCTCCCCGGGGAGTGAGTTCCACAGGTGAGGGGCCACCACTGAGAAGGCCCTGCTTCTCGTCCCCGCCAACCTCACTTGTGATAGTGGCAGAGTCGAGAGCAGGGCCTCCCCAGATGATCTTAAGCTTCGAGATGGGATGTAGAGGGAGATCCGTTCGGACAAATACTTATAATATTATAATGTAATGCAATATAATACTACTACTAATAATATATTATGATTATATATTTACATTACATGTAATATTACTAATAATATTGCAATATACTTACTTACTTACTTAGGCAATCCCTCGTAGTCTGAAGATGTTGGTCCTCCAAGTGTAGTATCCTGGTGGTGGGTCCATAGGTGACTGTGGAGCCCTATTCTTGATCTGCATCTTCTCCCACAGTGAGGGCATCGGTTTCCAGGTGGAAGGCGGTCCTGGTCGGGATTGGCTTGACACACCTTCTTCTTGGCACGTTTCTCTCTTTTGCCCTCCATTCATGCCTCTTCAAATTCTATAGCACTGCTGGTCACAGCTGACCACCAACTGGAGCGCTCAAGGGCTTCCCAGTTCTCAGTGTCTATGCCAGAGTTTTTAAGGTTGGCTTTGAGCCCGTCTTTAAATCTCTTTTCCTGTCCTCCAACATTCCGTTTTCCATTCTTGAGTTCGGAGTAGAGCAACTGCTTTGGGAGACGGTGGTCGGGCATCTGGACAACATGGCCAGTCCAGCAGAGTTGATGGCGGAGGACCATCACTTCAATGCTGGTGGTCTTTGCTTCTTCCAGCACTGAAGTGATGGTTCTCCGCCATCAGCTCTTCTGGACCGGCAGAATTTGCAGAATTTTCCGGAGGCACCGCTGATGGAATCTTTCCAGGAGTTGCATGTGACAGTCCACATCTCACAGGCATATAGCAGGGTTGGGAGGACAATAGCTTTTTAAAAAAGAACCTTGGTATCCCTACGAATGTCCCGGTCCTCAAACACTCTTTGCTTCATTCAGAAAAATGCTGCACTCACAGAGCTCAGGCAGTGTTGAATTTCAGTGTCAATGTTGACTTTTGTGGAGAAGTGGCTACCAAGGTAGCGGAAATGGTCCACATTTTCTAATGTTACACCATGAAGCTGTATCTCTGGCATTGGAGAAGGATTGGCCGGTGACTGCTGGAAGAGCATTTTGATTTTTTCGATGTTTATAGTATAGTAAAATATATTAATATTTAATACTGATATTGTACTATGCTAATAATATAATATATTGTATGTATATATCTTGTAAGCCGCTCTGAGTCCCCTTCGGGGTGAGAAGGGCGGCATATCAATGTTGTAAATAAATAAAATAATATATAACTTAGGTGAAAAGAAATTCTCCACCAACCTTTCAGAGATAGGGTTCCCCACCAGCAGGATCCACAATAACTCTTTTTAAAGCATTGTGAGGTTTTGCACTGTTACTTAAAATAGTAATAGTAGCAACAGTGTTGGGAGCCTAGCCAAAATTTTGCATTGATTACAATGGTACATAGTAATGTTGCACTGACAGATTGTAAAAAAAAGAAAAATCAGCCACCCGATGGATAATACTCATGAATTTAATTTCAGTGCATATATATATATATTACACATACATACACACACACACACATGTGTATACTTAGGTTCAAATTTTTCCCTTCACTTGTTTTGTTTTCTTATCTATTTTCTATATTACAGTCAGGCATGTTCTCTCTTTCTGGTAATAGCGTAATCAGGGAGATCATTATTCTAGCAACAACTCAAGTGAACAGACACAAGATAAGGTGGCCAGCCAGGACACATCTGGAGCTGATCGACAGAGGAATGTGCTGCCTCAGAGTGTGTCGGAGTCTCTGTCAGGGGGTTTTCAACCATGGCTGGATGGTCATCAGTCAGGGGTGCTTTGACTGTGTGTTCTTGCATGGCAAACTTTTGTGATCTCTTCCAAATCTATGATTCTATGGAGCAACTTCTGGATCTTGGAGAGTACTACAGCTGACCAGATGAGCCCTTGGGGATTTCCTTCTGCTTCTAGGGACCCTTCCACACATCCCAGAATATTAAGGTAGAAAACCCCACATTATCTGAGTGTGGACTCTGATAACCCAGTTCAAAGCAGATATATGGAGTTTCTGCCTTGATATTCTGGGATATAGGGCTGTGTGGAAGGGCCCTAGGTTTCTGAAAAGACCAGTTCCTTCTTATTCAATCCATGACTCTGTGGAGCAGGTTCAGGACCTTGGACAGTACTGTAGGTGGCCAGAAAAGCCACTGGAGACGTCCATCTGCCTCTGGGCTCTTTAAAAGACTAGTGCCTTGTTCTTCAGTCACTCCTTAACACAAGCAAAATACTTTGAAATAGTTGAAAGCCAACTCACTAACGCCCTGAAAGATCTCTCTAGTTTCTAAAAAGATAACCACCTAAAGCCTAACCCTGCCAAGACACAAATGTGTGCTTTCCACCTACAGAACCTTGAAGCCAACAGGAAATTGAAAGTTACCCAAGAAGGCCAAGAGCTCGAACACTGTGCCCACCCTAAATATCTCAGTGTCACTTCAGATCAAACACTAACATTTAGGAAATACTATATGAAGACCACAAAGTAGCTGCACACAATAACATCCTGTACAAAACCCTATACGGTTCCGGCCCAGAGTATCTGTCCGAACGTATCTCCTTCTACGTCCCGCCTCGGAGTTTAAGATCTTCTGAGGGGGCCCTGCTCTCGGCCCCACCTCTATCACAAGTGAGGTTGGTGGGGACAAGGAGCAGGGCCTTCTCAGTGGTGGCCTCTCACCTGTGGAATTCGCTCCCCGGGGAAATTAGGTCATCATCATCCCTCCTCACATTTAGAAGGAAATTAAAAACATGGATCTGGGACCAGGCCTTTGGGTAATCTGGCAGATAGACAAAGAACTAGTGACGGCAACTGATGGACTTGACTGTGTGGAACTGAGTTTATGAACTCTGAGTTAGCAAAGATTAGTTTTATAGATTTGGATGATGTGATGTTTTCGATGTGTGATGTATAATGGACTGTTTTAATTGTTTTAATTACTGTTTACATATGTTTATTTTTACCTTGTTGTGTGCCGGCATCGAATTGTGCCTTTTGTAAGCCGCCCTGAGTCCCCCCTCGGAGGTTGAGAAAGGCGGGGTAGAAATACTCGAAATAAATAAATAAACTTACTGGCAGCACATGGCGTGCAGACCCAAAACTAATAAGATCATCAGCCCTGGCCTTGTGTTACTCAACTGCTGAGTATGCTTGCCCTGTTTGGCCCAAGTCAGCCCACCTGAAGCAGGTGAATATAGCACTGAACGAAACTTGCAGAATAATCACGGGATATTTCAAACCTACACCTGATGATAGACTCTCTAAGCTAGCTGGCACTGCCCCCGCTCCGATATGTTGATGGGAAGTTGCTGTTAACCATGAGAGAAATAAGGTTGAACCCTGTGAAAGCCACCCACTGCATGGCTATCAGCCTCTTCCCAGTAGACTCAAATCAAGGAAAAGCTTCATGGGAACCACCACTCCTCTTAATGTTCCTCCAGCAACAGCAAGAGTATCCCTCTGGGCAGCTCAACCGGGAAATACCAAATGGAGGGTCTTCCTCCCGGGGCAAACCAAGAATTGGCAACTTGGAAATCCCTGAACAGACTCAGAAGTGGAAAGCGAAGATCAAAGGACAACCTGGCAAAATAGCACCACCTTATTTATGTATGTATTGATTTAAAACATTTATATTCCGCCCTTCTCACCTTGCAGGGGACTCGGAGCAGAGCACAACATATATACAGAAAGCATTCAATGCCAGGAAATAAAACCATAAATATATACAAACATTAAAATCACTTATATCCACTTATGTGACTGTGGAGCAGAACAAACAACTCTGAATCTATTGTCGAAGGCTTTCATGGCTGGAATCACTAGGTTCTTGTAGGTTTTTTTTGGGCTATATGGCCATGTTCTAGAGGCATTTTCTCCTGACGTTTCGCCTGCATCTATGGCAAGCATCTCCAGAGGTAGTGAGGTCTGTTGGAATTAGGACAATGGGTTTATATATCTGTGGAATGTCTGGGGTGGGACAAAGAGCTCTTCTCTGCTGGAGCCAGGTCTGAATGTTTCAGCTGACCACCTTCATTAGCATTTGAAGGCCTGCCTGAGCCTGGGGGAATCTTTTGTTGAGAGGTGTTAAGATGTGCCTGGTTGTTTCCTCTCTGCTGTTTTGCTGTTGTAATTTTAGAGTTTTTAAATACTGGTAGCCAGATTTTGTTCATTTTCATGGTCTCCTCCTTTCTGAATCTGTCATTCCACAGATATATAAACACATCTTCCTACTTCCAACAGACCTCACTACCTCTGAGGATGCTTGCCATAGATGCAGGCAAAACGTCAGGAGAAAATGCCTCTAGAACATGGCCATATAGCCCGAAAAAACCCACAAGAACCTAACTGTATGCTTGCCCACAATGCCCTGCCTCACGCACAGGGGAAGAACTGTTTGAAGCTACAGACAATGCGGTCACTGTTGCCTGTTTTTGGCCTAAAATTATTTAGGCACTTACACTTATTTTAATTATGCAAGGCTTTTGACACAAAATAAATAAATACAACCATTCCTTTTTCCTGCAGTGCCTTTTCAGGGAAGGGGTTGCCAGGTTGGAGAAGGCAACAGAGAAGCTACCTGCTCGCTGGATGCATCCAAGCTCCATTTCCGAGTGCCAGTGGCTCTCCTTTAGTGTTTTGCATACTGGAAATGTGCCAAAGGTAGAAGCTCATATTTCTCTGAAGGAGGGAACAGTAAGCACTCTTCATGGAGTTGCAAGTGATCCATGTCTCTAAGGTTGCATAAACATGACACATCCGTAACATGAGAATATGCCTCTTTAGTCAACACAGTTGAACTGTATTGAATATAGGGTTTTGTTTTCACATTTTTTGCACCTGCTAATATTGCCTCTTGAACTGTATTTTCAATTAACTCCACGCTTTGCCCATTACTATCTACAAGCGATGGGCTGTGTCATTTGGTCTGTATCAGTCAATCAAAAAAGACAAAATTAGAAAGCCTTTAGCAATGGCAGAGCTCTTGCTTTCAACTCATTTAGTTTTGTCAGAGATTACTGGGGGGGGGGGGGGGGGGAAGAAATAATATTGTTTCCCGATACCTGATTGTGTCAATGAGCCCTAGGACAGTGGTTCTCAACCTGCCTAATGCCGTGACCCCTTAATACACTTCCTCGTGTTGTGGGGACCCCCAGCCATACAATTATTTTCCATGTTACTTTATAACTGTCATTTTGCTCCTGTTATGATTCGTAATGTAAATATCTGATATGCAGGATGTATTTTCATTCACTGGACCAAATTTGGCACAAATATCCAATATGCCCAAATTTGAATACTGGTGGGGTTTGGGGGGTGGGGGTTGGTTTTGTCATTTGAAAGTTGTAGTTGCTGGGATTTATAGTTCATCTACAATCAAAGAGCATCCTGAACTCCACCAATGATAGACCTGAACCAATCATAGCACATAGAACTCTCATGACCAACAGAAAATACTAGAAAGGTTTGGTGGGCATTGACCTTGAGTTTTGGAGTTGTAGTTCACCTACACCCAGAGAGCACTGTGGACTCAAAGAATGATGGATCTGGACCAAACTTGGAACAAATACTCCATATGCCCAAATGTGAACACTGGGGGAGTTTGGGGAAAATAGACCTTGACATCTGGGAGTTATAGTTGCTGGGATTTATAGTTCACCTACAATCGAAGAGCACTCTGAACTCCACCGACAATGGAATCGAACCAAACTTGGCACACAGAACTCCCATGACCAACAGAAAATACTTAGAAGGGTTTGGTGGGCATTGACCTTGAGTTTTGGAGTTGTAGTTCACCTACATCCAGAGAGCACTGTGGACTCAAACAATGATGGATCTGGACCAAACTTGGAAGAAATACTCCATATGCCCAAATGTGAACACTGGCGGAATTTGGGGAAAATAGACCTTGACATTTGGGAGTTATAATTGCTGGGATTTATAGTTCACCTACAATCAAAGCACATTCTGAACCCCACCAATGATAGAATTAGATCTAACTTTCCACACAGAACCCAGATGGCCAACAGAAAATACTGTGATTTCTGATGGTCTTTGGCGACCCCCCTGACACCTTCTCGTGACCCCCCAGGGGTCCTGACCCCCAGGTTGAGAAACACTGCCCTAGGAGAACGCCTATCCAAACTGGGCTTCCTTCTTTCTCCACTAACTTGTAATGAGAGAGCCGTGGAAAGTCTTTGGGATGGAAATGTTGGCTGTCACTTCTGTGTGCTTTTAGATTTTTCCTTAAAATTTCAGAAGACTGTGAATGAAACCCCAAAAGAAACCGAGTAGTAATGCTCTCTTCTGCTGCTGCCAGAGGCATCAACTACTCCACGTCTCACTCCGCACTCGTGAGAGAGCCTGGGCGATGCTGCTTTCCCAGGTTAAGGGTGTGCAGTGGAAACCTTCTCATTTCTCTCCTCCCAAAGGGGAGCTTCAAAGAGAAATCCATATAACAAGTAAAATCCACTTCAAAAGAGGCTGACAAAGTATCTGTAATCATTTTTAAACTCATTTCTGTTGCTCCCTGTTGTTTAGAACAATCCTTTTGTAGCTTGATCTGAAACCTGCTTTGTTGTCAGTTGCTCTCTTCAGGGCACAACCAAGCCGAGCAGAATTCTCTTCCAGTATCAGAGCATAATGCAAAAGGACACCAAGCAATCTGTAGTCCAATGCCAAAGTGGCAACAGAATCAAATAGCACTGGAAAGCAAGGTGGATGTGCTCTTCAGTCATGTTGCTGTTGTTCATTCGTTCAGTCGTCTCCGACTCTTCGTGACCTCATGGACCAGCCCACGCCAGAGCTCCCTGTCGGCCGTCACCACCCCCAGCTCCCTCAAGGTCAGTCCAGTCACTTCAAGGATGCCATCCATCCATCTTGCCCTTGGTCGGCCCCTCTTCCTTTTGCCTTCCACTTTCCCCAGCATAATTGTCTTCTCTAGGCTTTCCTGTCTCCTCATGATGTGGCCAAAGTACTTCAACTTTGTCTCTAGTCTCCTTCCCTCCAGTGAGCAGCCGGGCTTTCTTTCCTGGAGGATGGACTGGTTGGATCTTCTCGCAGTCCAAGGCACTCTCAGCACTTTCCTCCAACACCACAGCTCAAAAGCATCGATCTTACTTTGCTCAGCCTTCCCTAAGGTCCAGCTCTCACATCCGTAGGTGACTACAGGGAATACCATGGCTTTGACTAGGCGGATCTTTGTTGCCAGTCTGATGTCTCTACTCTTTACTATTTTATCAAGACTGGACATTGCTCTCCTCCCAAGAAGGAAGCGTCTCCTGATTTCCTGGCCACAGTCTGCATCTGCAGTCATCTTTGCACCTAGAAATACAAAGTCTGTCACAGCCTCCACGGTTTCTCCCTCTATTTTCCAATTGTCAATCATTCTTGTTGCCATAATCTTGGTTTTTTTGACGTTTAGCTGCAACCCGGCTTTTGCGCTTTCTTCTTTCACCTTGATGAGAAGGCTCCTCAGCTCCTCCTCGCTTTCGGCCATCAGAGTGGTGTCATCTGCATATCTGAGGTTGTGAATGTTTCTTCCAGCCATTTTCACCCCAGCTTTGCATTCCTCAAGCCCCGCACATCCTCGCATGATGTGTTCTGCATACAAGTTAAAAAGGTTGGGTGAGAGGATGCAGCCTTGCCGGACGCCTTTCCCAATCTTGAACCAGTCTGTTGTTCCGTGGTCAGTTCTGACTGTGGCTCCTTGGTCCTTGTACAGATTCCTCAGGAGAGAGGGAAGGGGGCTTGGGATGCCCATCCCACCAAGAACTTGCCACCATTTATGATGATCCACACAGTCAAAGGCTTTAGAAGAGTCAATGAAGCAGAAGTAGATGTTTTTTCTGAAACTCCCTGCTTTTCTCCATTATCCAGCGGATATTGGCAATTTGGTCTCTCGTTCCTCTGCCTTTTCTAAACCCAGCTTGAACATCTGGCAACTCTCGCTCCATGTCTTGCTGGAGTCTTCTTCCTTGCAGGATCTTGAGCATTACCTTTCTGGCATAATGAGAAATAAGGGCCACTGTACGGAAGTTTGAGCAGTCCTTCGCATTTCCCTTTTTTGGTATGGGGATATAAGTTGATTTTTTCCAGTCTGATGGCCATTCTTGTGTTTTCCATATTTGCTGGCAAATGGCATGCATCATGGATATATTTATTTATTTATTTATTTCACTTACTTATACCCCGCCCTTCTCACCCCCCCGGGGGGGGGGGGGACTCAGGGCGGCTTACAGGAAAAGGCACAATTAGATGCCCAAATCCATTGACAAGCAGTACAAAATACAAAACAATTCAACAGTTAAATTAAAACATCAACACATAATAAAATAATAAAACAATCTCATGCTCAGGGTTCAGAGTCCAGAGTCTAAAATGATCAAGGGTCTGGAGAACAAGCCCTATGAGGAGCGGCTTAGGGAACTGGGCATGTTTAGCCTGAAGAAGAGAAGGCTGAGAGGAGATATGAGGAGAGCCATGTATCAATATGTGAGAGGAAGCCACAGGGAGGAGGAGGGAGCAAGCTTGTTTTCTGCTTCCTTGGAGACTAGGACGCAATGGGACAATGGCTTCAAACTACAAGAGAGGAGATTCCACCTGAACATGAGGAAGAACTTCCTGACTGTGAGAGCCGTTCAGCAGTGGAACTCTCTGCCCCGGAGGGAGTGTGGTGGAGGCTCCTTCTTTGGAAGCTTTTAAGCAGAGGCTGGATGGCCATCTGTCGGGGGTTATTTGAATGCGATGTTCCTGCTTCTTGGCAGAATGGGGTTGGACTGGATGGCCCAGGAGGTCTCTTCCAACTCTTAGATTCTATGATTCTATGATTGACATGATAGCACACGTGGGATCCCAACAATGGTACAATTATGGTCTATTGTTCTCTGACCATGACTGTATCTTATCTGTTAGTCTGTTGCAAACATGGCTCCGGAGCGACTGGGAAATTAGGGGTTCTAACTAGCCAAGAGCTAGCTGGTTTTGTCTGGATATACTGTCATCCTTGAATAGTAACTTCTTCTTTGTAGCACTGATTTCTCAAACAATCAGCATTTTCTGTAAACATAGGCATACTGCAGAAATAGGCCAATATGGCAGTAAATCATGATATATGGGCATTGGGAACATCTCTGAAAATTCCCCTTTTTAAACCATGTCCTCTCTACTTACTTGCCAGTTTCCCCATTGGCGCCAATGGACTGCATTTTCCCAGAGCAAAAAAAAAAAAAAGCTCAGTATTCTGAATTACAGATCAAAATGGAAATTTTCCCAAAAACGAAGAGAAAGGAGCGAGTGTCCAAAGTTCAAAATGAAACCGAAACTGATTTCTGCCATTTTGCACACCATTAGGGGTTATTATTACCCTGTTTTCTTTGTGAACTTCTCAGAAGAATTTGAGAGGCCTCTTCGGAGTCAAGATGATGAACTAGACCAGTGGTTCTCCACCTTGCGAATGCTGTGACCCCTTAATGCAGTTCCCTATGTTGTGGTGACCCCCAAACATAATATTGTTTTCGTTGCTACTTGATACTTGTCATTTTACTACTGTCATAAATTGTCATGTAAATATCCGATATGCAGGATGGATTGTCATTCACTGGACTAAATTGGGCACACATACCCAATATGCCCAAATGTGAATGCTAGTGGGGTTGGGGGGAGGATTGATTTTGTAATTTGGGAGTTGTAGTTGCTGGGATTTATAGTTCACCTATAATCAAAGAGCATTCTGAACTCCACCAGCGATGGGTTTATACCTTGAGTTTGGGAGTTGTAGTTCACCTATATCCAGAGGGCCACACAGAATCCCAATGACCAACAGAAAATACTATTTATTTTATTTATTTATTTACAGTTCTTATATTCCGCCCTTCTCACCCCGCAGGGGACTCAGGGCGGATTACAGTAAACACATATATGGCAAACATTCAATGCCAGTTTGACAAACAACATTTAACAGACAAAGGCTATTTAACTTTTTTTCTGGTCGCCAGGGGAGCTGCTGCTTTTCATCGTCCATCAACGACACCGATGAAGTTCTTCCGCATTCCACATTCCCCGGAGTCTTCTTTCTTTATGGCCTCATAAATTAGTTAAATTTAGCCTCCCAGACAAGGTGGTGCCTTATTTTCCTACTTGACAGATGCAACTGTCTTTCGGGTTGCAAAGGTCGACAACGGGCTACACAATGGCTGGACACCCACTCCAGCCCGGGCTGGCTTCGAACTCATGACCTTTTGGTCAGAGTGGTCTTAATGCAGCTGACACTCAGCCAGCTGCGCCACAATCCCGCTTTTTGACGGTCTTTGGCGACCCCTTTGAAACCCCCTCATGACCCCCTCAGGGGTCCCGACCCCCAAGTTAAGAAACACTGAACTAGATAGCCTGGACCCCCCCCCCCCCCCCTCCACTTCTGACATAGTATAGCTTTTTTCATGTTGTTACAGTGTCTGTTGAAAGCTTCAGACCACGTCAGGAACAAAGAGAGACTTCAGAAGATTTTCTTGTCTTAATAATTTGGCGCAAAGGACCAACAATTGACCTTGGAAACCTTCCTGTGCCATCCGCTTCTATGCAGGTCACAAAAAGATGATTTCCCCTCACTTACTAATGGCTTTCATTCCTGTTGTTTCTCCATTTTCAAACCCAGGGAGCAAAAGCCTTCTGCTCCCGTCCTGGTCATCTTTCTCGTCCGAGAGACTCTTTTGCTTTGCGACTCAATCAGAGAGGGAAGAAGAACAAATGGGGTGAGAAGAGCAGAGGCTTTCCCCCTCCCCTTTCCCTTCAGAAGGATAAAATATTGCATGAGATCAATAGTTTCTTTGGTTTTGTGTTTCTGTTCCTTAAGGGCAGCGGGCTTATTGCATTTCCATTGATCAGGCACACATGCAGGGCAGCTCAGCGGAGATCAACCAAGGAAGGCCATTTCATTCCCCACAATTTGAAGTAAAACGACTTAGAGATGAAATGAGGGGAGGGAGCCGGACTGAAGGAGGGATGGTCATCGTGCCAAGTATCACACTATGCTATCGTTTTGGACACACAGCCCTTGCACAGTGAGAGCCTAAATAGGTAACTGACTGGAACTAAAGGCAGGAGTGGAAAGTGTCAAAGGTCTGTTCAACTGGTTGCTGGTTCACTTCAACTTCCAGCAAGGACACCAGCTGCTCAGCTGCATTGAGACCACACAATAAAAACTCCCATGAAAGAAGAGAACTAGGAGATGAGGAAGAAAGTTGGTTCAGAACTTGGGATAGAAGATTCCTACTAGAAGAATCTGGTCTTCCAGGAGAAATAAAACTGATTTCTGGGGGTCGTGTATTCAAGAGGAGGAAAAGGGAAGAAAGAGACATTTGTTTGTTTTTGTTCATTCGTTCAGTCGTTTCCGACTCTTAGTGCCCTCATGGACCAGCCCATGCCAGAGCTCCCTGTCAGCCGTCACCACCCCCAGCTCCTTCAAAGTCAAGCCAGTCACTTCAAGGATACCATCCAACTATCTTGCCCTTGGTGGGCCCCTCTTTCTATTTCCTTCCATTTTCTCCAGCATCATTGTCTTCTCTAAGCTTTCCTTTCTTCTCATGATGTGGCCAAAGGACTTCCACTTTGTCTCTCGTCTCCTTCCCTCCAGTGAGCAGCCAGGCTTTCTTTCCTGGAGGATGGACTGGTGGGATCTTCTTGCAGTCCAAGGCACCCTCAGCACTTTCCTCCAGCACCACAGTTCAAAAGCACCTCTCTTCCTTCGCTCAGCCTTCCCTAAGGTCCAGCTCTCACATCCGTAGGTGACTACAGGGAAGACCATGGCTTGGACTAGGCAATGGATCTTTGTTGCCAGTCTGATGTCTCTACTCTTTACTATTTTATCGAGATTGGACATTGCTCTCCTCCCAAGAAGTAAATGTCTTCTGATTTCCTGGCTGCAGTCTGCATCTGCAGTCATCTTTGCACTTAGAAATGCACACCCTGTCACAGCCTCCACATTTTCTCCCTCTATTTCCCAGTTATCAATCAGTCCAGTTGCCAGAATCTTGTTTTTTGGTCATGTCAGGAGCGACCTGAGAACCTGCAAGTTGCTTCTGGTGTGAGAGAATTGGCCGTCTGCAAGGACATTGCCCAGGGGACGCCCGGAAGATTTATTTATTTATTTTATTTATTTCATTCACTTATACCCCGCCCTTCTCACCCCGAGGGGGACTCAGGGCGGCTTACAGGGAGGGCACAATTAGATGCCCAATCACACAAACAAGTAATCCAAAAATATAACAATTCAGCAATTAGATTAAAACATCAATACATAGTAAAATCATAAAACCTAAAACAATCTCATGTCAGAGTCCATATATCAGAGTCCATACATCCGTTCTACTCCATTTGTCCTTGTCTATTGCCAGGTCCTTGAGTTAGTTGTCCGAGTGGCCAAAAGCTTAATCCCACATCCAGGTCTTTAGTTTTTTCCTAAATGCTAGGAGGGAAGTCGCCGATCTAATCTCCCCGGGGAGTGAGTTCCACAGGCGGGGGGCCGCCACTGAGAAGGCCCTGCTCCTCGTCCCCGCCAGCCTCACTTGTGAGACTGGCGGGGTCGAGAGCAGGGCCTCCCCAGAAGATCTTAAACTTCGAGGTGGGACGTAGAGGGAGATCCGTTCGGACAAATACACTGGGCCGTATTATATCATCCTTGTGAGAGGCATGTGTCCCTGCATGAGGAACTGGAGCTGATAGAGGGAGCTCATCCACCTGTCCCCGGATTCAAGCCTGCGACCTGTCAGTCTTCAGTCCTGCCAGCACAGGGGTTTAACCCACTGTGCCACGGGGGGGGGGGGGGGGGCTCCATTTTTTTAATATTTAGCTACAACCCGGCTTTTGCACTTTCTTCTTTCACCTTGATTAGAAGGCTCCTCAGCTCCTCCTCGCTTTCGGCCATCAAAGTGGTATCATCTGCATATCTAAAGTTGCACTTTAAAATCAGCATTAGTATAGGTAGCAATTTGCATATCTATATTCACTAATCCTGAGTAACGTGTTTGCAAAGGTCTTTGTTTTCCATACCCCCTTTATTCCTGATTCAAGCCAACCTACAATGACCGTCTTCTTTCTTCCTTTCTCCATGAGATCGTGAGGAGGGGCAGGTAACAAATACAATTTACTATTATTCATTTATTATTATTAGTTGTAATTTGTACGTACAGAATCATAGAGTTGGAAGAGAATGCATGGGCCATCCAATCCAACCCCCTGCCTGGCAGGAAAAACACAATCGAAGCACCCCTGTCAGATGGCCCTCCAGCCTCTGTTTAAAAGCTTGTTCTTTAGAAATTGTCACTAAGTTTGTGCACAAAATCCGTTTCCTATGTTTAATTCAGTATGCTGGGAGGACGTAACAGGAAGCCCCCTCCCTGTACGAAAATCAGGTTGACACAAAAGCAAGCAGGTGCCAATCCCAGCTCCTTGTCTGCTTTTTGAGAGCAACCTCCCAACCTTAGGGAGTGTGTGTGTGGTATGCAGGCCCAGAACGTGTCTGGCTGTTTGCAGCCAAATGCCTCTCCTTTAGAGCAGATAAACAGGTAAGTGCGTACCTGCCTGCCGCCGAATGCCTCCTCTAGAGTAAGGAACAGAACTTGCCTTCTTGCCTTGGGGAGCGCATGTGTGTCATGCAGACCCAGAAAGCCACACACCTGCCTGCAGCTGAGCACTTCTCCTCCTCTAGAGTAGAAACATCTTAAATGGATTATCTACCTTGATATTCTGGATTATACGGTTGTGTAGAAGGGGCCTAAGGCTCAATCATGAGCAGTTAACCAGATTGTTTGGACTTTCTTTCCTTTATATATTTAAACTATATAAAGGGAAGGCCAAATAATCTTGTTTCTACTTTTCTCTCCCCTCTTCTGCGCCCGACACTAACATACAAACATACACTCACACTCGTTTTGCTTTTTTCCCCCTTTGATATCGAGTTAATGAGTTTTTTCTTCATTGCTAACCAAGCTAAATGTCTATACCAACCAACAGGATTATTATTAGGAAATCTATGGGATTTACGAGTCATAATTAATTACCAGCAGTAGTGAGTAATTGCATTAAAGGTCCCAATTGTTTACATGACCCTTGCTACTGACAGACTGGGAGGAGGAGGAGATGAAAAAAAGAGTTCTACTGCAAAACATAGAAAATGCCATTCTGTGGACAATAATAAATTAAGCTTTCAGACAGAAAGTAATACAGGAATAATATTCAAAAATTATTTGGCTACAGGTATTCTTAATCCCAAACCATTTGGATTAGAGAGAAAATGAATCTTAAACTTTATATCACCCCTCTCGACATGGTCTTTAATAAATTATGTTAGTAGAGATTTAATTTTAGTGATAACCAGAAAATGAGATATGCGAACAGTAGGGTTGTGCATTTGGGGCAAACCCTGACCCGTGTCATGTCATGGCTTTCGGTGGGGGCTCCAGTCCATTTTTTTGTGTGATATTGTTTCTAGCACCCACGTTTTGCTTGATATTCAGACAGTGCTTCTTGTAGGTCAGAGCACGGTTCAGAGTGACTCCTCCCAGGTATTTGGGTGCGCTGCAATGCTCCAGAGGGATGTCAGAGTGAGACCCTCCGGTCTGGCACAGCGAACGTGAGGTTTCCAAAACACACAGACTCAATTACCACACAGCATTCTTCTTTCAAAATAATAAGCTTTACTGGAAGCATCTATTTACAGGCGACTACATGTTGATGAGGAAAGATGGCGACTGACAAAGTACAGGACTAAACACACAGACAAAGAAAAACATCCTGCCCTTCTGACTTATCTGTCTTCTGCTAGTTAACTCCCTTCTGTTCTCAGGACTGTTATCTCAAGGACTTTACTCTCTGGCCTATAACAATAACAACATACTACACAAATGAACATGACTGAAACCATCTTGGATTACATTATTAACACATTGAAAAACATATATGAAATAACTGCAATTATCCTGACATGGGATTCCTTCCCAGGGAATCCTCTAGAGTAAGAAACACCTGCACCTGCCTGCAGCTGAGCACCTCTCCTCTAGAGTAGAAACAGGTAAGAAGCCTCCTTAAAGTATGCACCTGCCTACAGCTGAGCACCTCTCCTCTAGAGTAGAAACAGGTAAGAAGCCTCCTTAAAGCATGCACCTTCCTGCAGCCAAGCACCTCTCCTCTAGAGTAGAAACAGGTAAGAAGCCTCCTTAAAGCATGCACCTGCCTGCAGCCGAGCACCTCTCCTCTAGAGTAGAAACAGGTAAGAAGCCTCCTTAAAGCATGCACCTGCCTGCAGCCGAGCACCTCTCCTCTGGAGTAGAAACAGGTAAGAAGCCTCCTTAAAGCATGCACCTACCTGCAGCCGAGCACCTCTCCTCTAGAGTAGAAACAGGTAAGAAGCCTCCTTAAAGCATGCACCTGCCTACAGCTGAGCACCTCTCCTCTAGAGTAGAAACAGGTAAGAAGCCTCCTTAAAGCATGCACCTTCCTGCAACCGAGCACCTCACCTCTAGAGTAGAAACAGGAAAGAAGCCTCCTTAAAGCATGCACCTTCCTGCAGCCGAGCACCTCTCCTCTAGAGTAGAAACAGGTAAGAAGCCTCCTTAAAGCATGCACCTGCCTGCAGCCGAGCACCTCTCCTCTGGAGTAGAAACAGGTAAGAAGCCTCCTTAAAGCATGCACCTACCTGCAGCCGAGCACCTCTCCTCTAGAGTAGAAACAGGTAAGAAGCCTCCTTAAAGCATGCACCTGCCTACAGCTGAGCACCTCTCCTCTAGAGTAGAAACAGGTAAGAAGCCTCCTTAAAGCATGCACCTGCCTACAGCTGAGCACCTCTCCTCTAGAGTAGAAACAGGTAAGAAGCCTCCTTAAAGCATGCACCTGCCTACAGCTGAGCACCTCTCCTCTAGAGTAGAAACAGGTAAGAAGCCTCCTTAAAGCATGCACCTACCTGCAGCCGAGCACCTCTCCTCTAGAGTAGAAACAGGTAAGAAGCCTCCTTAAAGCATGCACCTTCCTGCAACCGAGCACCTCACCTCTAGAGTAGAAACAGGTAAGAAGCCTCCTTAAAGCATGCACCTTCCTGCAGCCAAGCACCTCTCCTCTGGAGTAGAAACAGGTAAGAAGCCTCCTTAAAGCATGCACCTGCCTGCAGCCGAGCACCTCTCCTCTAGAGTAGAAACAGGTAAGAAGCCTCCTTAAAGCATGCACTTGCCTGCAGCTGAGCACCTCTCCTCTAAACAGGTAAGAAGCCTCCTTAAAGTATGCACCTGCCTGCAGCCGAGCACCTCTCCTCTGGAGTAGAAACAGGTAAGAAGCCTCCTTAAAGCATGCACCTACCTGCAGCCGAGCACCTCTCCTCTAGAGTAGAAACAGGTAAGAAGCCTCCTTAAAGCATGCACCTTCCTGCAACCGAGCACCTCACCTCTAGAGTAGAAACAGGTAAGAAGCCTCCTTAAAGAATGCACCTTCCTGCAGCCGAGCACCTCTCCTCTGGAGTAGAAACAGGTAAGAAGCCTCCTTAAAGCATGCACCTGCCTGCAGCTGAGCACCTCTCCTCTAAACAGGTAAGAAGCCTCCTTAAAGCATGCACTTGCCTGCAGCTGAGCACCTCTCCTCTAAACAGGTAAGAAGCCTCCTTAAAGCATGCACCTTCCTGCAGCCAAGCACCTCTCCTCTGGAGTAGAAACAGGTAAGAAGCCTCCTTAAAGCATGCACCTGCCTGCAGCCGAGCACCTCTCCTCTAGAGTAGAAACAGGTAAGAAGCCTCCTTAAAGCATGCACTTGCCTGCAGCTGAGCACCTCTCCTCTAAACAGGTAAGAAGCCTCCTTAAAGTATGCACCTGCCTGCAGCCGAGCACCTCTCCTCTGGAGTAGAAACAGGTAAGAAGCCTCCTTAAAGCATGCACCTACCTGCAGCCGAGCACCTCTCCTCTAGAGTAGAAACAGGTAAGAAGCCTCCTTAAAGCATGCACCTTCCTGCAACCGAGCACCTCACCTCTAGAGTAGAAACAGGTAAGAAGCCTCCTTAAAGCATGCACCTTCCTGCAGCCGAGCACCTCTCCTCTGGAGTAGAAACAGGTAAGAAGCCTCCTTAAAGCATGCACGTGCCTGCAGCCGAGCACCTCTCCTCTAGAGTAGAAACAGGTAAGAAGCCTCCTTAAAGCATGCACTTGCCTGCAGCTGAGCACCTCTCCTCTAAACAGGTAAGAAGCCTCCTTAAAGTATGCACCTGCCTACAGCTGAGCACCTCTCCTCTAGAGTAGAAACAGGTAAGAAGTCTCCTTAAAGCATGCACCTGCCTGCAGCTGAGCACCTCTCCTCTAGAGTAGAAACAGGTAAGAAGTCTCCTTAAAGTATGCACCTGCCTACAGCTGAGCACCTCTCCTCTAGAGTAGAAACAGGTAAGAAGTCTCCTTAAAGTATGCACCTGCCTGCAGCTGAGCACCTCTCCTCTAGAGTAGAAACAGGTAAGAAGTCTCCTTAAAGCATGCACCTGCCTGCAGCTGAGCACCTCTCCTCTAGAGTAGAAACAGGTAAGAAGTCTCCTTAAAGCATGCACCTGCCTGCAGCTGAGCACCTCTCCTCTAGAGTAGAAACAGGTAAGAAGCCTCCTTAAAGCATGCACCTACCTGCAGCCGAGCACCTCTCCTCTAGAGTAGAAACAGGTAAGAAGCCTCCTTAAAGCATGCACTTGCCTGCAGCTGAGCACCTCTCCTCTAAACAGGTAAGAAGCCTCCTTAAAGTATGCACCTGCCTACAGCTGAGCACCTCTCCTCTAGAGTAGAAACAGGTAAGAAGCCTCCTTAAAGCATGCACCTGCCTGCAGCTGAGCACCTCTCCTCTAGAGTAGAAACAGGTAAGAAGTCTCCTTAAAGCATGCACCTGCCTGCAGCTGAGCACCTCTCCTCTAGAGTAGAAACAGGTAAGAAGCCTCCTTAAAGCATGCACCTGCCTGCAGCTGAGCACCTCTCCTCTAGAGTAGAAACAGGTAAGAAGCCTCCTTAAAGCATGCACCTGCCTGCAGCTGAGCACCTCTCCTCTAGAGTAGAAACAGGTAAGAAGCCTCCTTAAAGCATGCACCTTCCTGCAGCCGAGCACCTCTCCTCTAGAGTAGAAACAGGTAAGAAGCCTCCTTAAAGCATGCACCTTCCTGCAGCCGAGCACCTCTCCTCTAGAGTAGAAACAGGTAAGAAGCCTCCTTAAAGCATGCACCTTCCTGCAACCGAGCACCTCTCCTCTAGAGTAGAAACAGGTAAGAAGCCTCCTTAAAGCATGCACCTTCCTGCAGCCGAGCACCTCTCCTCTAGAGTAGAAACAGGTAAGAAGCCTCCTTAAAGCATGCACCTTCCTGCAGCCGAGCACCTCTCCTCTAGAGTAGAAACAGGTAAGAAGCCTCCTTAAAGCATGCACCTTCCTGCAGCCGAGCACCTCTCCTCTAGAGTAGAAACAGGTAAGAAGCCTCCTTAAAGCATGCACCTTCCTGCAGCCGAGCACCTCTCCTCTAGAGTAGAAACAGTTTAAATGTCAAAATGATGGGAGCCCCCCCCCCCCCCATTGTGGGCCAATAGAAAATGGATCTTTCAGCACCCCAGAGAGAAAATAGCTATCTGCCCTCCCAATTTTTGGAGGTTCCCAAAAAACAGATCAGGACCCCTACTGAAAGCAAGGACATGAAAGAGGTCAAGGTTTACACAGATTGCACAAGTCTATTGTATACAATGGTCTAGTGAAATGGTATCCCTTGTATGAAACGTCAAAATCCATATCTGATTTTTTTTATTGTTAACAGTATCTTCAAAATGTGGGCGGAGGAATCCATGGATACAGAGGGCTAGCTATATTGAGAGGAAACTGGCAGATGCTCGGTAGTGACTCTGAGGTGACCTCACCAAGACTGCAACATATCTCCAGGATGGATTACCACACAAATTTCAGTTCAGACATGGATGAGTGCCAGTTAAGAAACGTATTAGATCTTTGAGCAGTTTACATACATGCATATGCATACATTTCAAAACAGAAATTACACAAGCTAAATGCTAGAAGACAAGTGATTATTCCAGTTGGCTAAACTCTTAGAATTAATAAATATAGCATAATATACTTCAAGACTGGTGAAACTACTACTAGATATATGGCTCACTTTGATGGGGAAAAAAACTCTGACACGACAGCAGAAGATTTCCCAGATGAACAATTACTTGTATTAAATTTCTCACAAGTAGAAGGGACCACGAAGAAAAAGAACACGAGGCCAAGTCTGTCACATGATTAGGACACTGCAGTTGATCCATTTCTTTGACATTAGAAAATAATCATTTCTGCTACCCTGGCAGCCACCTCTCCACCAAAGTCAACATTGACACAGAAATACAACACCGCCTGATCTCTGCGAGTGCAGCATTTTCCCGAATGAAGCAGAGAGTGTTTGAGGACTGGGACATCCGTAGGGAGACCAAGGGGCTTGTTTATAAAGCTATTCCCCTCCCAACCCTGCTCTACGCCTGCGAAACGTGGACTGTCTACAGACGTCACATGCAACTCCTGGAACGATCCCATCAGCGCTGCCTCCGGAAAATCCTGCAAATCTCTTGGGAACAAACATCAGCATGCTGGAAGAAGCAAAGACCACCAGCATTGAAGCGATGGTCCTCCGCCATCAACTCCGCTGGACCAGCCACGTTGTCTGGATGCCCGACCACCGTCTTCCAAAGCAGTTGCTCTACTCCGAACTCAAGAACAGAAAATGGAATGTTGGAGGACAGGAATGGGCTCAAAGCCAACCTTAAAAGCTCTGGCATAGACACTGAGAACTGGGAAGCCCTGGCCCTTGAGCGCTCCAGCTGGAGGTCAGCTGTGACCAGCAGTGCTGTAGAATTTGAAGAGGCACGAATGGCGGGTGAAAGAGAGAAATGTGCCAAGAGGAAGGTGTGTCAAGCCAACCCCGACCGAGACTGCCTTCCACCTGGAAACCGATGCCCTCACTGCGGGAGAAGATGCAGGTCAAGAATAGGGCTCCACAGTCACCTCCGGACCCACTGCCAGGATACTACACTTGGAGAACCATCATCCTCGGACTACAAGGGATTGGCTAAGTAAGTAAGTAAGACCACCATCTCCCAAAGCAGTTGCTCTACTCGGAACTCAAGAACAGAAAACGGAATGTTGCTGGGCAGGAAAAGAGATCTGTCCTTGTTTATCTCGTGTTTACTCGCCTGAGTTTTTAATCTGTTTCTACCCAATTTTCTTTTATCCATTACATGTAGCTCGCCCATGTTACCATGATTGAGTATATTGTAATTTTATATTGCTATGTTGTCTTTTGTTTTATGTAATTGCGTTATTATTGTTTATTGTTTGTGTTTTCGGATTTGTTTTATTTCATGTATTTGTTGTTTTGGGCTTGGCCTCATGTAAGCCGCACCGAGTCCCCACTGGGGAGATGGAGCGGGGTACAAATAAAGTTGATTATTATTATTATTATTATTATTATTATTATTATTATTATTAAAAGATGGGCTCAAAGCCAACCTTTAAAACTCTGGCATAGACAGAGAACTGGGAAGCCTGGCCCTTGAGAACTCCAGCTGGAGGTCAGCTGTGACCAGCAGTGCTGTAGAATTTGAAGAGGCATGAATGGAGGGAGAAAGACAGAAACGTGCCAAGAGGAAGGCACAACCAGGATCCCCTTCCACCTGGAAACCGATGCCCTCACTGCGGAAGAAGATGCAGATTTATTTATTTATTTATTTCGGGTGCTTCTACCCCGCCCTTCTCAACCCCCGAAAGGGGACTCAGGGCGGCTTCCAACCAGCATACGTTGATGCCTACAATTCACACAGTAAAATACATAGTAACAACAAATTATAAATTAAAACTACATTAATACAATAAAATACAATAAAATGCCAGCCTGGTGGCCATTGTTTCTCGGAGTTCTGTAATTAGCGAGTCCATTCCGCTTATCATAGTCCGTTTCCAAATCTTTTGTTGTCATTCTCAATTGTCAGTCTGCCAGATTATCCATAGGCCTGGTCCCATATCCATGTTTTTAATTTCCTTCTGAAAGAGAAGAGGAGGGATGACGATGATCTAATTTCCCCCAGGGAGTGAATTCCACAGGCAGGGGCCACCACCGAGAAGGCCCTGTCCCTCGTCCTCGCCAATCTCGTTTGTGACAAGGACGGGGCCGAGAGCAGGGCCCCTCCAGAAGATCTTAAATTCCTAGGCGGGATGTAGAAGGAGATACATTCGGACAGGTACGCTGTGCCGGAGCAGACCAAGATTAGGGCTCCACAGGAACCTACGGACCCACCGCCAATACACTGAATCTGGAAGACTCTCCTACTCGGACAACAAGAGATCGCCTAAGAGAAAGATTTCTTGGATTGTGGAAGGGGGTCCATGGTCTTGAAAGAGAACCAAAGAAAGTGAATACTACACGAAGAGAAAGGGATGTAGGCGAGGTCGAGTGAATAGCTAAGCTGGAAGATGCTGTAGGAATAGATGCTGTAGGTTAGACCACACCTGGAATATTGTGTCCAATTCTGGGCACCACAATTCAAGAGAGATATTGACTCTAAGCTGGAATGTGTCCAGAGGAGGGCGACTAAAATGATCAAGGGTCTGGAGAACAAGCCCTACGAGGAGCGGCTTAGGGAACTGGGCATGTTTAGCCTGAAGAAGAGAAGGCTGAGAGGAGATATGATGGCCATGTATAAATATGTGAGAGGAAGCCACAGGGAGGAGGAGGGAGGGAGCAAGCTTCCTTTCTGCTTCCTTGGAGACTAGGACATGGAACAATGGCTTCAAACTACAAGAGAGGAGATTCCATCTGAACATGAGGAAGAACTTCCTGACTGTGAGAGCCGTTCAGCAGTGGAACTCTCTGCCCCGGAGGGAGTGTGGCGAAGGCTCCTTCTTTGGAAGCTTTTAAGCAGAGGCTGGATGGCCATCTGTCAGGGGTGATTTGAATGCAATATTCCTGCTTCTTGGCAGAATGGGGTTGGACTGGATGATGGCCCAGGAGGTCTCTTCCAACTCTTTGATTCTAGGATTCTATGAATGGACCAGGCTCCAGAATAGGATTTAGACACTCCATATGACCCAACTATCAGCTCTCAGCTCATTCCTCCTTGCATAGCTGATTTTACTCTGTGAATTATCCAATGCAGAAGGAGTTGAACAGATGCCTGCAGCTGTGACAATTAAGAGGATAAAAGCTCTATGAGGAGGAATAGATGCACTTCATAAGAAAGGAATGGAGAGAGTTGAAAGGAACGGCAAAGAGTCCTCTCGACCAGCTCCCTGCCATGCTCCACTGAAGCACTCCTGAAAGATGCCTGTCTAACCTCTGAATGAATATCCCCAAAGAACGAGACTTTGCCACCCTCGGAGGGTGAACCTATTCCACTCTTGAACAGCTCTTCTGGGAAATAAGTTCTTCTTAAACTTTCGCTGCAATCTCTTTTATTGTAAAGTATATACATTGGCTCATATCCTAGCTTTTGGAGCAGCAGGATCAAAAGTGTGTTCTATTTTCTACATGGCATTATTTCAGCTATTTAAAAATAGTTATGATATCATCTCTCAGGGCCCTTCCACACAGCCATATAACCCAGAATATCAAGGCAGAATGACCCACAATATCTGCTTTGAACTGGAATATCTGAGTCCACACTGCCATATATCCCAGTTCAAAGCACATAACGTGGGATTTTATTCAGCTGCTACTAAGGAGGCTGTCCAGGTCCTGAACCAGTGCCTGGCCGCTGTGACGGTCTGGATGAGGGCGAACAAATTGAAATTGAATCCAGACAAGACAGAGGTACTCCTGGTCAGTCGCAAGGCCGAACGGGGTATAGGGTTACAGCCTGTGTTGGACGGGGTCGCACTCCCCCTGAAGACGCAGGTTCGCAGTTTGGGAGTGACCCTGGACTCATTGCTGAGCCTGGAACCCCAGGTTTCGGCGGTGACCAGGGGAGCATTCACACAACTAAAACTTGTGCGCCAGCTACACCCGTACCTTGGGAAGTCTGACTTGGCCACGGTAGTCCACGCTCTAGTCACATCCCGTTTAGACTACTGCAACGCTCTCTACGTGGGGCTGCCCTTGAAGACAGCTCGGAAGCTCCAACTAGTCCAACGCTCGGCAGCCATGATTGTAACAGGAGCGGAGCGCAGGGAGCATACAACCCCCCTGTTGCGCCAACTCCACTGGCTACCGATCTGCTACTGGGCTGAATTCAAAGTGCTGGCGTTGGCCTTTAAAGCCCTAAACGGTTCCGGCCCAAGCTACCTATCTGACCGCATCTCTGCCTATGAACCCACCAGGACTTTGAGATCTTCCGGGGAGACCCTGCTCTCAATCCCGCCTGCTTCTCAAGCTCGGCTGGCGGGGACGAGAGATAGGGCCTTCTCGGTGGTGGCTCCTCGGCTGTGGAACGCCCTTCCTACGGACATTAGACTAGCACCATCTCTAATGGTATTCCGCAAAAAGGTGAAGACCTGGATGTTTGTGCAGGCGTTTGAGTAATTTAGTGCAATCTGGTAATGGAACATAGGAATGGAACAATGGACGACGAACCTGGACTACGCTTGGATGATGAGAAGATTGGGCACGGTTGTTTTTTGTAATAATTGTGCATTGTAATGGCTTATTGGTAATTTATGGATAATGTGTTAAGCCAATTGTTCTATGTTGTATGGAACCACTGCTGTTTCTACTGTTTTTACTGTTTGTGAACCGCTGTGAGTCGCCTTCGGGCTTGAGATACAGCGGCATAGAAGCAAAGTCAATACATAAATAAATAAATAAATAATAATAATAATAATAATACTTTATTTATACCCCGCTACCATCTCCCCAGGGGACTTGGTGCGGCTTACATGAGGCCGAGCCCAAAATACAACAATACAAGCAATAACAACAACAATACAAGCAATTAAAATCAACAAGACATATAACATAACCATTAACAATAGGACAACACACTTTAAAATCTATGGGTAGGCCAAATGTAATTAAAATTTAAAAATAATGCTGGACATGGGCGAAAAAAGTGATGGGGCGGTTTGTGGGAACATACAAGCAGACCTAAAACCATATCAAGTGCTTTGGAGGACAAAGTGCTATGGGGTCATTATTCTGGGAAGGCACACTGGAACAACCACGTCTTCAAGCTCCTTTTAAAGACTGCCAGAGTTAGGACCTGCCTGATGTCCTTAAGGAGTGAGTTCCAGAGTCAAGGGGCCACCACCGAAAAGGCCCTGTCCCTCGTCCCCACCAATCGCACTTGTGATACAGGTGGGAGCGTGAGCAGGGCCTCTTCAGATGATCGAAGAGATCGTGTGGGTTTGTACACAGAGATGCGGTCACGGAGGTAGGTGGGTCCCAAACCGTTCAGGGCTTTGTAGGTGAGAACCTGCACCTTGAATTGGGACCGGAAGATGAATGGCAACCAGTAGAGCTCCTTAAACAGGAGGGTTGACTGCTTGCTGTAAGGAGCTCTGGTTAACAACTTGGCTGCCACACGTTGCACCATCTGGAATTCCCGAGCCGTTTTCAAGGGCAGCCCTACGTAGAGTACATTAAGTAGTCCAATCTGGAGGTGACCAAGGCATGGACCACCCTGGCCAGATCCGCAGTTGGTGCACGAGTCTTAATTGTGCAAAGGCCACTGCCGGGAAGGGGCCTATGTCTCCTCTTCTCCAAGCTGAACATGCCCATCTCCTTCGTGGGGCCTGGCTTCCAGACCTTTTACTATCCTGAATGCCTTCTTTAGACATATTTAGTCTTCCAATGTCCTTTTCGAACGGTGGTGTCCAGACATTAGACACAGGATCCCATGTGAGATCTGACCAAAGCAGAATGGTATGGCACCATAGTAAAGGTAAAGGTTTCCCCTTGACGTTAAGTCTGACTCTGGAGAGTGGTGCTCATCTCCATTTCGAAGCTGAAGAGCCAGCATTGTCCGCAGACATCTCTTGGGTAATGTGGTCAGCATGACTGCATGGAGCATGGAGCACCGCTACCTTCTTCCAAGTCTAGGATTCTATGACCCTAAGCATTTTCCCCCCGTGAGACAAGACTGTTTCCTCCAGCTCAAGGGAGACCAAAGACTTCAGCCGCTAGTCCTCAAACCTCACCTGCATCTCTCCGAGATTTGTAAGACTAGAAAGAGACAAGGGCCCAAAGGTGATGATAGGAAGGGAAGCAAGGGCCCAAGGAAAAAAAGCAGAGTAAGGACAATTGCGACAGGAATATCAATACTATAAATCTATATCTATATAAATGCTCTGTGCATCATGAGTACCTTAAAAACAAAAGAACCAATGAATGAAATCACACCAAATTTGGCAGCAAAACGTCTCACAGCACAAGGAGTGACCATCACTCAAAAATTATGATTTTGTCATTTGGGAGTTGTAGTTGCTGGGATTTATAGTTCACCTACAATCAAAGAGCATTCTGAACTCCATCAACGATGGAATTGAACCAAACTTGGCACACAGAACTCCCCTGACCAACAGAAAATACTGGAAGGGTTTGGTGGGCATTGACCTTGAGTTTGGGAGTTGTAGTTCACCTACATCCAGAGAGCACTGTGGACTCAGACAATGATTGATCTAGACCAAACTTGGCACGAATAATCAATATGCCCAAATATGAACACTGGTGGAGTTTGGAGAAAATAGACCTTGACATTTGGGAGTTGTATTTGCTGGGATTTGGGATTTATAGTACACCTACAACCAAAGAGCATTCTGAACCTCATCAATGATAGAATTGGGCCAAACTTCCCACACAGAACCCTAATTACCAACAGAAAATACTGTGATTTCTGATGGTCTTTGGCAACCCCCCTGACACCTTCTCGTGACCCCCCAGGGGTCCCGACCCCCAGGTTGAGAAACACTGCCCTAGGAGAACGCCTATCTCAACTGGGCTTTCTTCTTTCTCCACTAACTTGTAATGAGAGAGCCGTGGAAAGTCTTTGGGATGGAAATGTTGGCTGTCACTTCTATGTGCTTTTAGATTTTCCTTAAAATTTCAGATGAACACAGATGTAGTTTGGGGGAAATAGACCTTGACATTTGGGAGTTGTAGTCACTGGGATTCACAGTTCACCTATAATCAAAGAGCATTCTGAACCCCACGAATGACAGATTTGGGGGAAACTTCCCACACAGAACCCCCATGACCAACAGAAAATACTTCAGGCCATCCAATCAAGCTCCCTTCATCAGGGCAAGAAAACGTAATCAAAGTCCTCCTGAAAAAGAGCCATCCAGCCATAGAGAGATGGAGAGATGGAGATAGAGATAGATAGATAGATAGATAGATAGATAGATAGAGAGATGGAGAGATGGAGAGATGGAGAGATAGATAGATAGATAGATAGATAGATAGATAGATAGATAGATAGAGAGAGAGAGGTATAGTATCATAGTTTTGAAATGGACCCTTAAAGAAGGACAATGATATGTTGCATGTTCCAGGGTGGGCAAACCAGACACTCTCCACATCAACACTGACAGAGAAACACCAAGAAACACTGTTTACCCTCAAGCATAAAGGAATTACATATATTAAAAACAAACACTTTCTCATTACTTTATTTCCCAGATCAACAGACTGGGCCACAGCAACGCCTGGCAGGGGACTGCTAGTGTATATATATATAAATGAATAATAGTGAGCCTGGCGCTTTCCCTATGTGGCTGCAACCCAATCTGCACAAGCACATTTTGAAGCACATTCCCACCATTTTCATGGGTATTTTACTATTAAGTTGGAAGGCCTTAAAACACCAATTATTGGAAGGTAATAGCTTTATGTTCTCACAGGTAGTTCCAGCATAAATGTCAGTGTTCAGAAATAATATTTCATTTTGGGACTAACAAATCAGGGGCTTAGTGTTTGGAGGAGGAGAAATGATTGGAACGACTTGAAAGGTGCCTGGACGAGAGAAACTGCAAACATATTTCTATTCTTACGACGAAGGAGGGGGAAATACACCCCTGGGCATGTTCTAAGTGTCTTCCATCTTTTGGATAAATGCTGATGCTGAACCAAAAAAGAAGAAGAGGAGGATGGAGAAATGAAAAGATGACCTTACAATAATAACCTCACGATGCATCTGGGACTCAGCTCTCCAACATGCCCAAATCATTTGCAATATGTGGAAAGTTTTATATTATTTATAGCTTACCACGTTCTTTGTGGGCTAAAAAAGGAAGAGTTTCTTTCTCCCTCTCTCACCCTTTACGAGCAGTAATATAAACATAAATAAGCAAATAACAACAACAACAACAGTGCCTCACATATACAACTGATAAAAGACCACTCGTTCAACTCGTTTATATACTCAAGATTGAAACCTAGAGTCAGGGTGAAAATGTTCGCCTATAGAAAAAGACAATTATTTTCTATATCAACGTTTCTCAACCTGGGGGTCGGGACCCCTGGGGGGGGGGGGGTCGCGAGAGAAAGATCAATCAGAAAGATGGAAGGTGAACTACATCTCCCCTAAATCACTGTCAATTCATCCAAAATCCCTCCAGTACGTTCTTTTGGTCACGGGGGTTCTGTGTTGGAAGTTCTGAGATCGGCCTTGCAGGTCCCTCAATGCGTTTCTAATGCCACCCTGCGACTAGAGACGGGCTTTATGAGAGTGGAGGCCAGGGTGTGGGTGGCCATACTCAACCTCTGGCTCAGACTGTCCCGTGCACCCCTTGGCCTTGCCCCACTAACCATGGAGGATGACTTCCAATCCACATGGAAGCAGGCGGTAGCATCCAAAATCTCCTCGTTGGGATTTTCTCCAGGTCTACTATTAGCTATGGATTACAATCAAGCCAAAGCACTTATTAAACAACGTATCACAGACACAGAGCGCCAACTAGATCTGGCCTCGGCTCCAAGCTTCCTTATCAGTGAAGACAGCAGATACCTTGCCTCCCCTATGGCATATTTAACATACTTAGAGGTTCCTATTCATCGGAGGACTTTCACCCTGGCCCGATGCCACGCTCTCCCATCAGCTGTACTCGAAGGAAGGCCGCTACCGGAAGATCCCTTTCCCAGAGAGACTCTGGTGCCCCTGTGACTCGGGTCATGTAGAAACAATAGAACATGTGCTCCTTCAGTGTCCGTTCTACAGGGATATCCGTGCCAGGCTTATCTTACCTCTGATACACAAGCCATTCAGGACAATTTTATACCTCCCTGCTACTTGCAGATACTAATTCAGCGACAACCTACAATGTCGCAAAGTTTTGTGCAGCAGCATACAACATCCGCCAGGGAATGACTAGTTCCAAAAGTCAACTGTGTGTCCAGTAATCTTCTTCCCTGAATCTACAATTTGGTGATGGATCTGGGAATTGTTATGTTTTTACCCTGTTTCCCCTTCTGCTCCCTCACCCATATTGTGTTTTTAGTAGTTATATTTATATTTTTAATGCACCAAACATGCCAGGTTTGTCTGGAAATGTGACACTATTTCCTGTGCTGGTCAATGACCGAAATAAATATTTTGATTTGATTGTGTTGGAAGTTTGGCCCAGTTCTATCATTGGTGGGGTTCAAGGGACTATAGGTGAACTATCAAACCCAGCAACTGCAAATCACAAATGCAAAGCTCTATGTTCCCCAAACTCCACCAGTGATCACATTTGGGCATGTTTTGTATTCGTGCCAAGTTTGGTCCAGATCTATCATTGTTTGAGTCCACAGTGCTCTCTGGATGTAGGTGAACCACAACTCCAAAACTCAAGGTCAATGTCCACCAAACCCTTCCAATATTTTCTGCAGGTCATGGGAGTTCTGTGTGCCAAGTTTGGTTCAATTCCATTCCTGGTGGAGTTCGGAATGCTCCCCTTCGGGGTGAGAAATAAAGTGTTGTTGTTGTTGTTGTCTTCCTTCCGTGGGCCTCCTTGAAATGCACAGCCAAGGGCCAAGGAGCTCCCCTCCCCTCCCAACCTCTCTCTCCACACCGCAGGAGCATGGTTAAGGACAAACAATCCCAGAAAGAGGGGTATCTTTAGTCCTCTCAGGTCCGTCCTCCTTCTCCACCACCACCAACATGGAAAACTTCACCAGCAGCAATAAGCAGGGATTTATAGTTTGCCTACAATCAAAGAGAATTCTGAACTCCACCAATGATGGAGTTGAACCAAACGTGGCATACAGGACTCCCATGACCAACAGAAAACACAAGAAGGGTTTGCTGGGCATTGGCCTTGGGTGTGGGAGTTGTAGTTCACCTACATCCAGAAAGCACTGTGGACTGAAACAATGATGGATCTGGACTAAACTTGGCACGGATACTCCGTATGCCCAAATATGAACACAGACGGAGTTTGGGGGGAAAAGAACTTGATATTTGGGAGTTGTAGTTGCTGGGATTTATAGTTCACCTACAATCAAAGAGTATTCTGAACCCCACGAACGACAGAAGTGGGGTAAACTTTCCACACAGAACCCCCCATGACCAACAGAAAATAGTTAAGGCCATCCAGTCCAACTCCCTTAACCAGGGCAAGAATATGTAATCAAAGCCCTCCTGACAAAGAGCCATCCAGCCATAGATAGAGATTGGTATATATGATTTACACACAGAGAGATATAGTATCATCGATTTGAAAGGGACCCCTAAAGAAGGTCAATTACATGCATTGATTCCAGGGTAGGCAAACCAGATACTCTCCACATCAACACTGACAAAGAAACAACAACAAATTCTGTTCACCCACAAGTAGAAAGAAATTGCATAAATTCGAAACAAACACTTGCTCATTACTTTGTTCTCCAGATCACCAGACTGGGCCACAGCAACGCCTGGCAGGGCATGGCTAGTGAAGGATAAGGAAGCGGGGGGCTGTGAGAATTCTCTCCCCCTCCTCCCCCACCAATAATGGGGGCTTTCTTAACCCTATTGCTGTCAATGGGCCGAGAAGAGCCATTTTTTCGGATGCTGAACGAAACCCCCATTTGTCAGCACACTCGTTTTCAGGAGGCACTGGAAAACGGATATGGGCGCTTCCGAAACAAGCCAGCAGAAATGAATAGCAATTCTACACAAACACACAACCTGACTAATCATCCAGCTCCGTATTCATTATGACCATACTCTCCATAAAGAGATCATTAAAGTTATGTATTGTCGAAGGCTTTCATGGCCGGGATCACTGGGTTGTTGTAGGTTTTTCCGGGCTATATGGCCATGGTCTAGAGGCATTCTCTCCTGACGTTTCGCCTGCATCTATGGCAAGCATCCTCAGAGGTAGTGAGGTCTGTTGGAACTAGGAAAAAGGGTTTATATATCTGTGGAATGACCAGGGTGGGACAAAGGACTCTTGTCTGCTGGAGCTAGGTGGGAATGTCTCAACTGACCAAGTGGATTAGCATTTGATGGCCTGGCAGTGCCTCTAGCATTCTCTCCTGACATTTCGCCTGCATCTATGGCAAGCATCCTCAGAGGTGGTGAGGTCTGTTGGAACTAGGAAAAAGGGTTTATATATCTGTGGAATGACCAGGATGAGACAAAGGACTCTTGTCTGCTGGAGCTAAGGGTGAATGTCTCAACTGACCAACTGGATTAGCATTTGATGGCCTGGCAGTGCCTCTAGCATTCTCTCCTAACATTTCGCCTGCATCTATGGCAAGCATCCCCAGAGGTAGTGAGGTCTGTTGGAACTAGGAAAAAGCGTTTATATATCTGTGGAATGACCAGGGTAGGACAAAGGACTCTTGTCTGCTGGAGCTAGGTGTGAATGTCTCAACTGACCAACTGGATTAGCATTTGATGGCCTGGCAGTGCCTCTAGCATTCTCTCCTGACATTTCACCTGCATCTATGGCAAGCATCCTCAGAGGTAGTGAGGTCTGTTGGAAGTAGGAAAAGTTATGTTCCATCTGAACATGAGGAAGAACTTCCTGGCTGTGAGAGCCGTTCAGCAGTGGAACTCTCTGTCCCGGAGTGTGGTGGATGTTCTGTCACCGCTGGAGCTGAAATGAGGTGTTTTTAAGAGAGGATGTTAGGCTTGCATCCAGCTGGAAGCCAGGGTGCCCGAAAAGAAGCCTTTGGGAAAATTTCCCTTATTAAGCAGTCTTTATGAGGCTTGAGCTTAAATATAACAGTTCTTTATTAATGAACAAACAGGCTTAACACTCTATTAGCCCTTGCAATCTTGTTTACAGGAAACAGGCACTATCTTCAGAAACTTTGCTCAAAGGAAAATTCCTCCTTTTAGCTCCTCCCAGGCTGCTGTGAACCTAAACCTGACTGATTTGAGTCCACTACCGGCTGAACTGCATCTCAGGACCGAGCAGACGTACCAGCAGGCCTGTAGTCACTTAGCTGGAGATGAGCAGAGCTGTTATTCCCTCCGGAAGTCCTCAGGGCTGTAAAGCTGTTTCCCTGGATCCCTTTGGGACTCTGTAGAGGCTCTTAAAGCTGTTCTCCCCCGGGAAGTCTTCAGAGACGAAGCCTTTGTACAGGAGGATGTTTGTGTACATCCTCTGCATTGACTTCCTTTGCTGAGACTAGACGAAAAATGGCTCCTTCCCTCCAAAAAACCCAGAGAGGGGCGGGACCAGGGAACCTAACTACTTATTGACGGGTGGCTTGTCCTATGAATGCAAATGATACCAGGAAGCCACCCTGCTGCAAAAGCCTGGGCTTGCAAATCAACATTTAATTCAAAGCAAATAAAATTGGAGCTCCTGGAACAGCTGTTCCAGAACAGTGGAGGCTCCTTCTTTGGAAGCTTTTAAACAGAGGCTGGATGGCCATCTGTCAGGGGTGATTTGAAGGCAATATTCCTGCTTCTTGTCAGGATGGGGTTGGAATGGATGATGGCCCAGGAGGTCTCTTCCAACTCTTGGATTCTAGGATTCTATGTTCAGCCTTCCTCTCTTCAAAAGACCTATGGGTGGTCCCGGAGTCCCACACAATTCCCAAAAGGATCTGCTGAACTTTATGGGATGGAACGGCACTGCCTTCAAACCATTCTCTGTTCAGTGACAGCTAGGCTTACTGAGAAAAGTACCCAGGGCAGAGCTCAAACGAAAATGGAACATATCCGAGATCTAAGGTTATAGATTTCCATGCAAGTCCCTACTCGCTGCCTTGCCACCTTCTCGTGTTCATTTGGTGGGGACGCGGGAGAAGGTCTCCTTTATGTTTGCTCTTAGGCTTTGGAGTTACTTTCCTAAGGAGCCATCCCTCTTGCCCTGCGATCAGCAAATACAAACTTCTCTGTTCCGTCAGCCTTTTGAGGGACTGACGGCGAAGAGCTTTCAATGGTGTGTCGCTCTATTGATTTCTGAAATGTTTAACCTCAAAGAGACTTGTATGAAAGGCGGTTGGATTCACTGTATTGCTTATTTATTTATTTATTTATTTATTTATTTATTTATATCGTGTCATCAGCAAACAAACCATTGTATTACATTTCTAACAGAACAAAAGAAACAAACAGACAAAACACAAAATTTGCAAGTTTGGTAGTTAATTAAATGTCCTTTGAGCAGTCTCTGGCCCCGTGGAGTGCCTCTGTGTTGCCGCAAGAAGGTCCTCCCTTGTGCATCATGTGGAAGAAGGGCTCAGGGTGCATTGCAGCAGGTGGGCAGTGGTTGGCTCCTCTCCACACTCGCATGTCGTGGATTCTACTTTGTGGCCCCATTTCTTGAGGTTGGCTCTGCATCTCGTGGTGCCAAAGTGGCTTCCAAGTTGCCCCATCTTCTGTGTGCCCAGGGGGGAGTCTCTCATTGGGTATCAGCCATTGATTGAGGCTCTGGGTTTGAGCCTGCCACTTTTGGACTCTCGCTTGCTGAGGTGTTCCAGTGAGTGTCTCTGTAGATCTTACAAAACTATTTCTAGATTTAAGTCATTGACGTGCTGGCTGAGACCCAAACAGGGGATGAGCTGGAGATGTCTCTGCCTTGGTCCTTTCACTATTGGCTGCTCCTTCCCAGTGGGTGTCAGGTGGTGCAATACAGGCTAAGCAGTGTAGTTTCTCCAATGGTGTAGGGCGCAGGCACCCTGTGATAATGCGGCATGTCTCACTAAGAGCCACATCCACTGTTTTAGCGTGGTGAGATCTGTTCCACACTGGGCATGCGTACTCAGCAGCAGAGTAACATAGCACAAGGGCAGATGTCTTCACTGTGTCTGGTTGTGATCCCCAGGTTGTGCCAGTCAGCTTTCGTATGATATTGTTTCTAGCGCCCACTTTTTGCTTGATGTTCAGGCAGTGCTTCTTGTAGGTCAGAGAACGGTCCAGAGTGACTCCTCCCAGGTATTTGTTTGCGCTCCAATGCTCCAGTGGGATTCCTTCCCAGGTGATCCACAGAGCTCGGGATGCTTCTCTGTTCTTAAGGTGAAAGGCACATGTCTGTGTTTTAGATGGATTAGGAATCAACTGGTGTTCCCTGTAATAGGCGGTAAGGGCACCTAGAGCTTCGGAGAGCTTCTGTTCTACCATCTCAAAGCTTCCTGCTTGAGCGATGATGGCACGATCATCAGCATAGATGAATCTCTCTGTCCCTTCTGGCAGTGGCTGGTCATTTGTGTAGATGTTGAACATGGATGGAGCAAGCACGCTCCCCTGAGGCAGGCCGTATTGCTTAACAGCATTGTAATAATCATCATTGATATGTTTTCACCTCTGTTTCTGTAACTGCTTTTATACATTTGTTTTGTCTTTGGTGAGCTGCCAATTTTTTCAATATGGAAGAAAAAACATCTTTCCATGGAGTGGAGAATGCAAAGCAAAATCCTCCTCCTCTGCCTCTTCTTCTATGAATAATACTATTGGGCAGAATTCCCTATCAGTTACTTCATTAAGTATAATGAACTAAACACACTAAGTATACTAAGTTAATTAAGTTACTCTGTAAGTAACTACTTTACTTAGGCTGGATCTCCACTGCCATATAATGGAGTGTCAAAATACAGATTAACTGCATTATATGAGGCTACACTGGCATATAATCTAATTCAATGCAGGTAATCTCCCTTCTGAAACTACATTATACGGCAGTGGAGATTCAGCCTTAGTATATTTAGTTAATTGTGTTTCAATATTACTTTACCTACGGCTCTTGGATCATAACCCATGGACATTGGTCTTGAAGAAAAAGCGAGGATTTCTTACAAGAAGGTTAATTAATCCCATTGTCAGGATGAAAAGGATATTAATATTAATAATAATAATAATAATAATAATAATAATAATTGTGCTGTCGCACGCTGGGCCTGTGCATAAGACTGTAGACAGGACATACATTCCGTGTGCCCAACGGGATGCTTGGGCTGCCTCAGATTAAAGGCCTTTGGATTTCCTTAAAACAGAGTCTTTAGATTGCTTAAAGGCTCAACAAAGTTCTTTATTAATGAAAACAAACAGGTACTTTAAGGCTTTCTTAACAGTCTATTGGCTCTCTCTCAATCTTGTCCACAGGGAACAGGCACTATCTTCATAAACTGTATTTTAGCTAATAGGGAAATCCTTAACGTCTAATCTGGGCAGTCTGCCTTTGCCTCTGTTGGCGTGGAGCCCTGCACCCGGTACCAACTGCGTCTGGCTTCCGCGAGTGACCTTTACCAAGCAGAGCTTTGTAGACTTCCAGGGGGAAAAGAATTCAGGTTTCCATGATGGCTGACTGAAGTCCTTGAGCAAAGGAGCTGTACTACTGTATAACCCCGGCCAAGCTGTGGGCTGTATTCTTATAACTCCATCTGGATGAGGTATTTTGTGGACCTTCCTCTCTCCTCACCTTCCACTTCTAAAATGGCTGGTTCTTCAAGGAACAAGAAGGGCTTTGCCTGGGGCTCTGGCCTTGGGAGGGTTCCTAAAGGGGCAGGAAGGGGGGGGGACTCAAAGGGAAAGAGGCTATCTAGACTGACCCCCCACAAAACTGTACATGAAATGCTAATCCCCTCTAACTAAAAAGGGCCTAAATAGGAGTAAACAGGGAGAGTCTCTATGGAGGCACGACTGAGATCAAACAAAGGACAATTGAGGAATGCACAAGGAAATCGCCATGGTGTGAGTTATGAGCAAAGCATTCAAGTTGTGTTTTATACAAGAGAATTACCGTGTTTTTTAAGAGACTATAGAAAATGCAAATGATTTTGGATGAGATAAAAAGAAAAGAAGAGGAATTAAAGAAATTTTCTTTAAAAAATTTTATAGAGCTATTTATGTTAACAGTGAGTACTATGCTGACAAAGATGAACTATGCAAAGCAGGAAAAAATGAATTTGCAAATAAACCATGGAGACATGGAATGAAATTAAGAGTGATTTACGAAGATAGGAGAAATTGAAGTTGTCACTGTCGGGGAGAATCTTGGCGATAAAGATGAATGTTTTGCCTATTTCTATTTGTTTCTATTTCAAACAAAGCCGATTTTATCAATGATCTGCCATTCAAGCAATGGCAGAAAGGTTTGTCAAAGTTTATCGAGCAAAGGAAGAAACCAAAAGTTAAATATAACGTTTTATACGCCATCGTGCCTGGGGGCTACAGCTCTTAGTGAAAGAGGCATGGGCGTGACATCTTTACCCAGCGGATTGCTTCTTGCCCTCCTTCAGGAAACTGGAACTCTCAAAGACCCAAACACTGTAGATAACTCAAAATAAGTTTTATTATTCACAAAGAGTTATCTCTTTAAGGCAATAAGCTGGAAGTTTCAAAGGGGCGAAGGAAAACGTACATTACAGTCTCTGGTTGTCTTGGGCCCAAGAAGTTTTGAAGCTGAGAAGCTTTTCCAGGTCCCTCTTTCTCAATGGCTGTAAATGCCGGAGCAATCCACAACCCCAGTCCAAATGGCCTATGTTTGAAGACACAAAGCCTTCCTCTGGTGCCAAAGGAACTGGTCTGAAGGCACTTGAGACTTCCCATCGTTGTTCAGGTTGGTCTGAACATGAAGCATAAGTCTCAAGGGTAAGAACCTCAGAATTGGTGCTGAGAGGTAATTTAATCAGGGGCTTTCAGAGCCAAGTCTCTTACTCACGTCCATCTGATATTTATTTATTTATTTATTTATTATTTAAAAGTTTTGTATACCGACCTTCTCACCTCTTTTGAGGGACTCAGACCGGTTTCCAACCATAAAATCACATACAGTCAGTAAAAAAGCATAATTCATATTACAATAACACATTAAAACAGCAAATATATTCATTAACTACAATGGTCAGTCATACTAAAATCGATTGTACATCATCTTCCATCCATATCTCAGGGTGTTGGCTCACTCATTGAATGCCTCTGATAGCAGAATGAGAGAAGGGAAGCACTCCCCTCCTCCAGGAAGAGGTGGAGCCAAACAATTGAGCTGAGAAAGCAATTCAACTGGAGCAAACAACATTGATTGACAGCTATAAATAACCAATCAATCCAACTATACATAGGCAGGGTAAAAAGGCAGGATTAAGCATAATACAACAGTTTCAATCTTGCAACTAACAGTTCTACACAGAGGTGGCGCCACTCGCGCCGTCACATTTTACAAGTTGCAAATCAAAGAGGTGCAATGGGTCTACCACAGTGGTTCTCAACCTGGGGTCCCCAGATGTTTTTGGCCTTCAACTCCCAGAAATCCTAACAGCTGATAAACTGGCTGGGATTTCTGGGAATTGTAGGCTAAAAACATCTGGGGACTAGGGCTGGGTGGTTTCGTTCGTTAATTTCGTAATTCGTTATTGATTCATATTTAAATTAGCTTACGATCCGATATTGAACCATTCAGGAGCAACTAAAAATCGAAACAATTTTTCAATTCATTTCGTAATTGTTTCGTAATTGTTTCGTAATTGTTTCGAAATCGTTTTGAAATCATTTCGAAATTGTTTCGTTACTATTTCCGTATGTCTGATGCAAGTTTTAGGGTTGTTGTTTGTTTTATCAGTGATAAAAAAATTAAATTATCACATCAGCAGTCAACAACAGAGGGAGAAGGAAGCTTCAGAAGTTCCCCCTGTCCCATTTGGAGGGTTTTTTTAGCATATTGTGCAATCGCGTCCGCCATTAACGAATCAATTCGTAATTGTTTCGTAATTTCTGAAATTTCGTATATTTCGAACTTTTTTAAAGAAAAATTTCGGAATTCTTTTAAAAAACGAAATGCAACCCCCCCTAAAAACGAATCGAGTTTAGAAACAAATTTAGAAACAAATTTCAACAGAAAGGAAGAGACCATGAAAATGAACAAAATCTGGCTACCAGTATTAAAAAACTCTAAAATTATAACAGCTAAACAACAGAGAGGAAAAAACCAGGCACAGATTAACACCTCCCAGCAACAGATTTTCCCAGGCTCAGGCAGGCCTTCAAATGCTAATGAAGGTGATCAGCTAAACATTCACACCTAACTGCAGCAGGGAAGAGCTCCTTGCCCCACCCCAGCCATTCCACAGATATATAAACCCATTTTTCCTACTTCCAACAGACCTCACTACCTCTGAGGATGCTTGCCATAGATGCAGGCGAAACGTCAGGAGAAATGCCTCTAGAACATGGCTCCATAGCCCGAAAAAACCCACAAGAACCTAAATTTTTCCGTGGTTGCCCAGCCCTACTGGAGACCCCAGGTTGAGAACCACTGGCCTACCAAATCTGACAATGGACTTTTGTGCATGTTAGCATGCAAATGGATCTTGTAGCACCTTAGAAACTACTGAAGTCCCAGCTACACTGCCATATAATCCAATTTCAGAATGCTTCAATGTTAGATTGAAAAATTAAAAAAAATAACAGTAGATTTATCTAACAGAAGAAAGTTATGACGTTTTATTGAGAGAAATAAGATTTTATATATTTAAACTTATAGCAAGCATAAAGAATGTTGTTCACGGTCTCTTTCTTTGTAGCCATGTTCTTTCTCTTTTCTTGCTTTCTTTTCTATGTGCCATATATGCTTTTGCCGTGTACTATGTTTAGAAATTCTTAATAAAATTAACAAGAGAAAGTTATGATACTGAAATGTATTGAGGATATACACACGTAGAGTTTGTTTCCAGAAGGTTCAAAATCCACTAAAATTGAACCATGAGTTGGCTAAGCGTAGAATATCATGTACAGATGAAAACTATCAAAATGTATCAAATCACTTCTGTTCAGGGCTGAGAAAATTGCATTTCCCTCTATGAACCATCTTGGAAATTGGGATTGTCTGGGGAGGTCCTGTTCTCAATCCCACTTCCTTCACAGGTGTGATTGGTAGGAATGAGAAACAAGGCCTTCTCAGGGGTGGTCCCTCGGCTATGGAACTCCCTCTGCTCCACTCACCTGAGCTCTGCGAGTGCAGCATTTTTCCAAATGAAGCAGAGAGTGTTTGAGGAGTGGGACATCCGTAGGGAGACCAAGGGGCTTGTCTTTAAAGCTATTGTCCTCCCAACCCTGCTCTATGCCTGCGAAACGTGGACTGTCTACAGACGTCACATGCAACTCCTGGAACGTTTCCAGCAGCGCTGCCTCCGGAAAATCCTGCAAATCTCTTGGGAAGATAGGCGGACAAATGTCAGTGTGAAGAGGCAAAGACTACTAGCATTGAAGCAATGCTCCTCCACCATCAACTCCACTGGACTGAAGGCAACGTTGTCCGGATGCCCGACCACCGTCTCCCAAAGCAGTTGCTCTACTCTGAACACAAGAACGGAAAACGGAATGTTGGTGGACAGGAAAAGAGATTGAAAGATGGGCTCAAAGCCAACCTTAAAAATTGTGGCATTGACACCGAGAACTGGGAAGCCCTGGCCCTTGAGCGCTCCAGTTGGATGTCAGCTGTGACCAGCAGTGCTGCAGAATTTGAAGAGGAACGAATGGACGGCAAAAGAGAGAAACGTGCCAAGAAGAAGGTGCATCAAGCCAACCCTGACCAGGACTGTCTTCCACCTGGAAACCAATGCCCTCACTGTGGGAGAAGATGAAAGTCAAGAATAGGGCTCTAGAGTCACCTACGTACCCACCGCCAGTACACCGAACTTGGAGGACAATCTTACTCGGACAACGAGGGATCGCCTAAATAAGTAAGGAAGGAAGGAACTCCCTCCCCAGTGAGATTAGACCAGCCCCTTCTCTCCTGACCTTCAGGAAAAACTTATGATTTGAGAACACAGAAATGCTGGACCAATCTAACGATCTTCATGTCACACTATGGAGAGAAGCCATTGAAATCCACAAGAAGCAGGTGGACAATTTCAACAGAAAGGAGAAAAAAAACCATGAAAATGAACAAAATCTGGCTACCAGTATTTAAAAGAAACTCTTAAATCAAGACAATAAATAAAGAGCAACACTCAAAAAACAACAGAATTCCAAACAAGAAACAATCAGGGCCAGCTAACACTTCCCAACAAAGGATTCCCCCAGGCAGGAAGCAGCCAAGCTTTGAAGCTCCAAGGCTATTCAATGCTTTCTTTTTTTTATGTAGGATCTATGTTTCTGCCAACAGACAAGAGTTCTTTCTCCCACCCTGGACATGCCACAGATAGATGAACTTCACTGGCCTAGTTTCCAACAGACCTCACAACCTCTGAGGATGCCTGCCATAGATGCATAGTAGGGCTGGGCGGTTTCGTTTCGTTAATTCGTAATTCGTTAAAAATTCGTTATTTTTTTTTGTTAACGAAGCGATAACTAACCATTCTGGAGCAACTTAAAAACGAAATGAATTTTTCAATTCGTTTCGTAAATGCTTCATATTTCGTTATGTATTCGTTTCGTTATCGGTTTGAGGTCGTTTCGTTATTATTTCCGCATGTCTGGGGCAAGTTTTATAGTTGTTTTTTGTTTAATTAGTGAAAAAAAATTATAATATCACATCAACAGTCAACAACAGAGGGAGAGGGAAGCTTCAGAAGTTTTTTTAGCGTATTGCGCGATCGCGGCCGCCATTAACGAATCGATTCGTTATTGTTTCGTTATTGTTTTGTAATTTTTTTACCATTTACGAAATTTCGTAAATATCGAACTTTTTTTTTAAAAAAATTCGGAATTCTTTTAAATATCGAAACGCAAAAAAACCCAAAAAACAAATCGATTTTATAAACACATTTTTCCGTTGTTACCCAGGCCTAATGCATAGATGCAAAAATGCTTCTGGAACATGGCTGCACAGTCCAGAAAACTTAGCAACCCAGATCCCCTGCACATTTTTTCCTGGGCTTCTTAGGAATGTGTGTGAGCAATGTAATTTTGTTGCTATGCACTATGGGGAAAGAAAACCTTACTTTCTTAAGTTCAATCCTTAAGGCAGCAAATATTTATTTTCAGAAAAATCTAATCAGATGGAGACCGTGTGTCAGATTTGCTTGCTGAACTGTTGTTGCGTTTGTTGTCTACAGCAGATTTTAAACATTAAGTATACTGCTGCGATGGCCTTTGGGCGGCAGAGAAGCTTGTTAATACTTAAGTAATCAAACCATCCACAGAACATGAAGTAAAAGCAAACAAGCTCCATGGGAACCAAGACCCCCTTGGAAGAGAGCCACGTACTCCTAGCTATTATAGAAGCAACTTTTCAGGGCTGGTCCTCCTATTTGCAGAGCATCAGATTCTGAATGGAAGGGCTTGGAAGGACGATTCCTCCTAAGATCTTCAGCCCACCTTGCACTTCTGGGTACAGCAACATACTCCATCCCATTACTGTTCATTCGTTCAGTTGCCTCCGACTCTTCGTGACCTCATGGACCAGTCCACGCCAGAGCTCCCTGTCGGCTGTCACCACCCCCAGCTCCTTCAAGGTCAGTCCAGTCACTTCAAGGATGCCATCCACCCACCTTGCCCTTGGTCGGCCCCTCTTCCTTTTGCCTTCCACTTTCCCCAGCATCATTCCCTTCTATAGGCTTTGCTGTCTCCTCATGATGTGGCCAAAGGACTTCCACTTTGTCTCTAGTCTCCTTCCCTCCAGTGAGCTTTAGTCGGGCTTTATTTCCTGGAGGATGGACTGGTTGGATCTTCTCGCAGTCCAAGGCACTCTCAGCACTTTCCTCCAACACCACAGCTCAAAAGCACCTCTCTTCCTTCGCTCAGCCTTCCCGAAGGTCCAGCTCTCTCATCCGTAGGTTACTATAGGGAATACCATGGCTTTGACTAGGCGGATCTTTGTTTTTTCTCAACAAAGATCCCATTACTAGTAATCCTGAAGTTGCCAATCCTATCAGGTTTTGTATAGTACTCTTAGTAACCACTTGTTCCAGGCCCCACCGTGGATACCAACATTAGTGGATGCACAAGTCTTATTGTATATGTCGCAATAAATTAACATTTTATAAATGTTGATTTAATATGATGTGTGGGAATGAATGGAAGAATGGAAGGAGGTATGGAGCTAATAATTTTGGAAACACAAGTAAAAGACCCAGGCCTGCAATGACTAAACTACCTGCTTGCTGGACTGTAATTCAAAGTTGCTAATGGAAATTCAAAGTAAACAGTGATAAGAACTGGACAGTGACAACAGAAATGTTTACAATGTTAAGAAATAAGTCAACATAAGATCAACACCAATCAAGAAGAATCAACATCTGGCCAGGAAACTGAGATGGAGCCAGGATGGAAGACGTCTATCATTAATTTACAACTTTGAGACTACATCAGCCGAATATTCCTATAAAAGACTCAATCTAATAATGCTCAAAGTGTGGCAGACCTGAGGAGTCTGTTCCATCTGTTATGCTCTACTCCAGTGCTTCTCAACCTGGGGTCCCCAGATGTTTTTGGCCTACAATCCCCAGAAATCCTAACAGATGGTAAACTGGCTGGGATTTCTGGGAGTTGTAGGTCAAAAACATCTGGGAACCCAAGGTTGAGAACCACTGCTCCACTCCATGGGACGGAGAGAGATAGTGTTTGCAAGGGAGCAGTCTGGTTGCTTTGGGGCTTCTTTCTCAAGGGAAGAGGGAGAAGTGTGCTTTTGGAGTCTTGGATTTTTTTGCAGGGAGTCAGATTCTGCTGTAGTTAAAACAGAGATCTGGTCCTTGGCATTGTGCTTAGGGAAGACGTTTTGGCATTTTAAAGTTATGGAAGTTTTGGAACTATATGTTGGTAGGCTGCAGGGAAGCAGGGTCTGGCCTAACAGGTGCTTCTCCAAAGTAGGAGAAAAGGATATGGTAATATTTTGGATGCATGTGGATGAATGCGTGTACATGTGATGTGAATGTTGAGTGAAAATGTAATTCCCCCCTTGTATGTTAACCAATGTAATTGTAAATCCAATGTAGTTACATAGAATCTATATGTCCAATGTCATTCTTTGTCTAAATGTTTTCCTGTAATCTGATATACTCTCTCACACTGGAAATTGCAATAAAAAGAAACTATGCTTCAAAGTTATTGAAAAGTCATTCATCTATATATATAAAAATGCTCTGTGCGTAATGAGTACCTTAAAAACAAAAGAACCAATGAATGAAATCACACCAAATTTGACAACAAAACATCTCACAACACAAGGAGTGACCATCACTCAAAACATTATGATTTTGTCATTTGGGAGTTGTTGCTGCTGGGATTTATAGTTCACCTACAATCAAAGAGCATTCTGAACTCCATCAATGATGGAATTGAACCAAACTTGGCACACAGAACTCCCATGACCAACAGAAAATACTGAAAGTGTTTGGTGGCCATTGACCTTGAGTTTGGGAGTTGTAGTTCACTTACATCCAGAGAGCACTGTGGACTCAAACAATGATGGATCTGGACCAAATTTGGCACAAGGACTCAATATGCCCAAATATGAACACAGATGGAGTTTGGGGAAAATAGACCTTGACATTTGGGAGTTGTAGTCACTGGGATTCACAATTCACCTCCAATCAAAGAGCATCCTGAACCCCACAAATGACAGAATTGGGGCAAACTTTCCACACTGAACCCCCACGACCAACAGAAAATACTTAAGGCCATCCAATCCAATTCCCTTCATCAGGGCAAGAAAACGTAATCAAAGTCCTGATAAAGAGCCATCCAGCCAGTTATACAGACAGACAGACAGACAGACAGACAGACAGACAGACAGATAGATAGATAGATATGATTCACAAACAGAGATATATAGTATCATAGATTTGAAAGGGACCCTTAAAGAAGGGCAATTCTATGTTGCATCATCCAGAGTAGGCAAACCAGACACTCTCCACATCAACACTGACAAAGAAACAGCAAGAAATACTGTTTAGCCACAAGCAGAAAGACATTACATATATTAAGAACCAACACTTTCTCATTATTTTCCAGATCAACATCCTGGGCCACAGCAACGCCTGGCAGGTGACAGCTAGTCACATATACAATGGTGTTGTCAATTGGTGTTCCTTATATAAAATGGCAAAAACAAGCAGTTGAATTAATGCATAATTCAACTATTTATGGAACTATGAACAGACGGAGTCTTTGTGTTCCTTTGTTTGCCTCCTGGTAACTCCTGGGTTGTCCCTCTAGTACCTCCACTCAACAGATTACAGAATTGGTGGCCTCTTCATAATGAATCATGGCTTGTAATTTTGCATCGAGGAAGGCATAGCTATGGCTGGTGGAGTGCCACACAGCTCGGAGAAGCTTCAAAATAAGTGTTATTGCAATTGGTTTTCCAAGTCAGCATCACCGTACCTTGTAGAGGCCGTGGCTGCAGCCGCAGAAGGTGCTTTCCATGGTGTAGCTCCTCAGGACCCCCATTTCCCGCCACACGACCACACGGGCCGTGGCATCCCGAGACTTCTCCACCAGAAAGCTGCAGCTGCTCATGAGGAAGGCAGGAGCCACTTTGTCTAAAATCTTTGGCAGAGTCTGAAACACAGAAAGGGAAGCCATCACAGTCAGTCAAGTATTGCGTTGTTGTTTCATCTTTTCTTTTTTTTTAAAAAAACTGTAGTGTTCAAAAAGTTATACAAATTCAAATTCAAATGGGCCGGTTTTAGCACAGCAGGTTAAACACCAGCTGTGATCAATCTTATCAGTCGAAAGGCTGCCAATTCAAAGCCGGGTCAGGGTGAGCTCCCAGCCTTTAGCCCAGTTTCTGCCTAGTGGTTCAAAAGCAAAATGTGGTTAGATTATTTATTTATTTATGCCCTTGCGCTGTGCTACTCTGCTGCTGAGTATGCATGCCCAGTGTGGAACACATCTCACCACGCTAAAACAGTGGATGTGGCTCTGAATGAGACATGCCACATTATCACGGGGTGTCTGCGCCCCACACCACTGGAGAAATTACACTGCTTAGCTGGTATTGCACCACCTGGCATCCGCCGGGAAGTAGCAGCCAATAGTGAAAGGACCAAGGGTATCAGCCAGCATGCCAACGACTTAAATCTAGACATAGTTTTCTAAGATCTACAGAGACACTCGCTGGAACACCTCAGCAAGCGAGAGTCCAAAAGTGGCAGGCTCAAACCCAGCACCTCAACCAATGGCTGATACCAAACGAGAGACTCCCCCCTGGGCACACAGAGGACTGGGCGACTTGGAAGGCACTGAACAGACTGCGTTCTGGCACCACGAGATGCAGAGCCAACCTTCAGAAATGGGGCTACAAAGTGGAATCCTCGGCATGCGAGTGGGGAGAAGAGCAAACCACTGACCACCTGCTGCAATGCAACCTGAGCCCTGACACATGATGCACAAGGGAGGACCTTCTTGCAACAACACCGGAAGCACTCCAAGAGGCCAGATACTGGTCAAAGGACATTTAACCAGCTACCAGACTCACAAGTTGTGTATTTTTCTGTTTGTTTGCTTTGTTCTGTTAGACTGGTTGTTCTGACATGACAAACAAATAAATTTATTTATTTATTTATTTATTTATTTATTTATTTAAAGCTTTTCTATTCGGCCCTTCTCCTCACCCCGCAGGGGACTCAGGGCGGATCACAGTGTACACATATATGGCAAACATTCAATGCCAATTTTAGCATACAACATATACAGACATACACAGAGGCTATTTAACCTTTTTCTGGCCACCAGGGGAGCTGTCGCTTTCCTCGTCCATCTGCGACGCTGATGAAGCACTTCCGCATTCCCCGCATGCTTCCCCGCTGGAGTACTTGCTGGAGTCTTTTTTATGGCCTCGTAAATTAGTTAATTTAGCCTCCCCACACTTTAAGGTGGTAGCTTATTTTCCTGCTTGACAGATGCAACTGTTTTTCGGGTTGCAAAGGTCAACAACAGGCTACACACTTGGTTGGAAACCCACTCCAACCCGGGCTGGCTTCGAACTCATGACCTTTTGGTCAGAGTGATCTTAATGCAACTGACACTCAGCCAGCTGCACCACAATCCTGGTCATTTTGAGGGGGCATTTTGAGGCACCCAGGAGGAATACTGGCAGTTCAATCCAAAAGAAGGAAGTTACGATCTAGCTCTTCAGCAGGGAGATGGCACAACCCTGTTATAGGAATTGAGCACAACACCTTCCAAGATGCCGAAAGTATGGGGAAAGCTGATACACACACACCTCTTATTTATGTATAATTGTCTGTCTAGTTGTATATAAAACGGCACTGAATGTTTGCTGCATATGTATGTTCTGTGACTCACGCTTTGGGGTGAGAAGGGCGGAATATAAATACTGTAAATAATAGGCTTGGGCGCTTTCGTTCATTAATTTCGCAATTCGTTATTAATTCGTATTTAAATTAGATTACGATCCAATATTGAGCCATGCAGGAATAGTGTGAGGAGTAAATTAGATTCAAAACAATTTTTTTCAATTTATTTCGTAATTATTTAGTAATTATTTCGTAATTATTTTGTAATTATTTTGGCATGTCTGGTGCAAGTTTTATAGTTGTTGTGTGTTTTATCACACCAACAGTCAACAACAGAGGGAGAGGGAAGCTTCAGAAGTTCCCCCTGTCCCATTTGGAGGGTTTTTTTAGCATATTGCGCAATCGCGTCCGCCATTAACCAATCGATTCGTAATTTTACGAAATTTCGTATATTTCGAAATTTTTAAAAGGAAAATTTCAGAATTATTAAAAAAAACAAAACGCAAGGGCCCCTAAAAACAAAACGAGTTTAGAACCAAATTTTTCCGTGGTTACCCCAGCCTAGTAAATAAACTTCACTTCACTTTATTTCTTAATTAGTTGCTCTCCACCCAGGTACTCTGAGCGACTTACAATCTAAAATAGCATTTCCACAAAATAAAAACATTCAACATAAAAACATTCAACGGTGACTATTTGGCACTTCATAGGTTGGAGGAAATCACTTGAAAACTGCGTACAATTTCTGATGCATATGAAAAGAACATGGAAATTTATGGGGACACATAGGAAATTTGCAGACTTAGAATCATAGAATCCTAGAATCCAAGAGTTGGAAGAGACCTCCTGGGCCATCATCCAGTCCAACCCCATTCTGCCAAGAAGCAGGAATATTGCATTCAAAGCACCCCTGACAGATGGCCATCCAGCCTCTGCTTCAAAGCCTCCAAAGAAGGAGCCTCCACCACACTCCGGGGCAGAGAGTTCCACTGCTGAACGGCTCTCAGTCGGGAAGTTTGTAGAATCCTAGAATCCAAGAGTTGTAAGAGACCTCCTGGGCCATCATCCAGTCCAACCCCATTCTGCCAAGAAGCAGGAATATTGCATTCAAAGCACCTCTGACAGATGGCCATCCAGCCTCTGTTTCAAAGCTTCCAAAGAAAGAGCCTCCACCACACTCTGGGGCAGAGAGTTCCACTGCTGAACGGCTCTCACAGTCAGGAAGTTCTTCCTCATGTTCAGATGGAATCTCCTCTCTTGTAGTGGAGGAGTGATAAGAGGCTTACTGGAAAAGTGATAAGAGGCTGTGCTTTAAAATGCAGGCATCGAAGAAAGTGAAAGAGACAGATTTATTCATTCGTATGTATCGTTCGCAGATAAACAGAGAAAGGGAATACTAACAGGACTTCAATACTGGATATCTTCACTTTCAGACAAATTGTAAGTGAAGATCCCTTGTCTCCTCCTAATATATCTCTTTTTTGTCTTTAATTAAAAAAGAGAGGTAGGAGAAATGGCAGATTTTAGGTGCTAAAGACTCTTCTGGAGAATTCAGGTATATATTCACCGGAAGGCCGTTTAGCTCTCCCATGTTGCACACCTGTGTTTTTACCTGAGCAAATGACGCCACCTATAGCTATGAGAGTGAACCAAATCACTCTCTGTTATTAATTCCATGGGTTTGCATTCTCCTTGGCCAAGAGATCCTGGTGCTTCGTGGTGTTTTCTCCCTATGAGAAAGGGAGAAAACATGCGGAGTTTCAGGGTGTGGTGTCACCTGTACGCAGATGATGTCCAACTCTGTCACTCCTTCCCACCTGCTACTAAGGAGGCTGTCCAAGTCCTGAACCGGTGCTTGGCCGCTGTGACAGACTGGATGAGGGACAACAGATTGAAACTTAATCCAGACAAGACAGAGGTCCCTCTGGTCAGTCGTAAGGCCGAACAGGGCATAGGGTGACAGCCTGTGTTAGATGGGCACCACAATTCAAGAGAGATATTGACAAGCTGGAATGTGTCCAGGGGAGGGAGACTAAAATGATCAAGGGTCTGGAGAACAAGCCCTATGAGGAGTGGCTTAAGGAGCTGGGCATGTTTAGCCTGAAGAAGAGAAGGCTGAGAGGGGATATGATAGCCACGTATAAATATGTGAGAGGAAGCCACAGGGAGGAGGAGGAGGGAGCAAGCTTGTTCTCTGCTTCCCTGGAGACTAGGACGCAATGGAACAATGGCTTCAAACTACAAGAGAGGAGATTCCATCTGAACATGAGGAAGAACTTCCTGACTGTGAGAGCCGTTCAGCAGTGGAACTCTCTGCCCCAGAGTGTGGTGGAGGCTCCTTCTTTGGAAGCTTTTAAGCAGAGGCTGGATGGCCATTTGTCAGGGGTGATTTGAATGCAATATTCCTACTTCTTGGCAGAATGGGGTTGGACTGGATGGCCCAGGAGGTCTCTTCCAACTCTTTGATTCTATGATTCTATGGGGTCGCACTCCCCCTGAAGACGCAGGTTCGCAGCTTGGGTGTGACCCTGGACTCATCGCTGAGCCTGGAACCCCAGGTATCGATGGTGGCCGGCAGAGCTTTTGCACAATTAAAACTTGTGCACCAGTTGCACCCGTACCTTGGGAAGTCTGACTTGGCCACGGTGGTCCACGCTCTGGTTACATCCCGTATAGACTACTGCAACACTCTCTACGTGGGGTTGCCTCTGAAGACTGCCCGGAAGCTGCAACTAGTCCAACGTGCAGCAGCCAGGCTGCTAACAAGAGCGGGGTACAGGGAGCATGCTACTCCTCTGTTGCGCCAGCTCCACTGGCTGCCAATGAGCTTCCGAGCACAATTCAAAGTGCTGGTCTTAACCTATAAAGCCCTAAACGACTCCGGCCCGGTTTACCTCTCCGAACGTATTCTCCCCTATGAGCCATCAAGATTGCCAAGATCGTCTGGAGGGGCCCTGCTCTCAGTTCCACCAGCCTCACAAGCACATCTGGTGGGGACAAGGGACAGGGCCTTCTCGGTGGTGGCCCCTCGACTCTGGAACTCCCTTCCACTGGAGATCAGAACTGCCCCCTCTATCTTGACGTTCAGAAAACAGGTGAAAACTTGGCTCTGGAAACTGGCATTCGAAGAATGAGTCAAGTTCTGTGATATGGGTGGATGTCGACGAACCATGATTTTATGATGACGACTGAGCAGTGTAATTATTTGACTGTATTTTGCTTTTTAATGTTTTAGTAATTTGGAATACAATGTTTTTAATGATTGTTTGTAATATTGATGTTGGAAACCGGCCTGAGTCCCTCGATGGAGGTGAGAAGACAGGTATACAAAACTGCTAAATAAATAATAAATAAATAAATAAATAAATATGACATTGGGCTATGCAAGAGATTGCAGTTTGTGACTGAGGCAAAATATGTCCGGACCCAGAGGCCCAAGAACCATTTGACTGCCAGTTTGCCACTGGGCACAATTCAAAGTGGTGGCTTTAGCCCCGTGGTTCTCCACCTTCCAATTGCCACGACCCCTTAATAGAGTTCCTCATCTTGTGGTGACCCCCAACCAGAACATCATTTTCATTGCTACTTCATCACTGTCATTTTGCTACTGATATCAATTGTAATGTAAACATCTGATGTATTTTCATTTATTGGACCAAATTTGGCACAAATACTCAATACACCCAAGTCTGAATAATGGTGAGGTTGGGGGGTAGGGGGATTTTGTCATTTGGGAGTTGTAGTTGCTGGGATTTATAGTCCACCTACAATCAAAGAGCATTCTGGACTCCACCAATGATCGAATTGAACCAAACTTGGCACTCCCATGACCCTTTTTCCTAGTTCCAACAGAACTCCCTACCTCTGAGGATGCTTGCCATAGATGCAGGCGAAATGTCAGGAGAGAATGCCTCTAGACCAGTGTTTCTCAACCTTCCTAATGCCGCGACCCCTTAATACAGTGCCTCATGTTGTGGTGACCCCCAACCATAAAATTATTATCATTGCTACTTCCTAACTGTAATTGTGTTACTGTTATGAATCATAATGTAGGATGTATTTTCATTCACTGGACCAAATTTGCACAAATACCCAATAACGGAGCTCCATGCAGTCATGTCAGCCTTGGAGGTGTCCATGGACAACATCAGCTCTTTGGCCTAGAATTTGAGCACCAATCCCCAGACTTGGACACGACTGGACTTAATGTCAGGGGGAAACTTTTACTTTACCTTACCCAATATGCCAAATTTCAATACTGGTGGGGGTTGGAGGGATAATTGATTTTGTCATTTGGGAGTTGTAGTTCCTTGGATTTATAGTTCACCTACAATCAATGAGCATTCTGAACCCCACCAATGATGGAACTGAACGAAACTTGGCGCACAGAACTCCCATGACCAAGAGAAAATACTGTGTTTGGTAGGCATTGACCTTGAGTTTTGGAGTTGTAGTTCATCTGCATCCAGATAGCACTGTGGACTCAAACAATGATTGATCTGGATCAAACTTGGCATGGATACTCAATATGCCCAAATGTGAACACTGATTGAGTTTGGGGAAAATAGACCTTGACATATGGGAGTTGGTCGTTGCTGGGATTTATAGTTCACTTACAATGAAAGAGCATTCTGAATCACGTCAACGATTGAATTCGGCCAAACTTCCCACATAGAACCCCCATGACCAACAGAAAATATTGTGTTTTTTGATGGTCTTTGGTGACCCCTCTGACAACCCCTCACGACCCCCATAGGGGTCCCGACCCCCAGGTTGAGAAACACTGCTCTAGAATCATAGAATCATAGAATCAAAGAGTTGGAAGAGACCTCATGGGCCATCCAGTCCAACCCCCTGCCAAGAAGCAGGAATATTGCATTCAAATCACTCCTGACAGATGGCCATCCAGACTCTGCTTAAAAGCTTCCAAAGAAGGAGCCTCCACCACACTCCGGGGCAGAGAGTTCCACTGCTGAACGGCTCTCACAGTCAGTGAACGGCTCTCACAGACCATAGCCATATAGCCCCCAAAAACCTACAACAACCCAATATAAAAACATATATAAGAACCATTAAAACATGTAGCCACCATTGTCATCTTGTTAAAATCGTTTTCTAGTAACATCGTCTGGCCATTCCATGTTCATCATTCATAGTTTCATGTTATCTACTGCGCTCCATTCTGAAAAGCTTGCTCAAAGAGCCAAGTTTTTACCTTTTTTCAGACAGTCAGGAGGGAGGGGGATGATCTAATATCCCTTGGGAGGGAGTTCAATATCCAGGGGGCCACCACTGAGAAAGCCCTGTCCCTCGTCCCCACCAATCATGCTTGCGATGCAGGCGAGATCACGAGCAGGGCCTCCCCAGACGATCTTAATCTCCTAGATGGTTCATAAGGAGAGATACGTTTGGACAGGTGAGCTGGGCCGGAACCGTTTAGGGCTTTATAGGCTAAAGCCGGCACTTTGAATTGTGCCCGGTAGCAAATTGGCAGCCAGTGGAGCTTGTGTTTTGTAGGTCTGGGCTGTGTGTTTTGTTGCACTGTCTGGAGGCTAATATGAGTGTTTTGTTTGTTTGGAAATGTAGTTTAAGAAAGCAATAATCCAATCACATTTCAAGAAAAGATGGGATAAATATACCTATAAAGATACCTATCTGACCGCATCTCGGCCTACGAGCCCACCAGGACTTTGAGATCGTCCGGGGAGGCCCTGCTCTCGATCCCGCCTGCCTCACAGGCACGGCTGGCAGGGACGAGAGACAGGGCCTTCTCGGTGGTGGCTCCTCAGCTGTGGAACACCCTTCCAATGAACATCAGAATGGCTCCTTCCCTGATGATATTCTGCAGGAAACTAAAGACTTGGCTGTTCAAGAAGGCGTTCGAACAAGAAGTGCAATAATTGGTAATGACGACAGGAATGGAACAACGGGAAATGAGACTGGATTGTGGTTTAAATGATGAGACGACGCAAATTGCTATTTGTATTATTGATATTGTTGATGTTTTTGATAATGATGTTTTTGGTTATTGCTAGATTGATATTTTAGATTGTGTCTTGAATTTTTGAACCTTGTCCTTCTATGTTGTACACCTCTGTGAGTCGCCCCCGGGCTGAGAACAGCGGTATATAAGCAAAGTAAATAAATAATAAATAAATAAATACATAAATAAATAGAGTCCAAATGATGGATGAACCAGTTCTTTCTCTGCTTACTCTTTTGCTTGTCCATCATATTCAGGCCCCGCAGATAAAAGGAGCATCAACAGCTGGGATTTTTTAAAAAATATCCTGACAATGCTTAGATATTAGGGCTGGGCGGTTTCGTTTCGTTAATTCGTAATTCGTTAATAATTCATTAATTTTTTTAATTACAAAACGATAACGAACCATTCTGGAGCAATTTTTTTAAAAAATGAATTTTTAAATAGTTTTGTAAATGCTTCGTATTTCGTTATTGTATTCGTTTCATTATTGTTTCGAGGTCGTTTCGTTATTATTTCCGCATGTCTGGGGCAAGTTTTATGGTAGTTTTTTGTTTAATTAGTGAAAAAAAATTATAATATCACACCAACAGTCAAGAACAGAGGGAGAGGGAAGCTTCAGAAGGTTTTGGAGGTTTTTTAGCGTATTTCGCGGTCGCGTCCGCCATTAACGAATCGATTCGTTATTGTTTCGGAAATCGATTCGTTAATTTTTTACCATTTACGAAATTTCGTAAATATCGAACTTTTTAAAAGGAAAATTTTGTAATTATTTTAAATATCGAAACAAAAAAAAACCCCAAATACAAATCGATTTTAGAAACAAATTTTTCCGTTGTTACCCAGGCCTAATAAATTTAAACTCCTGTGAGACCCCTCTTAGAATCATAGAATCATAGAATCCTAGAGTTGTAAGAGACCTCCTGGGCCATCATCCAGTCCAACCCCCTTCTGCCAAGAAGCAGGAATATTGCATTCAAATCACCCCTGACCAATGGTCATCCAGCCTCTGCTTAAAACCTTCCAAAGAAGGAGCCTCCACCACACTCCCTCCGGGGCAGAGAGTTCCACTGCTGAACGGCTCTCACAGTCAGGAAGTTCTTCCTCATGTTCAGATGGAATCTCCTTTGTAGTTTGAAGCCATGGCTCCATTGCGTCCTAGTCTCCAGGGAAGCAGAAAACAACCTTGCTCCCTCCTCCTCCCTGTGGCTTCCTCTCACATATTTATACATGGCTATCATATCCCCTCTCAGCCTTCTCTTCTTCAGGCTAAACATGCCCAGCTCCTTAAGCCGCTCCTCATAGGGCTTGTTCTCCAGACCTTTTATCATTTGAGTCGCCCTCCTCTGGACACATTCCAGCTTAGAGTCAATATCTCTCTTGAGTTGTGGTGCCCAGAACTGGACACAATATTCCAGGTGTGGTCTAACCAAAGCGGAATAGAGCATGGGGAGCAAGACTTCCCTAGATCTAGACACTATGCTCCTCTTGATGCAGGCTGAAATCCCATTGGCTTTTTTTGCCGCCACATCACATTCCTGGCTCATGTTTAACTTGTTGTCCACGAGGACTCTTAACCAAATGTTGGACTTTGAAGTGATGCTTCAACTGCTTTGGGTGAGTGCAAGCCAGGTCTTGGAGTTGGCATGCTCCTGAAGCGCAGTGGGATACGTTCCTTGGTTGACATTCACACAGAGAAACAGATGGACATAGACAGACATACGCATAAATGCACAATGTCCTCCCAATGCCCACAAATTGTACGTACAGCCTGATTCTTCCACAAAGATCCGTGCCTTCCTATCTTGGCCTTGCAAAATGCAACCAAATGGGGGAAAAAAACTACATGCGGATTCCCTCGTCCCATTTATCTGCTCAAGACAATAGAATTTGTCCTCATAATCAACCCTTTTACTTTAATTAGATTCAAATGCGGGTAGGTAAGTAGAACGTAAGATGCGTGGTGCTCATTTATAAACATTAGCAAATAAGAATTTAATATTCTGTTTGTTCTAATTGTGTTTCCAAGGTCTCAAGTTAATGGTTCTTTCCCCTCTGTTTATTTTCACATTAATTATCTTTTAATTGTATACTTCAAAAAAATGCAGCAAAGAGATCCATTTGTTGCAATGTGCCCAAACATTTGTTTGGGAGGAGAACTCCAACTCCCTTTCCATCCAGAGAAGTCGCTACTGTCTCTCACGTCTCAAAGTAGAACTACGAGGCGTATTTTTTAAGTCAGGTCCGTTGGAAAATAAGTACACAACAAAAGTTTATTTCAAAAGAAGTAAATTTATTTTCAGAAAGTACCTACTTCACTCTATTTTTGACATAGTCGCCAAGTTTGTTCAAACACTTATCATACCTCTGAACCAATTTTAAAATACCCTCTTCATAAAAACTTGCCGCCTGCTCCGATAACCAAGAGTTCACTGTAATCAAACCTCAGGGGAGCGTGCTTGCTCCATCCATGTTCAACATCTACACAAATGGCCAGCCACTGCCAGAAGGGACAGAGAGATTCATCTATGCTGATGATCGTGCCATCACCACTCAAGCAGGGAGCTTTGAGATGGTTGAACAGAAGCTCTCCGAAGCTCTAGGTGCTTTTACTGCTTATTACAGGGAAAACCAGCTGATCCCTAATCAATCTAAAACACAGACATGTGCTTTTCATCTCAAGAACAGACAAGCATCCCGAGCTCTGAGGATTACTACCTGGGAAGGAATCCCACTGGAGCATTGCAGCGCACCCAAATACCTGGGAGGAGTCACTCTGGACCATTCTCTGACCTACAAGAAGCACTGCCTGAACATCAAGCAAAAAGTGGGTGCTAGAAACAATATCATACGAATGCTGACTGGTACAACCTGGGGATCACAACCAGACACAGTGAAGACATCTGCCCTTGCGCTTTGTTATTCTGCTGCTGAGTACGCATGCCCAGTATGGAACACATCTCACCACACTAAAACAGTGGATGTGGCTCTGAATGAGACATGCCGCATTATCACGGGGTGTCTGCGCCCTACACCACTGGAGAAATTACACTGTCTAGCCAGTATTGCACCACCTGACATCCGCCGGGAAGTGGCAGCCAATAGTAAAAGGACCAAGGCAGAGACATCTCCAGCTCATCCCTTGTTTGGGTATCAGCCAGCACGTCAACGACTTAAATCCAGACATAGTTTTCTAAAATCTACAGAGACACTCACTGGAACACCCCAGCAAGCAAGAGTCCAAAAGTGGCAGGCTCAAATCCAGAACCTCAACCAATGGCTGATACCAGATGAGAAACTCCCTCCTGGGCACACAGAAGACGGGGCGACTTGGAAGGTGCTGAACAGACTGCGCTCTGGCACCATGAGATGCAGAGCCAACCTCCAGAAATGGGGCCACAAAGTGGAATCCTCGACATGCGAGTGCGGAGAGGAGCAAACCACTGACCACCTGCTGCAATGCAACCTGAGCCCAGCCACATGATGCACAAGGGAGGACCTTCTTGCAGCAACACCGGAAGCACTCCAAGTGGCCAGAGACTGGTCAAAGGACATTTAATCAACTACCAAAGTCACACGTTTTGTATTTTCTCTGTTTGTTTGCTTTGTTCTGTTAGAAATGTAATATAATTGACTGGCTGCCCTGACACGAGAAATAAATAAATTGTAATCAAAGAAGGGTGACCGGAGCGGTCCTCATCATGGACGTTGTCACGGCCATTTTTGAATTGTCGTCCCCACTTACGCACTTTGCTTTCACTCATAACGGTCTCACCGTACACTTCACAAATCTGTGGATGGACTTCTGCAGCAGGCAGGTTCCTTGCTGACAATACCGTATCCCTGAGCGAACCTCACATGCGGAGGGTAAGTTGAGAGTCTTACACATTTTTAAAGCACAGAACAGAACCGTACAGGTGAGCGACAGAGCGGAAACTGAGCATAGTTGTTCCCGAGGCATGCCGGTACACGACGCACGTGCTCGTTGTGGTATGTGCACAAACTACTCGTGTCTACAACAAAATGGACCTTACTTAAAAAACACCCCTCGTACATGAAACCAAACCGCTTCCCAGGCATCCAGAGCCAATTGCATTCAATGTTTATTTCAGTCTAACGTCCGCTGAAAATAGTGTGTTGTTCCAAAGTTGAATATGATTTAGAGATAAGGATGACCTGAATTTTCATCAAGCTTGCAATCCACTGGGGAAAAGAACCCAGGCATTCCTGTAGGATGGTCACTGGCCATTCTGGGTACAGGTTTCTCAGAGTTGCAGTCCAGTTACTTTTTCAAAAGCTACTCTACTTTTACTTTTTTACAGTTACTTTTTCAAAAGCTGCTCGAAGGAGACAGGGTTTTTTTTTCTTGCAATTTTTATTTACTACTCAGAAACCCAAAAAGTGTTTCTAAAAGGATTAAATTCTGAAACTCTTCCTTTGTTTATATCAGGAGTCCTCAAACTTTTTCAACAGAGGGCCAGGTCACAGTCCCTCAAACTGTTGGAGGGCCAGATTGTAATTTGAAAAAAGCATGAATGAATTCCTATGCACACTGCACATATCTTACTTGTAGTGCAAAAAAACCCTTTAAAACAATACAATAATTAAAATGAAGAACAATTTTAGCAAATAAAAACTTATTAGTATTTCAATGGGAAGCGTGGGCCTGCTTTTGATGAGATAGGGTTGTTGTTGTTGTTGCTGTTGTTGTTGCTGTTGTTGTGCGCTTTCAAGTCATTTCAGACTTAGGTTGACCCTGAGCGAGAGCCGGGTAAATGACCTTGGAGGGCCGTCTCCGCCCCCTGGGCCATAGTTTGAGGACCCCTGGTTTATATGGACAAGGATACTAAGAATACAAAATCCCTCCCTATTCCAACTTCCAATGAATAGTAAGGAATCAGTTGCTCTCCATTCATTGAGCTCCCATCAATCCCAACCACAATTATTAGTAATTTCAAATGATGGGAAATTCATTCCAACATCTTGAAGACTGCAATGCATAATAATACACTTTATTTATATTCCGCTCTATCTCCCAAAGGGGACTCAGAGCAGATTACAGTATACACGTATAGAGGCAAACATTCAATGCCTTGTTGTTACAGTGTTGTCACAGTGAACAACAATAACATAGTAATAATAATACTAATACTAATACTAATAATAATAATAATAATAATACTTTATTTATACCCCCCAGGGGAGATGTCCAGTACCCAATGAGGCCACGTCCATCAATACAGTAAACACAATATTACACAAAAGCATAATACAATATAACACAAGGCATAACGGAACTAAAAAACATAAAATGCAAAACCTAAATAATAAGCGAGACAGCAGTATAAAATCAGACATTAAACACACAAAAATTGCACGGGGAAAGGCCAAATTTAAGGATAAAATTCTAAAATTTTAAAACACTGGGAGATTAGGCAATGGAAATTATTGGGAAGGGAGATCCGGATTGAGGAAGGAATTAATTGCACAAACCATAAAATTGTTGCTACTAAGAGGTTGCAACGTACTTTATCTAAGTTGTTGTAAGGATCAACGTTGTTTGTGCTATAACTTTAAGTTGCTGTAAGGTTCAAGGCTGTTTGTGCTACAGCTGTTTCAGTTAATTGAAGGGTTAGTTGAGAGTGTTATTTTCATGTGTATAAAGATAGCTACTGTGTGTTTAGTTCTGTGCCATTGTGTGTTTATGCTGTTGTGCATCTATGCCTCTGTGCCGGGGACGATGCTGCAGATGTCCTGCGAAGACACAGCCATGAGAAGAGGACAAGGATTCCTGCTTCTCTCAGCTGAGTAGTGATATCTCTCAGAAGATATTGTTTCATGGTACTTTTGTGGAAACAGCAATCCTGCCACTTTGTTTTTGTATGCTGCCAATACTACAATATTTTCTTTTCTACTTTAAGCCGAAGTCTCGTATGTTTTTCTTTTGTGAGCCAATTTCATCACACACACAGTTAACTGGGCTAGAGTCAATCTGCATGCTACTCATGACAAAAATAAAGTGCCAAATTTGGTTAGGGAGTATCTTACATTCAATCATTGAAGGCACATTGGAATGACCAGGTTTTCAGATTCCTCCTGAAGGTTGCCAGTGTGGGGGCTTGCCTAATGTCTCTGGGGAGTGAATTCCAGAGCCGGGGGGCCACCACAGAGAAGGCCCTTTCTCTCGTCCCCATAAGTCGCACTTGCGATGCAGGCAAGAGAAGAGCCTCTCCGGAAGATCGAAGAGGTTGTGTGGGTTCATAGACGGAAATGCAGTCACGCAGGTAGGCAGGTCCCAAACCATTCAGGGCTTTGTAGGTCAAAACCTGCACCTTGAATTGTGCCCGGAAGTTAAATGGCAGCCAGTGGAGCTCCTTAAACAAGAGGGTTGACCGCTATCTGTAATTCGCTCCAGTTAATAATCTGGCCACCGCCCATTGGACAAGTAGAAATTTCTGGACAGCCCCACGTAGAGGGCATTGCAATAGTCCAATCTAGAGGTAACTAAGGCGTGGTCTACCGTGGCCAAATCCGCCTTCACGGGGTACAGTCGCAGCTGGCGCACAAGCTTCAATTGTGCAAAGGCCCTCCCAGCCACCGCCGACGTCTGGGCTTCAAGCGTAAGTGATGAGTCCAGGAGGACCCCCAAGCTACGGACCTGTGATTTCAGGGGGAGTGCAACCCTGTCCAGCACAGGTTGCCACCCTATACCCCGATCCGGCTTACAATCGACCAGGAGGACCTCTGTCTTGTCGGGATTGATCCTCAGCTTATTCGTCCTCATCCAGACAGCCACAGTGGCCAGGCACTTGTCCAGTACCCAAGGGGCTTCCTTGGAGTTAGGTGGAAAAGAGTAGTAGAGTTGGGCGTCATACATACAACACACAAACAAAGGCAAAGGATTCCCTTTCCATCTCTGGCATCTAGAGGCAGTGCTCAACTATGGCCATGGAGAGGTGCTCTTGTTCAATTTCCATACCGAAGAATCTGTTGTGTGTAGACACCTCCTGTTCATGCTTTGCTGTCATGGCTGCACGGGTGCCTTTTACCTTCCTGCCGTGTTGGTACCTATTGATCTTCTAATTGCATGTTCTTGAACTACTAGATTGGGAGAAGCTAAGGCTAACAGCGGGAGCTCACTTTGACCCATGGCTTTGAACTGCCAACCTTGCCCAGTACCCGAGGGGCTTCCTCGGGTACTGGGCAGCTAGTGGTTTAACCCACTGTGCTACCGTAGCTTCTACAGGCCTGTAGGTTACACACATACACAAATGATTAGGGATGTGCAGAATTCCGGTTGGCTATTTAGGTGCAAAGATGAGTGCAGATGCAGACTGTGGCCAGGAAATCAGAAGACGCTTCCTTCTTGGGAGGAGAGCAATGTCCAGTCTCGACAAAATAGTAAAGAGCAGAGACATCAGACTGGCAACCAAGATCCATTGCCTAGTCCAAGCCATGGTCTTCCCTGTAGTAGTCACCTACGGATGTGGAGCTGGACCTTAGGGAAGGCTGAGCGAAGGAAGATCGATGCTTTTGAGCTGTGGTGTTGGAGGAAAGTTCTGAGAGTGCCTTGGGCTGCAAGAAGATCCAACCAGTCCATCCTCCAGGAAAGAAAGCCCGACTAAAGCTCACTGGAGGGAAGGAGACTAGAGACAAAGTTGAAGTCCTTTGAATGCCACATCAGGAGGAGACAGCAAAGCCTAGAGAAGGGAATGATGCTGAGGAAAGTGGAAGGCAAAAGGAAGAGGGGTCGACCAAGGGCAAGATGGATGGATGGCATCCTTGAAGTGACTGGACTGACCTTGAGGGAGCTGGGGGTGGTAACGGCCGACAGGGAGCTCTGGCGTAGGCTGGTCCATGAGGTCACGAAGAGTCGGAGACGACTGAACAACAATTTAGGATTCAGGAAAATTCAGTGATCTGGCAGCTGGACCACTGAAAATGGACCAGGCAAGATACAGCCAAGGCTTTGACCAGAATGGATCACGAGCAGCTGCTCATAGAGCTTGTTCTCCAGACCTTTAATCATTTGAGTCCCCCTCCTCTGGACACCTTCCAGCTTGCCAATATCTCTTTTGAACGTGGTGCCCAGAATTGGACACAGTGTGATTCCAGGTGAGGCCTGGCATACTCTGTCCAACCATATGACTTTTCTTGGGGGGGATTACTCAAAGCCTAAACCAGCGATGCTCAACCTATGGGTCCCTAGGTGAGCCCCGCCACATGCACAAGGGAGGACCTCCTTGCAGCAACACCAGAGGCCCTACAAGTAACCAGATACTGGTCAAAGGACATTTAATCAACTACCAAGCTTGCAAACTCTGTTTTGTCTGTTAAAAATTTGTTAAAAATGTAATACAATTGTCTGGTTGAGACTGACACGATAAATAAAAATAGGTGATTTGGCCTACAACTCCCAGAAATCATAGACCAGTGGTGCTCAACCTTCCTGATGCCATGACCCATGAATACAGTTCCCCATGTTGTGGTGACCCCCAACCATAAAATAATTTTTGTGGCTACTTCATAACTGCAATTTTGCAACTATTATGAATCATAATGTAAATATCTGATATATAGGATGCATTTTATTTACTGGACCAAATATGGCACAAATACTCCTACGTCCGAGGTGGTAGGAGGCTTGATTTTGTCATTGGAGAGTTGTAGTTGCTGGGATTTATAGTTTACCTACAATCAAATAGCATTCTGAACCCTACCAACAATGGGATTGAACCAAACTTGGCACACAGGACTCCCATGACAAACAAAAAATACTGAATGGGTTTAGTGGGCATTGACCTTGAGTTTTGGAGTTGTAGTTCACCTACAACCAGAGAGCACTGTGGACTCAAACAATGATGGATCTGGACCAAACTTGGCACAGATACTCAATATGCCCAAGTACGATCACTGCTGGAGTTTAGGGAAAATAGACCTTGACATTTGGGAGTTGTAGTTGCTGGGATTTATAATTCACCTACAATCAAAGAGCGTTCTGAACCCCACCAATGATAGAACTGGGCCAAAATTTCCACACCCCTATGACCAACACCCCTATGACCAACAGAAAATTTTATTTACTACTCCATATGTTTTCTGATGGTCTTTGGTGACCCCTCTGACACCCCTCTCGTGACCCCCTCAGGGGTCCCGACCCCCAGGTTGAGAAACACTGTCATAGACAATTTACTAGCTGTTCGATTTCTGGGAGTTGAAGGCCAAAACTTCTGGGGACCTACAGCTTGAGAACCCCTGGCCTAAACCAGGAATGAAGAAACCAATCTTATCAGCAGCACCTGGGCAGAAATACACTTTGTACTACAGAAAGCATGCCTTACCCTATACCCAACGTCCTCTGTGACAACAGTGGGGTCAACTGTGCACCCTGCTTGCCATAAGGTTTCCTTGATACTGCATCCATACAGGAATACATTCTTCTTCTGGGAATGGCCGTGGTAGTCACAAAACACCTGGGGGTGAAAGGAAAGGAGGCTGTTAAATGCTTCTGCAGCCCCTTCTACACAGCTGAATAAAATCCCACATTATCTGTTTGGAACTGGGATTTAGGGCAGAGTGGACTCAAATAGCCAAGTTCAAAGGCTGTGTGGAAGGGCCTTACACCACCCAGTTGGGTTAAAGAACTGTGATGTGCTCTCCAAGGGAAGAGTTGGTGAAAGCTCCAGGAATAGTCACTTAAGGACACCTATCATAGAATCCTAGAATCCAAGAGTTGGAAGAGACCTCCTTGGCCATCATCCAATCCAATCCCATTCTGCCAAGAAGCAGGAATATTGCATTCAAATCACCCCAACAGATGGTCATCCAGCCTCTGTTTAAAAGCTTCCCAAGAAGGAGCCTCCACCACACTCCCTCCGGGGCAGAGAGTTCCACTGCTGAACGGCTCTCACAGTCATGAAGTCCTTCCTCATGTACAGGTGGAATCTCCTCTCTTGTCGTTTGAAGCCATTGTTCCATTGAGTCCTAGTCTCTCTCCAGGGAAGCAGAAAGGAAGCTTGCTCCCTCCTCCTCCCTGTGGCTTCCTCTCACATAGAATCCTAGAATCAAAGAGTTGGAAGAGACCTCCTGGGCCTTCATCCAGTCCAACCCCATTCTGCCAAGAAGCAGGAATATTGCATTCAAAGCACCCCTGACAGATGGCCACCCAGCCTCTGTTTCAAAGCTTCCAAAGAAGGAGCCTCCACCACACTCTGGGGCAGAGAGTTCCACTGCTGAACGGCTCTCACAGTCAGGAAGTTCTTCCTCATGTTCAGATCATAGAATCCTAGAATCCTAGAGTTGGAAGAGACCTCCTGGGCCATCATCCAGTCCAACCCCATTCTGCCAAGAAGCAGGAATATTGCATCCAAATCACCCCTGACAGATGGCCACCCAGCCTCTGTTTCAAAGCTTCCAAAGAAGGAGCCTCCACCACACTCCCTCCGGGGCAGAGAGTTCCACTGCTGAATGGCTCTCACAGTCAGGAAGTTCTTCCTTGTGTTCAGATGGAATCTCCTCTCTTGTAGTTTGAAGCCATTCTTCCATTGCGTTCTAGTCTCCAGGGAAGCAGAAAGGAAGGTTGCTCCCTCCTCCCCCCTGCGGCTTCCTCTCACATATTTATACATGGCCCTCATCATATCTCCTCTCAGCCTCCTATTCTGAAGGCAACATTAAGGTTTTCCCCTGACATTAAGTCCAGTCGTGTCCGACTCTGAGGGTTGGTGCTCATCTCCATTTCTAAGCCGAAGAGCCAGCATTGTCCATAGACACCTCCAAGGTCATGTGGCCAGCATGACTGCAAGGAGCGCTGTTACCTTCCCGCTGGAGCGGTACCTATTGATCTACTCACATTTGCATGTTTTCAAACTGTTAGGTTGGCAGAAGCTGGGGCTGACAGTGGGAGTTCACACCAGTCCCTGGATTTGAACCTGTGACCTTTTAGTCAACAAGTTTAGCAGCTCAATGTTTTAACCCACTGCATCATTAACTGCAGATAATCATAAGGAGAGTTAAAAGAGTTTAGGATGCAGGTATAATTTTGATCTGGCAGCAAAATCGAACTGGTTCCAGACAGATGATCACCAAAAATATTTATGACACACCACCAACAATTAATTCAATTACTTAATTATAGTACAGACTATAGGGTTGGACCGGATGGCCCCTGTGGTCTCTTCCACTTCTATGATTCCACCAGGATTGTGGTGCAGCTGGCGAAGTGTCAGCTGCATTAAGATCACTCTGACCAAAAGGTCATGAGTTCGAAGCCAGCCCGGGTTGGCGTGGGTTTCCAACCAATTGTGTGTAGCCTGTTGTCGACCTTTGCAACCCGAAAGACAGTTGCATCTGTCAAGTAGGAAAATTAGGTACCACCTTAAAAAACTGTGGGGAGGCTAAACTAACTGATTTATGAGGCCATAAAGAAGACTCCAGCAAAGCATTCCAGCGGGGAAGCATGCGGGGAATGCGGAAGAGCTTCATCAGCGTTGCAGATGGACGATGAAAGCGACAGCTCCCCTGTCTATGTCTGTATATGTTTGTATGTCAAAAATGGCATTGAATGTTTGCCATATATGTGTTCAATGAGTCCCCTAAATTAACTGATTTATGAGGCCATAAAGAAGACTCCAGCAAAGCATTCCAGTGGGGAAGCATGCGGGGAATGCGGAAGAGCTTCATCAGCGTTGCAGATGGACGATGAAAGCGACAGCTCCCCTGTCTATGTCTGTATATGTTTGTATGTCAAAAAATGGCATTGAATGTTTGCCATATATGTGTTCAATGAGTCCCCTGCGGGGTGGGGAGAAGGGCGGAATATAAATGCTGTAAACAAACAAACAAACAAACAAACAAATATGATTCTAGGACCAGCCACTGAGATATAACCATTACATCAGGTTTTTGCAATTCCAGTTGTCCTTGCTTCTTCCAAAGTGTTCCAAGAATTGGCAGGTTTGATCAGAGTTCTGAGACTTCTCTACCCGAGACCTCTTCTCACACCATCACAGTTCCTCGTATTCACAGGAAGGAGAAACTATTTCTGTTCTGATGAACACACTTAGCCTCCGAGGACAAGTTCCAAAAAATCTATTGAGCAATAACAAGGCAATTTGTCTGCTGCTTTTTACTGTCAAACTTCTTCTGTTATCCTTTTGAGAACCAAAACCTGCACTTTGCGGAGCAATTAAGCACCACTTGGTTTTCTTTAAATGCAAAGCTTATACCACGCAATTTGAAAGAATTCATAAGCATGCAATTATGGGAGCTGTTCTTGCACATTGTGTACATCTCGGTGAAGCAAAGAAAGGGACATGACCTGCCATCACGGAAAATAGCTATATTACTCTTCATCTAATCCACCTGCCTAATCCATCTGCTTGGCTTCTGTTGTTATAGGCACGAGGCTTTCTTTTATTGAGGACAGATTTAGATTGCCTTGATATGCAGTTACTGGCTCTCATTAGAGGGAAAATTCAGGGTTTATTGACGCAAGAGACAAATATTGACCTGGACTTTTGAAGAACAACCCATTGTCCAGTTTGCTGAGATGGGAAGTCAATACCCATCAGTGCTCCACAATCCTGACACATCTTCGCCATGGTATTGGGGAATCTCTACATTATGAGCATAGATTTTATGCAATGAGTTGCCTCGACATTAATGTCCATTAAAGAAAAGGCGATACTGCATAGCAAAATCAACAATATGGCTGCTCTCTGATTCTTAAGCTCTGTCTCCTTTGAAGCCATGATATACTTAGGCGATCCCTCATTGTCCGAGTAAGATAGTCCTCCAAGGTCGGTGTCCTGGTGGTGGGTCCGTAGGTGAGTGTGGAGCCCTATTCTTGATCCGCATCTTCTCCCGCAGTGAGACATTGGTTTCCAGATGGAAGGCAGTCCTGGTTGGGGTTGGCTGGATATACCTTCCTCTTGGCACGTTTCTCTCTTTCGTCCTCCATTCGTGCCTCTTCAAATTCTGCAGCACTGTTGGTCACAGCTGACCTCCAGCTGGAGCACTCAAGGGCCAGGGCTTCCCAGTTTTCAGTGTCTATGCCAGTTTATTTATTTACTTCATTTATATACTGCTTTTCTCAGCCCTCAGGCGTCTCAAAGCAGTTTTTAAGGTTGGCTTTGATCCCATCTTTCAATCTCTTTTCCTGTCCACCAGCATTCCGTTTTCCATTCTTGAGTTTGGAGTAGAGCAACAGTTTTGGGAGATGGTGGTCAGGCATCTGGACAACGCGGCTGGTCCACGGAGTTGATGGCAGAGGACTAGTGCTTCAATGCTGGTGGTCTTTGCTTCTTCCAGCATGCTGACATTTGGGTTGTTGTAGGTTTTTCTGGGCTATATGGCCATGTTCTGGAGGCAATTTTTCTCCTGACGTTTCGCCTGCCTCTATGGCAAGCATCCTCAGAGGTAGTGAGGTCCTCACTACCTCTGATGCTGCTTGCCATAGATGCAGGCAAAACGTCAGGAGAAAAATTGCCTCCAGAACATGGCCATATAGCCCGGAAAAACCTACAACAACCCAGTGATTCCGGCCATGAAAGCCTTCGACAATACTTGCTGACATTTGTTTGCCTGTCTTCCCAAGAGATTCGCAGGATTTTTTGAAGGCAATGCTGATGGAATCATTCCAGGAGTTGTATTTGATGTCTGTAGATAGTCCACATTTTGCAAGCTTATAGCAGAGTTGGGAGGACAGTAGCTTTATAAACAAGCACCTCAAACACTCTCTGCTTCATTTGGAAAAATGCTGCACTTGCAGAGCTCAGGCGGTGTTGTATTTCAGTGTCAATGTTGACTTTGGTGGAGAGGGGGCTGCCAAGGGAGCAGAAATGGTCCACATTTTCTAATGTTACACCATTAAGCTGTATTTCTAGCATTGGAGAGGGATTGGCTGGTGACTGCTAGAACAGCACTTTGGTTTTCTTGATGTTCAATGAGAGGCCGAGCTTCTGTTATGCATCTACAAAAGTGTTTAGAGTGGCTTGTAGGTCTTCTTCTAAATACGCACAGATGATGTTGTCATCAGCATACTGGAGTTCTATGACAGATGTTGTTGTAACCTTGGTTTTGGCTTTCAGTCTGCTGAGGTTAAACAGCTTGCCATCTGTCCGATAGATGACTTCCATTCTGGTGGGAAGCTTCCCGTCAACAAGATGAAGTATCATAGTGATGAAGATGGAAAATAAAGTTGGGGCAGTAATACATCCCTGTTTGACACCTGATTCCACCTTAAATGGGTCACTTTGGAAGCCATTGCTGTCCAGGACTGTTGCCATCATGTCATCATGGAGGAGCCGCAGGATATTCATAAATTTGTTAGGGCACCTGATTTTTTGGAGGATGGTCCAGAGCACTGTGATTCTCTGTATTGAGTGTCTTTGCAAAGTCAATAAATGCCATGTACAGTGGTTGATAAAAATAACAAAGCCAGTGGACTTGATGGGATCCCTGCTGAAATCTTTAAAGAGGGAGGACCTGAGCTGACACTACAACTCCACCAGCTCATAGAAAAAGTGTGGGTGACCGAGAAAATCCCAGCAGATTTCAAGGACGCCACCATCATCACCCTCTTCAAAAAAGAGGAAAGAACAGACTGCGGAAACTATCGAGGTATCTCCCTTCTAACCTCCGCTGGGAAAATCCTCGCAAGAATCCTTGCAAACCGCCTTCTACCGCTCTCAGAAGACACCCTCCCAGAATCCCAGAACGGCTTCCGCCCCTCCAGAGGAACCGTGGACATGATCTTCACTGCACGACAGCTCCAAGAAAAAGGCAGGGAACAAAATCCACAAAATCCACCATAATGCAAAAGATGTGCAAGCCATAGAGGTCAGTAGGATCAGAGTATTTGAGGATAACTTTACTCTCAATAATTAGAAAGGTTAAAAGCCATTTTCATATGACTCTGCAGTGGTATGGGAAAACAATTTCTAACTGATCGGCATGTGCACAAAATGGCTGAGTCACAGGTTGCCTTAGGCGATCCCTCATTGTCTGAGTATGGTGACCTTCCAAGTGTAGTGTCTTGGTGGTGGATACGTAGGGGGCTGAGGAACCACATGTTCTTGATCTGCATGTTCTTCCATAGTGAGGGCATCGATTTCCAGGTGGAAGGCAGTCCTGGTCAGGGTTGGCTTGATACGCCTTCCACTTGGCATGTTTCTCCCTTTCCTCCTCCATTCGTGCCGCTTCTAATTCCACAGCACTGCTGGTCACAGACTGGAAGTGTGCACAATCAGCCAGTCACACAATGCAAAAAGACACTATTAGAAAAAAAAAGTCTGAATGGATGACAGGTGACACTCTTCAATTCATTAACGATGGATGAGAAGCAAAAATAAAAGGTTACAGAAATAAAGTCACAACCTCTCAGGATGCTTGCCATAGATGCAGGCGAAACATCAGGAGAAAATGCTTCTGGAACATGGCCATACAGCCTGAAAAACTTGCAGCAACTGAATGCAATTGTTCAGCTACTTATGTGCAGGGACAAGGAGGATTAGTATTTGGTGCAGAGAAATAGAAGATGACAGCACAAAAAGAAAGTGAAAAGGAACAAGGGACCCCCTTCACAAGAGCCGAGAAATCAGTAGATATGGAAAGAAGTACAGAAGGATCTAGACAATTGGAAAAATCTGAAGCTGTCTCTACTAGGGAGAATCTCTATAATAAAGATGAACATCTTGCCCAAGATGCTATTCTTGTTTCAGTCCCTACCAGTAATCAGAAATGTAAACATCTTCAAGCAATGGAACAAAACCATCTCCAAATTTGTATGGCAAGGGAAAAAGCCCAGGATCAAGCGTCTGATACTTATCGATGACAAAAGAAGAGGCGGCCTCGGCCTCCCAGACTTGAGGTGCTATTATGAAGCCTGCGGTCTGATATGGATCAGAGACTGGATCCAATTAACAAACAAAAACCTACTTTCCCTAGAAGGTGTAGACCTCAGGCGAGGCTGGCACGCCTATCTGCACTACGATAAAACAAAGATCGAAAGGAACTTTAACAATCATTATATAAGAGCAGGCCTAATGAAAATATGGGAGAGACACAAAAAAAGACTATATAATAAAACTCCACTGTGGCTCTCGTCCCTAGAAGCCCTTCACCGGAGAGAAATGGGCTGGCAACAATGGCCTACTTATCGCGACATCCTAGAAAAGGCAGAAGGAAAATATGTACTTAAAGATGAAAATAAAATAAAAGAAATCTTTCCTAACCTCACTTGGCTAAACTATAGACAACTGGTTGATATCTACAAGATAGACAAAATCGCAGAATTTGCTGATCAAAACGATTTCCTGGACAGCATATTGAAGACAAACAACAAACTTATCACAAAACTCTACAAAAAATTACTAGAGTGGACCACCGAAACGGAACAAGTAAAAGACTCAATGATCAAGTGGGCCCAAAACATAGGCCACCAAATTGAACTGAATAAATGGGAGAAAGTTTGGAACCAAAGAATGAAATTAACCTACTCATATGAATTAAAAGAAAATATTGTCAAAATGATCCATCGGTGGTACCTGACTCCTCAAATCATTTCAAAATGTTATAAAAACACTTCAAACAAATGTTGGAAGTGCGAACACCAGATTGGGACCTTCTTCCACATCTGGTGGTCTTGCCCCATAGCCAAAAGATACTGGACAATGATTCAAAAAGATATTCAAAAGATCTTAGGAATACAAATAGAAAACAAACCAGAATTCTTTCTCCTGGGAATGTATGACATTAAGGAGGAAAAAAATAATGACAAATTATTCCATTACTTAATTACAGCAGCACGGATCGAATTCGCTAAAAAATGGAAACAGAGAGAAGCCCCTCAAAGAGAAGACTGGATCAATAAAATCCTTGATATAATGACCATGGATGAACTGACATATTGGGTAACACCAAACCATGGCATCCCAAGTAAACCTACGAACTGGGGCTTAGTAAAGGTCTTCCTTAAGAAATTGAAAATAGACATCATTTATTAAAAATATAAATAAATAAATAAATAAATAAAATCACAAAAGAGTAAATCACAAATCCAGTGTCGCAAGAAAGGAAGAAGCATTAAAGAAGCTAAACTGAAAATATTTATCGAAAATCCTCACAGAATAGATGGAAGCTCAAAGTTTTTAACTACCCCATAGCCCACCCACCCCTCTACCCCCGTCCCATCTTCATCCCACCCCTTCCCTACCTACCTCCCCACCCTACATCCCTTGGGAGTATCGCCAATAACAGGGTACCCCTGTACTTTTCCTACTGCACTATCCGCTATATATTGTTCCCCCTCTATCTATGTATTTATGTATCTATGTACTTAATAAAAATTTATATTAAAAAAAAAAAAAAGCCGAGAAATCAGAGGGAAAATTAATCCACTGGGGATGCTCTATGCCCAGCAGAGGACACACTTCCCCGTACCTTGGGAAGTCAGACTTGGCCACGGTGGTCCACGCTTTGGTTACATCCCGTTTAGACTACTGCAACGCTCTCTACGTGGGGTTGCCTCTGAAGACTGCCCGGAAGCTTCAATTAGTCCAACGTGCGGCAGCCTGACTACTAATGGGAGCGGGGTACAGGGAGCATACCACTCCTCTGTTGCACCAGCTCCACTGGCTGCCAATTAGCTTCCGAGCACAATTCAAAGTGCTGGTGTTAACCTATAAAGCCCTAAACGATTCTGGCCCAGTTTACCTCTCCGAACGTATTCTCCCCTATGAACCATCAAGACTGTTAAGATCGTCTGGAGGGGCCCTGCTCTTGGTCCCATCAGCCTCACAAGCGCATCTGGTGGGGACGAGGGACAGGGCCTTCTCGGTCTTCTCTACCGACAATGCTGGCTCTTTATTTTATTTATTTATTTATTTGCTTTATTTTTATACCGCATTTTTCAGCCTAAATCGGCGACTCAATGCGGTTTACAATGCAATTTATATAACAATAACAATTAGATTAAAACACAACATACACGACAGACAATACAAGACAAAACAACGTGGTCATCAACGCCTCAGTAAAATCAGATTCCGTTCTCATAATCCTTCTACCATTCCTTTGTTCATTTATACCGTCTTCATGAGTTCAGTGAAGGCCTTCTCGGCCGTGTGAAGAAGTGAAGCCAGCTCTTTCTTCATCTCTTGAAGGTTTTCCTTGGCCTGATGGTCAAAATCCCGTAGAAAGAGACTGATCCGGTGGTCCCGCTGCTCCTTGCTCAACAGGCTCCGCTCTGGTCCCACTCCGGAGTCACTGCTGTGCTTCTTCGCCTCCTCCAGATGCTTCTTGAGCTCCATGGCTGAGTCCACCAGAAAACAAGAACACCCAGAACTCACCCAAAGTTGAATTTCAGGCAAACGGGAATCAGTGTCAACAGGGGATGGAATTATTGCAGGCTCGAAATCCCCATTGAAGACCATTTCTTTGGCTTAGAAATGGAGATGAGCCCCACACCCCAGAGTCGGACACGACTGGACTTAATGTCAGGGGTAAACCTTTACCTTTACCTTTACACTGGCCATATAATTAAGCAAAAACTGTATTATTTGGCCCTGTAGATGGAACCTGAGATACTATTTTCCACATCTTTCACGACATTAAAGACTTCTATTACTAGGTCTGCCACAATCTCATTGGAAGGTTCTTTCTACCAAGCTTTCTTTGAAGACAACAAACACTGCTCACGCCTCACTGGGACAAATGAGACTAAACGTACTTCACTGGAACCATTTGGTTATCAGTGAACTTCCCTCGGTGGGAAAGAAAAGGCTTTCTTCCAAGGGTTGAGTATGTACGAAGTAAAATCAATGAAGTCTTCAAAGGCAGGGAGAAATTGGCTCTCCTGCAGCAGCTGTCATGCTCAGAAAGCCAAGAAAGAGTGAAGCAAAGGGATCAATAGCCAAGCCCAATGCAAAATGCACTCCTTGCATTGAACTCCAGGAGCCTCATTGACTGCAAGGTGAAGAAACAAATCGGTCCATAGCGGTGGGGTGGAGAGGTCCTCATTACTCAGTCGCCTCTCTGTTCGTTTACAGGTTCTTAGTTCCCATGGAGTCAGGGACCTTTGTGCATCCTTCTCAGGAAGCTGACACACCCGTCACCACAATCGTTGGAGTTGTTCGTACATCAATAAGCCAACCCAATTCAAGGTGCTGGTTTTGACCTACAAAACCCTGTACGGTTCCGGTCCAGTGTATCTGTACAAACGCATCTTCTTCTACGTCCCACCCCGGAGTTTGAGATCAGCTGGGGAGGCACTGCTCTCGACCCCACCACTGTCACAAGTGAGGCTGGTGGGGACGAGGAGCAGGGCTTTCTCAGTGATGGCCCCTCACCTGTGGAACTCACTCCCGGGGGAAATCAGGGCATCATCATCCCTCCTCTCCTTCAGGAGAAGGGTGAAGACATGGCTTTGGGACCAGGCCTTCGGGCAATCTGGCAATTAAATCAGATGAATAAGACGAGCAGGATTGAAGAAGTGGAATTGAAAATGAGATCTATGAGTTAGCGAACACTGACCATGTGGGAGGAGGATTTGGGTTTGTATGGGGCTTTTTATTGATTTTATTGATTTTATTGGTATAATGTATGAATTGTTGTTAACTATGAATTTGTAATAATTTTGTATTGATTGTCTTGTGACGCGGGCATCACATTGTGCCTTGCTTTTGTAAGCCACCCTGAGACCCCCCCGGGGTGAGAAGGGCGGGGTATAAGAACCCATAATAAATAAATAATAAATAACCCCCTTCATCTCTTTATTGATTTATTTACTGTATTTGTATCCCGCCTTTCTCAGCCCGTAGGCAACTCAAGGTGGCTAACAGAGTAAAATTCAATTCTTACAATATCATAAATATAATTAAAAACATAGGTAAGGTAAAGGTAAAGGTAGTCCCCTGACATTAAGTCCAGCCATGTCTGACTCTGGGACTCTGGTGCTCATCTCCATTTCTAAGCCAAAGAGCCAGCGTTGTCCGTAGACACCTCCAAAGTCATGTGGCCGGCATGACTGCATGGAGCGCCGTTACCTTCCCGCCGGAGCGGTACCTATTGATCTACTCACATTTGCATGTTTTCGAACTGCTAGGTTGGCAGAAGCTAGGGCTGACAGCGGAAGCTCACGCCGCTCCCCGGAATCGAACCTGCGACCTTTCGATCAACAAGCTCAGCAGCTCAGGGCTTTAACCCACTGCGCCACTGGGGGCTACATATATGGCGAGTGTAGACTCATATAATGCAGATTGAACTGCATTACATATCATAAAAACATAACATATCATAAAAAGTAAACAAATCAATAAAATATAAATTCATAGTGTCTCCTTGTTAAAAACGTTGTCCGGTCTCATTGTTGTCATTCCATTTTCCTATGTCAGTTATTCTGCATTTGGAAACGCTTGTTCAAAAAGCCACGTCTTTACTTGGCCAATCTAATATCCCCAGGGAGTGCATTCCACAGCGGAGGGGCCACCACCGAGAAGGCTCTGTCTCTCGAATCCGCCAAACATACTTGTGACGAAGGCGGTAATGAGAGCAGGGCCTCCCCAGATAATCTTAAGGTCCTAGATGGTTCATAAGGGGAGGTGCGTTCGGACATGTAAGTTGGGCCAGAACTGTTTAGGGCAGTGCTTCTCAACCTTCCTAATGCCGTGACCCCTTAATACAGTGCCTCATGTTGTGGTGACCCCCAACCATAAAATTATTTTCGTTGCTACTTCATAACTGTAATGTTACTACTCTTATGAATCATAATGTAAATATCTGATATGCAGGATGTACTTTCATTCACTGAGAGAAATTTGGCACAAATACCCAATACACCCAAATTTGAATACTAGTGGGGTTGGGGGGGGGGGGATTGATTTTGTCATTTGAGAGTTGTAGGTGCAAGGATTGATAGTTCACCTACAATCAAAGACCATTCTGAACTTCACCAACGATGGAATTGAACCAAACTTGGCACACTGAACTCCCATGACCAAGAGAAAATACTGGAAGGGTTTGATGGGCATTGACATTGAGTTTTGGAGTTATAGTTCACCTACATCTAGAGAGCACTATGGACTTCAACAATGATGGCTCTGGACCAAACACGGCACAAATACTCAATATGCCAAAATGTTCACACTGGTAGAATTTAGGGGAAATGGACCTTGACATTTGAGAGCTGTAGTTGCTGGGATTTATAGTTCACCTACAATCAAAGAGCATTCTGAACCCCACCAATGATAGAATTGGACCAAACTTCCCACACAGAACCCCCATGACCAGCAGAAACTACTGTGTTTTCTAATGGTCTTTGGTGACCCCTCTGGCAACCACTCGTGACCCCCCTAGGGTTGAGAAACAGTGGTTTAGGGCTTTATAGGCAAAAACCAGCACTTAGAATTGTGTCCAGTAGCAAACTGGCAGCCAGTGGAGCTGGCGCAACAGAGGAGTCATATGCTCCCTGAGCACCACTCCTGTTAGCAATCTGGCTGCCATTCGTTGGGACCATTTGAAGCTTCCAGACAGTCTTCAAAGGCAACCGCACATAGAGCGCATTGCAGTAGTCTATACGGGATGTAACCAGAGTGTGGACTACTGTGTCCAAGTCAGACTTCCCAAGGTACGGGCGCAGCTGGAAGCACTATGGAAGCACTTCTCCTCCGGTAAAGGAGTAGGCCAGCGTTTCTCAACGTGGGGGTCAGGACCCTTGGGAGGGTCACAAGGGGTTTCAGAGGGGTCACCAAAGCCCATCAGAAGACATATATTTCTGGTGGTCTTAGGAACCCCTTTGGCAGAGAAGGCTGAAGATCTCTGCGCTTATCCTTTTCTTCCTTTTTGGAGACAGTTGTCAAATTCTCCCACAAAAAGCTCTCCTCTGCTGTGATTGGCCGGCCTCTCAGCCAAGAAGAAGGCTACTTCGGAGACTCTAAGCAAGGAGGGGAGAGCAAGCGTGCGCAGCGCATGTGCAGGCGACGGAGAGTCCGGTCCTGTTCAACATCTTTATTAATGACTGAGATGAAGGGCTTGAAGGTATGATCATCAAGTTTGCAGACGGGACCTAATTGGGAGGGAGAGCCAATACTCCAGAGGACAGGAGCAGGACTCAAAGGGATCTGGACAGATTAGAGAGATGAATGGCCAAAACTAACACAATGAAGTTCAACGGGGACAAATGCAAGACACTCCACTTTGGCAGGAAGAACGAAATGCAAAGAGACAGAATGGGGGACGATGAGGCCTGGCTCGAGAGCAGGACGTGTGAAAAAGATCTTGGAGTCCTCGTGGGGAGGAAGAAGGGGAACATGAGCCAGGAATGTGATGTGGCGGCAAATAAAGCCAATGGGATTTTCACCTTCATCAAAAGGAGCCTAGTGTCTAGATCCAGGGAAGTCATGCTCCTCATGCTCTATTCCGCTTTGGTTAGACCACTTTACCTGGAATATTGTGTCCAATGCTGGGCACCAGAATCACAGAATGATAGAGTTGGAAGGAGACCTCCTGGGCCATTATTCTGTCCAACCCCATTCTGCCAAGAAGCAGGGAAATTGCATTCAAAGCACCCCTGACAGATGGCCATCCAGCCTCTGTTTAAAAGTTTTAAAGCTTCCAATGAAGGAGCCTCTACCACACTCTGGGGCAGAGAGTTCCTCTACTGAACAGCTCTCACAGTCAGGAAGTTCTTCCTCATGTTCAGATGGAATCTCCTCTCTTGTAGTTTGAAGCCATGTCTCCATTGCGTCCTAGTCTCCAGGGAAGCAGAAAACAAGCTTGCTCCCTCCTCCTCCCTGTGGCTTCCTCTCACATATTTATACATGGCTATCATGTCTCCTCTCAGCCTTCTCTTCTTCAGGCTAAACATGCCCAGCTCCTTAAGCCACTCCTCATAGGGTTTGTTCTCCAGACTCTTGATCATTTTAGTCGCCCTCTTCCTCTGGACACATTCCAGCTTGTCAATATCTCTCTTGAATTGTGGTGCCCAGAATTGGACACAATGTGATTCCAGGTGTGGTCTAACCAAAGCGGAATAGAGCATGGGGAGCAGGACTAGGCTCCTATTGATGCAGGACAAAATCCCATTGGCTTTTTTTGCCGCCACATCACATTCCTGGCTCATGTTTAACTTGTTGTCCACGAGGACTCCAAGATCTTTTTCACACGTTCTGCTCTCAAGCCAGGCATTGTCCCCCATTCTGTATCTTTGCGTTTTGTTTTTTTCTGCCTAAGTGGAGTATCTTGCATTTGCCACTGTTGAACTTCATTTTGTTAGTTTGGGCCCATCTCTCTATCGTGTTAAGACCATTTTGAATCCTGCTCCTGTCTTCTGGAGTGTTGGCTATCTTAGGGATACTCATACTCTCAAAGACAAAGACAAACCCCCTAAAAACAATTTTTACAAGAAACCCCTGCAATAGGGTCACCATAAGTTGGAGACACATCAGAACAACACCCAACGGATCTGTTAGAAGAAATCTTGCTTTTCTCCAGTAGTTTTGGGTAGATCTTGAAGCAAAGCGGTTGAACGATGGGGATGGTTTACCATACCGCGGTTGATTCAAGAGACCCACTCTGGTTGGCAGCAGAAAACAACAGGGATGGAGCACTGGATGGAGATGAAAGCACAAAGGGCAGAGACTCACCACTGGATTCCGACCTTGGCTGGTGAGGTAGTAAAGCAGGCCTTTGGTGTGGTAAATGGTGGGCTGGCATGCCGGTCGGGGATTCAGCCACTGCCTGTTCAAATCTTCCCCGCTTAAGGAGCAGCGCTGGCTGGAACCCAAGAAAAAGAAAAATCTAAAATGAGAAATGATTGAACACGGCGAGCAAATAATCCTCCGAGAAGGTGTGAGAGCCAGGGCTGGCTTGGCTTCTCGCGCTACTCTTTATTCCTGCGCACTTTCACTCGAGATGGAATTGAATGAAATCAAATCTCCAGAGTTATTTATTTTAGAGGATTCATTTCGGCGCTGTATTCATTATCACTTGCTTTGCCTGCCGAGGCCTGTGCGGTCGGACTTCACAATGTTAGGGGCAGCCTTCTTTTCCAAGAGCGGCACAAAAGATCAAAAGAAACCCTTCACTCCTGAACAGTCTGTTTACATTTGTACAAAAGAGATACATGGATGCTGTTTTAAATAATTTCCTATCAAGACGAGTATAACTAGAGAAGGGAATGTGTTCCCTGACATCAGGGGGAGGGCGAGGCAGCGGGCTAGTCCTGGAGCGGCTCCGGAGACAGGGGCCCTTGACGGACCCCTCTGAAAAGGCATATGGTGTTTGTGAGGCCACCTTGAGTCCCCCCCCCCCCCCCCGGGGAGGTGAGAAGGGCAGGGTCTAAATATCGGAAATAAATAAATAAATAAATTCTGGGTAGGTTCAGGTTTCCCAACTATCAGGATACCGATTCAGGAAGTGGTGATAATTTTGTATTTTTTCACTCACTATTTTGGTATTTCAAAATGTTTTCAGAAATTATTCTACACTGAAATACACATTATTATTTTTTCCATGAGACTTGTGGAGAGTTGCACAAACGCCGTGTACCATTTGCAGTGGAAGGACTGGCAATCCAGCCTTACACGGCACAGTCAGCTCCTTTGCAGAATTCAGATACAAAACGTACAGGGCTCCTGTCCTTCCATAGCTGGATAGAAAGGAGACCTCCTGTGCCGTTGCGCCTGTGAAAGAGGCATGGACGTGACATCTTTCTCCCAGGGGATTGCTTCTTGCCCTTCTTTAGGAAAAAGAAGGACCAAACTCCCAAGTACCAAAACACTGTATATAACTCAAAATAGGTTTTATTGTTCACAAAGAGTTATCCCTTTAAGGCAATAGGCTGGAAGTTTCAAAGGGGTAAAGGAAAATATACATTATTTATTTATTTGTTTGTTTGTTTGCTGCATTTGTATACCGCCTTTCTCAGCCTATCAGCGACTCATTACAGTCTCTGGTTGTCTTGGGTCCAAGGGGTTTTGCAGCTGAGAAGCTTTTCCAGGTCGCTCTTTCTCAATGGCTGTGAATATCGGAATAATCACAACCCCAATTCCTATATTTTGAAGGCACAAAGCCTTCCTCTGGTGCCAAAGAACTGGTTTGAAGGCGCTTGAGACTTCTCAATGTCGTCCAGGTTGATCTGAACATGAAGCATAAGTCTCAAGGGTAAGAACCTCAGAATTGGTGCTGAGAGGTAACTTAATCAAGGGCTTTTAGAGCCAAGTCTCTCTCTCACGTCCATCTGATAGAAAGTTTGATGGTGGAATGGAAAAAGGAAACACTCTCCTGCTCTCTAGGAAGAGGTGGGGTCAAACAATTGAGCAGGAGGAGCAATTCAACTGGTGCAAACAACATTGATTGACAGCTATAAATAACCAGTCAATCCAACTATACATTTACAGGGTAAAAAGGCAAAATCAGGCATGATACAACAGTTCAAATCCCGCAACTTACAGTTCTACATATAGGTGGCTCCACTCGCGCCGTCACACACCCCATTGACCTACGAGCCAACAGTCACCGTTGTTGGACTGCCGGCACCTCTATGGGTTATCTAAAGGCATTTTCAGACCTGACACATTCTATCTCGTAACTGTAACTTCAAGTACTTCCATTCGCAGTGATTTCCCTATGTAAACTACCATAGAATTATACTGTGTAAGTGTTGAGCCAGAAGGCTATATAGTCTCCAGCTAATAAAACCAAAATATTATCTATTTTTGCAGAAAGATCCTACAAAATATTATGCACACATTACCGACTTTTATAGATTGCCAGAAGTATTGAGGATTTTATCTCTTGTTCTGCATAACACAATTTATTACACCCTTTCCAGTTTGCTTTGTTGTCATCACAATGCCTTAATTTGAAACTCTTTTTTGAAAAGGGGGGGGGGGAGAAGAGCTTAAGGTTTTCTTTACGCCATCACAAGTTCCAATATTCCTTTGTTCCCTTTTCTTGAATTTCCTTCTTGACCCCAAAATTTTAATATGCGATTCCCCTTACTATTCATTCTGAAAGCATTAAAGCACAGGTTATTTCTTATAGCAGTTACGATGGAAGAAGAAGAAAAAGCATTCTGTGCAACTGATGCCGATCTAATCCAGACTATGAGCACATCTACACTGACCGCTTCCATCAGTTTTGGATGAAGTGCTTTCACTCTGCAGATCATTGCCCGGATGGTGATTACACAAATTGTAGAACACCAATACGGATTAAGGCAACGTTTCTCAACCTGGGGGTTGGGACCCCGGGGGGGGGGGGGGTCGCGAGAGGGTGTCAGAGGGGTCTCCAAAGATCAATCAGAAAGATGGAAGGTGAACTACATCTCCCCTAAATCACTGTCAATTCATCCCAAATTCCTCCAGTACGTTCTTTTGGCCCAGTTCTATCGTTGGTGGGGTTCAAGGGACTATAGGTGAACTATCAAACCCAGCAACTACAAATCACAAATGCAAAGCTCTATTTTCCCAAACTCCACCAGTAATCACATTTGGGCATGTTGAGTATTCGTGCCAAGTTTGGTCCAGATCTATCATTGTTTGAGTCCACAGTGCTCTCTGGATGTAGGTGAACTACAACTCCTAAACTCAAGGTCAGTGTCCACCAAACCCTTCCAATATTTTCTGTAGGTCATGGGAGTTCTGTGTTTGTGCCATCGCCCCTGGGGGCTATTATTCTTAATGAAGGAGGGATGGACGTGGCACCTTTCCCCCAAGGGATTGCTTCTTGCCCTCCTATAGGAAACTGGAACTCCCAAAAACCCAAAACGCTGTAAATAGCTCAAGATAAGTTTTATTGATCACAAAGTCATTTCTTCAAAGCAACAAGCTGGAAAACTTTAGAGGGGTGAAGGAAAACATACGTCACAGTCTCAATCAGTCCTGGGTCCAAGGGGTTTGAAGCTGAGAAGCCTTTTCTCCAAGATTCCTCTTTCCTCAATGGCTGTGAATGCCAGAGCAAACCACAAACCCAGTTCAGATGGCCTATGTCTTGAAGATTCAGGATCTTCCTTTGGAGCCAAAAGAACCGGCTTGAAGGCGCCTGGGTCTCCTCAATAATTGTCCAGGATGATCTGGACATAAAGCATGAGTCCCAGGGGTAAAAAACCTCAGACCTGGTGCTAAGAGGTAACTTAAGTCAAGTCTCTTACTCACATCCATCTGGTACGAACTCTGATGGCAGAATGAAGAAGAAAAAGGAAGCTCTCCCCTCTTGCAGGAAGAGGTGGAGCCAAACATTACTGATTGACAGCTACAAGCAACCAATCCATACAACTATACATAAGCAGGGTAAAGGGAGTAGGATTAAGCGTGATACTACAGTTTAAGTCTTACAACTAACAGTTCTACACATAGGTGGCGCCACTCGCGCCGTCACAGTGTGCCAAGTTTGGTTCAATTCCATTCCTGGTGGAGTTCAGAACGCTATTTGATTGTAGGTGAACTATAAATCCCAGCAACTACAACTCCCAAATGACAAAATCAGTCCCCCCACCGCACCCCACCAGTATTCAAATGTGGGCATATCAGGTATTTGTGCCAAATTTAGTCCACTGAATTAAAATACACCTTACATATCAGTTATTTACATGATGATTCCTAACAGTAGCAAAATTGCAGTTATGAAGTTGCAACGAAAATAATTTACTGGTTGGGGGTCAGCACAACATATAGAACTGGATGAAGGGGTCGCGGCATCAGAAACCACTGCAAACCAGCACAACATATAGAACTGGATGAAGGGGTCGCGGCATCAGAAAGGTTGAGAACCACTGCATCAAGGGTTTTCTTTCACGTGCTTTTGTGAGCCTTGGATAAAAGGTCAGTGTAGAGCTGCCCATTGACTCATCAACATGAAACCTCACGAATACAAAAGTCATCAGAAAAGTAAGGTTACAAGATTTTTTTTAAATAGAAAGAATGAATATATTTTAATAATACTTGCATGGATTGAGGCATAGGTGTTACATTGTTTTCCCACATAATCACCATTCAGTTCAATACATTTTGTCATCCTTGGGATGAGTTTTTGATGCCTGTGTCATAGAAGTTTCCTTCTGCCTTTTACAGCCAGTTCGTCACTCCCATTTTCACCTCATTGCCATCGGAAAAGTGTTTTAACACCCAGGTGTTCCTTCAATTTAGTGAACAGGTGACAATCACTGGGTGCGACATCGGGGCTGTGAGAGGGGTGGTGTTTGTTTATTTATTTATTTACTTGCTATGCTTCTCTACCGCCATTCTCAGCCCAAGGGCGACTCACGGCGGTTTACAAAACGGCACAATTCGATGCCCACAACAGTACAAAAATAATTTAAAAAAATTAAAAACATTTAGCACAGGTAAAAAATTCATTACAATTAACATGAGTAACACAATAACAACCATAAGTCCTCCGCATTTCATTACCAGTCATTGTCCAGTTACGTTGTCCAACCGTTCTGAGATCAGAGTTTCATAGCTACACTGCGTTTGGGGAGGCCTGCTCCTATAGCCAGGGTTTAACTTTTTTGCGAAATGTTAAGAGGGTGGGGCTGATCTAATTTCCTTGGGGAGGGCATTCCACAACCGAGGGGCCACCGCTGAGAAGGCCCTACCCCTCGTCCCCGCCAATCGAGCCAGTGAAGATGGCAGAACCAAGAGCAGGGCCTCCCCAGAAGATCTTAAATTCCTAGAGGGTTCGTAAGGAGAAATACACTTGGACAGGTAAGCAGGGCCAGAACCGTTTAGGGCTTTATAGGCTAAAGCCAGCACTTTGAATTGGGCCCGGTAGCAGATTGGCAGCCAGTGGAGCTGGCGCAACAGTGGAGTTGTATGCTCCCTGAGTGCCGCTCCTGTTAGCAACCTGGCTGCCGCACGCTGGACCATTTGGAGCTTCCGAACAGTCTTCAAAGGCAATCCCACGTAGAGAGCGTTGCAGTAGTCTATACAGGATGTAACCAGAGCATGGACCACCATGGCCAAGTCAGACTTCCCAAGGAACGGGCGCAGCTGTGCAAAAGCTCTCTCAGCCACCACCGAGAACTGGGTTTCCAGGCTCAGCAATGAGTCCAGGATCACTCCCAAGCTGCGAACCTGCATCTTCAGGGGGAGTGTAACCCCGTCCAACACAGGCTGTAACCCTATGCCCTGTTCGGCCTTGCAACTGACCAGGAGGACCTCTGTCTTGTCTGGATTCAATTTCAATTTGTTCACCCTCATCCAGACCGTCACAGCGGCCAAGCACCGGTTCAGGACCTGGGCAGCCTCCTTAGTAGCAGGTGGGAAGGAGTGACAGAGTTGGACGTCATCCGCGTACAGGTGACACCCACTCCGAAACTCCAGATGATCTCTCCCAATGGCTTCATGTAGATGTTTAACAACATGGGAGATAGTATTGACCCCTGCGGGACCCCACAAGACAATGGCTGTGGGGTCAAGCAGGAATTTCCCAACAACATCTTCTGGGAATGACCTTCTAGGAAGGACTGGAGCCACTGCAGAACAGTTCCTCCAAGGCCCATTCCTGTGAGGCGTCCCAAAAGGATACTGTGATTGACAGTATCGAAGGCCGCTGAGAGGTCCAGCAGAACCAACAGGGACACACTCCCCCTGTCTAGCTCCCGGCGAAGATCATCCACTAAGGCGACCAAGGCTGTCTCAGTTCCATGCCCCAGTCTAAAGCCAGACTGTGTTGGAGCTCAGCCTGTGATTGTGTTCCAGGATCAGGGTGTCAATGAGGTTCAAGATGAGTTTCAAGATGGCAATGGTTTGGTCAGGGATACTGATGCAGAAAATGACCAGGAGAAACCTGTAGTTTCCCAGGAGAATGTCCCCAAGGGATGTGGGGATGATAGTGTGCTTGAATTGTTACCAGAGGGTTCCCCATGAGAGAGAACAGAAAGTTAGCTCAGCACCCGCAGAAATTAATGAGCAAGTAGATAACGAACCAAGAGATAGGCAAGAAGAGATTAGCCAAAACAGGAGGGCTGGACAGTGGCTTCAACAGAAAACAATAATAAAGCCTCAATTAAAGAGAAACCAATTTCTGACCGCTAGTGACCTAGCTAAGGAGGCAACGAAAGTCCCAGCTTTGGGATGTGTAGTCAGATGAAGCATGGTTTAGAATCACACCAAGTTCTAGTCCTTGTTTTATGGAAGCTCCGCTTTGAAGAATCAGGTTAAGATATTTCTTGTGTCATGGTTTTTGATTCCTGGATTTATTGATTGCTCATCCAAGCCTTGGATCAATGTATTCCTATTTTTCTGGATTATATTAGAGAAGTGTGGACTTTGCTTTATGGACTTTGCTGGACTCTACCTTGGATTAATTTGCTCCTACTTATCTTCATCCTGGAAAGAAGTGACAAGTGGAGTGCCACAAGCAGGGTTCCGTCCTGGGCCCGGTCCTGCTCAGGATCTTCATTCATGACTCTTAGATGAAGGGCTAGAAGGCAGGATCATCAAGTTTGCAGATGACACCAAATTGGGAGGGAGAGACAAGACTCCAGAGGACGGGAGCAGGATTCAAAACGATCTTGACAGATTGGAGAGATGAATGGCCAAAACTAATACAATGAAGGTCAATGGAGACAAATGCAAGAGACTCCACTTTGGCAGGAAAAACAAAATGCAAAGAGACAGAATGGGGAGTGCCAGCTTGAGATCAGTACGTGTGAAAAAGATCTTGGAGTCCTCGTGGACAACAAGTTAAACATGAGCCAGGAATGTGATGTGGCGGCAAAAAAAGCCAATGGGATTTTGGCCTGCATCAATAGGAGCATAGTGTCTAGATCCAGGGAAGTCCTGCTCCCCATGCTCTATTCCGCTTTGGATAGACCACACCTGGAATATTGTGTCCAATTCTGGGCACCACAATTCAAGAGAGATATTGACAAGCTGGAATACTGTGTCCAGAGGAGGGCGACTAAAATGATCAAGGGTCTGGAGAACAAGCCCTATGAGGAGCGGCTTAAGGAGCTGGGCATGTTTAACCTGAAGAAGAGAAGGCTGAGAGGAGATATGATGAGGGCCATGTGAGAGGAAGCCACAGGGAGGAGGAGGAGGGAGCAAGCTTCCTTTCTGCTTCCCTGGAGACTAGGACGCAATGGAAGAATGGCTTCAAACTACAAGAGAGGAGATTCCACCTGAACACGAGGAGGAACTTCCTGACTGTGAGAGCCGTTCAGCAGTGGAACTCTCTGCCCCGGAGGGAGTGTGGTGGAGGCTCCTTCTTTGGAAGCTTTTAAACAGAGGCTGGATGGCCATCTGTCAGGGGTGATTTGAATGCAATATTCCTGCTTCTTGGCAGAATGGGGTTGGACTGGATGATGGCTCAGGAGGTCTCTTCCAATTCTATGATTCTATGACCGTGAGAGCCGTTCAGCAGTGGAACTCTCTGCCCCAGAGGGAGTGTGGTGGAGGCTCCTTCTTTGGAAGCTTTGAAACAGAGGCTGGATGGCCATCTGTCAGGGGTGCTTTGAATGCAATATTCCTGCTTCTTGGCAGAATGGGGTTGGACTGGATGATGGCCCAGGAGGTCTCTTCCAATTCTATGATTCTATGATTCTATGACCGTGAGAGCCGTTCAGCAGTGGAACTCTCTGCCCCGGAGGGAGTGTGGTGGAGGCTCCTTCTTTGGAAGCTTTGAAACAGAGGCTGGATGGCCATCTGTCAGGGGTGCTTTGAATGCAATATTCCTGCTTCTTGGCAGAATGGGGTTGGACTGGATGATGGCCCAGGAGGTCTCTTCCAATTCTATGATTCTATGATTCTATGACCGTGAGAACCGTTCAGCAGTGGAACTCTCTGCCCCGGAGGGAGTGTGGTGGAGGCTCCTTCTTTGGAAGCTTTGAAACAGAGGCTGGATGGCCATCTGTCAGGGGTGCTTTGAATGCAATATTCCTGCTTCTTGGCAGAATGGGGTTGGACTGGATGATGGCCCACTGCGCCACTGTGGTCTCCAGAGATGTGAGCAAAATGTCAGGAGAGAATGCTTCTGGAACATAAAGCCTGGAAAATTCACAGCAACGTACAGAGTCAGAAGACGAAATGCAAACTCAGTAAGAAGTGGAAAAGAGGAGAGGAAAAAAACAAAGACAAATTCAGATGCAGACACAGATAAGGAGACAAAACGCAGCCTGCACAATACAAATGGGAAGCGAGCGCACACTAGAGAGTCGGAGACAAAGGGAGCAGGAGGGAGTTGTGAGTCACTTCTTAGGGAGAAAATGCTGCTGCAGCTGGGAGATAAAAATGATTCCCAAATCTTCTGCCCATTACAGATAACTAGAAAGACAGGGCCCATCCTACAGAGTGAGTGATGTTAGGACCGATAATAATAGCACCTGGGGCACAGCTAGCTATAAAAATCTAAAGGGACATATTGTGTTTGATAGCTGGAGAGCAGCTTTGCCATTCACTGCGCATCCTAATAAGAGCGAGGAAGCCGCGGCGGAGCTGGACAAGAATACCGAGAGACGGAAAAGAGATGCAAGTACACACCGGGATGCCTTTGGAGCAGCATGGGGGCAGCATCAATGCAACGGGAAGCTAAATGGCTCCTGCCAAGGAAAAACGGAATGACAGCTCAGTGTGTGCGATTGGCACGTGCGCGTGGCTTATGAAATGTCTCGACTCGAGTCTCAGAAGAATATTTCATATATATATATATATATATATATATATATATATATATATATAAAAATGCAGGATGTTGCCATTCTGTTCCTACTTTGAAATAGTCGTGCCAGATTCCCGTGGTGATCTTATTTTCATAAGGAAGTCATTCTCAAAATGCGTTCCGGGCACAGCTGGCATCCGTGCCTGGCATCATTAGGCAGCTCCTGGGAACCAAGTGTTCGAGAAAGGCCTTCCAGGTCAGATGGCTCACAGACACAGAAAATGGTGGCTAGTAGGCCTGGGTAACAACGGAAAAATTTGATTCTAAAATCGATTCGTTTTTTGGGGGTTTTTGCGTTTCGTTATTTAAAATAATTACAAAATTTTCCTTTTAAAAAGTTCGATATTTACGAAATTTCGTAAATGTGAAAAAAATTACAAAACATTAACGAATCGATTTCCGAAACAATAACGAATCGATTCGTTAATGGCGGACGCGACCGCGAAATACGCTAAAAAACCTCCAAAAACTTCTGAAGCTTCCCTCTCCCTCTGTTGTTCACTGTTGGTGTGATATTATCATTTTTTTTTCACTAATTAAACAAAAAAAACAACCATAAAACTTGCCCCAGACATGCGGAAATAATAACGAAACGACCTCAAAACAATAACGAAACGAATACAATAATGAAATACGAAGCATTTACAAAACGTATTTAAAAATTCATTTTTAAAAAAAATTGCTCCAGAATGGTTCGTTATCGTTTTGTAATTAAAAAAATTAACGAATTATTAACGAATTACGAATTAACGAAACGAAACCGCCCAGCCCTAGTGGCTAGCCTGCCAGTAGGTAGGTAGAGTCACTCTCTGGAGTTAAGTCATAACAATAGGAACTTGGTGTTGGCAGTGATGGTTAGGACAATCTAGTTCAATTACCTGCCACACAATGATAGGCAACTAAAGCACTTCTGTGCTGGTCCGTCTGTACCAGGAGCTCCCACTTCATTTTCTTTCTATTTTAATGTTTGCATGCATTCCAAGGTTTCAGGGATTTTGCAAAAGGTGGCTTCCCTTGGTTTGCAGTCATAGGGCAAGCCACCTGTCTATCATTGTTAAGTTTGGATCCGCCCCTTCTCCCAGGGAGATGGGAAGAGAAGGGGGGCATTTTTAGTTAGTCTTAGTGAGGAAAGCTAAGTGAGAGGACGTGGACAAGCTTCACCTGCAGAAAAGCTTCATTTCTCAAGACATTCCGGGGGGAAATTCCCAAAGCTCTGGCTGGGAGCTCATACCCTCTCAGCCTCACAGCATCTAAGGGAAACAGCCCTAAAGTCTTAAAGAAATTCCAGAGGGAAAACAGGTTTACAGACCCAAAGAACTCCAGCTGGAGAATCTACAAGCTTTGTCTGGAAGGTTTACTCGGTACCAAGATGCAGGTTGGAATCGGTAGTAGATCCCACACCAACAAAGCTTAGATAACAGACAGCCTGGAAGAGGTTCAAAAAGGGTTTTCCTCTCAAAGTAGAAGAGCAATTAATGAAGACAGTTGCCTGTCCCTTGTGGACAAGATCAAGGAAGCCACCAGTTGATTTAAAGCCTTGAAGCATTGGTTTGACTCATTGAAGATTTGAGAAATATCTGTTTAATTTGTTCAATAATAAAGGGCTTTGTTTAACCTTTCTCGCCATCTAAAGACCATTTCTTCAGGAAAATCCTTGAGGGCCTCTTTCGTGGCGCCCTGGCTTCCCGCTGGGCATAAGGTGCACATCCCGTTTCAAAAGACAATTATTACAGAACAACTTCTTAGATATCATAAGATCATAGACTTGAAAGAGACCTCATAGGCCATCCAGTCCAACCCCATTCTGCCAAGAAGCAGGAAAATATCATTCAAAGCACCCCTGACAGATGGCCTTCCAGCCTCTGTTTCAAAGCCTCCAAAGAAGGAGCCTCCATCACACTCCAAAGCAGAGAGTTCCACTGCTGAACAGCTCTCACAGTCAGGAAGATCTTCCTCATGTTCAGGTGGAATCTCCGTCTTTTCTTTTTCCCCCAATAATTTTTATTCAGAAAAGTTATAGTGATACAATAAATCAGGGGGAACATTGTAAGTATATAGGAAAGTAGGAAGGTTAAAGGGTAAGACTGTAGTCCAAAAAAACCCCAAAAAACCCAGCCACAAAAACCGAAACCAAGGAAGGAAAGAGAAAAACATTTTTAAAAGAAAGCTTGGTACTTCCTGTCTTTGCCTCAAGGAATTATTATCCAAAGGGGAAAAAATGATGTATACCTTGCTAGTCCTTTTTGTGTATAAATTCAATTGTTCTGTGTGTTTCATATATTCATTAGGAAGAACTTCCTGACTGTGAGAGCCGTTCAGCAGTGGAACTCTCTGCCCCGGAGGGAGTGTGGTGGAGGCTCCTTCTTTGGAAGCTTTTAAGCAGAGGCTGGATGGCCATCTGTCAGGGGTGATTTGAATTCAATATTCCTGCTTCTTGGCAGAATGGGGTTGGACTGGATGATGGCCCATGACTGAGAGCTGTTCAGCAGTGGAACTCTCTGCCTCTGAATTGTGGTGGAGGGTCCTTCTTTGGGAGCTTTTAAGCAGAGGCTGGATGGCCATCTGTCAGGGGTGCTTTGAATGCAATATTCCTGCTTCTTGGCAGAATGGGGTTGGACTGGATGATGGCCCAGGAGGTCTCTTCCAACTCTTTGATTCTAGGATTCTATTCCTTTCTTTATTTCCAGATTTTCATTTTTCAAAAAAAAAAACCCCCAAACATTTTAGTAATGCCCAATCTGTTTTCTTTTTGGGGTTTGGAGAATAGCATGCAATTTGCATGTCAGTATGTCCCTATTCATTATATCCAGTAATTTTAATCACCATGATATTCTAGTTGGAATCATTTCCTGTTTCCAAAGTTTTGCATAAGTTAATCTTGCTGCTCTCATCCTATAAGTCAAAATTTTATCTTTGGTCTTGCTGGGACAAGGGTTTAACCCACTGTGCCACGGGGGTCTCCTAGTACAGACAGGGGTGGGAGAGACAGACCAAAGCAATCGGTCATCACCTGGGGTTGTCTCCGAGTATGGCTTCTCAAAGGGTTCCATATCACACACATTTCAAATGCCCCCATTTCAAGCTATTGTTGCGCAACAAGCGGATCTTACCCACGTCCCATGAACAAGACAGAGATGAAACACACACTTGCAATGTTGCACACAAAAAAAAAGCAACGCAAGAACCTTACATAGTCCTTATAAGTAATACAAAAGAAGGCATCTTCATCTGAGATCAAATGAGAAAGCAAAACATAAACCTTGAGCCAACAGCTATTCCACCGTAGCCTCCTTTAGAGCAGCAGAACGACTTCTCTCCAACCTGCTCCTCAGAGCAGAGCCTTTGAGCATAGATCTCCTCAGAGAAAAAGCTCTCCAGAACCAAATTGGGAGGGATAGCCAATAGTCCAGAGGACAGGAGCAGAATTCAAAACGATCTTGACAGATTAGAGAGATGGGCCAAAACTAACAAAATGAAGTTCAACAGTGACAAATGCAAGATACTCCACTTTGGCAGAAAAAACGAAATGCAAAGAGACAGAATGGGGGACAACGCCTGGCTCGAGAGCAGTACGTGTGGAAAAGATCTTGGAGTCCTCGTGGACAACAAGTTAAACATGAGCCAGGAATGTGATGTGGCGGCAAAAAAAGCCAATGGGATTTTGGCCTGCATCAATAGGAGCCTAGTGTCTAGATCTAAGGAAGTAATGCTCCCCATGCTCTATTCTGCTTTGGTTAGACCACATCTGGAATATTGTGTCCAGTTCTGGGCACCAGAATTCAAGAGAGATATTGACAAGCTGGAATGTGTCCAGAGGAGGGCGACTAAAATGATCAAGGGTCTGGAGAACAAGCCCTATGAGGAGTGGCTTAGGGAACTGGGCATGTTTAGCCTGAAGAAGAGAAGGCTGAGAGGAGATATGATGAGGGCCAGGTATAAATATGTGAGAGGAAGCCACAGGGAGGAGGAGGGAGCAAGCTTGTTTTCTGCTTCCTTGGAGACTAGGACGCGGAACAATGGCTTCAAACTACAAGAGAGGAGATTCCATCTGAACATTAGGAAGAACTTCCTGACTGGGGTTGGACTGGATGGCCCATGAGGTCTCTTCCAACTCTTTGATTCTATGATTCTATGATTCTATGATTCTACTGTTTATTTATTTATTTATTTCGGTTGCTTCTACCCCACCCCCACCCCCCTTCTCACTCCGAAGGGGACTCAGGGCGGCTTGCAAAAGCAAGGCACAATTTGATGCCCGCATCACATAACAATAAGACAAAATAACAGCAATTAACAGAAAACAGCAATTCTAGCAATAACATCAATTCACAGAAACAACCATTCCTGCAAGGCGAAAACAACCATAAAACCAGTAAACTCCTCTGTTGCGCCAGCTCCACTGGCTACCAGTTTGCTACCGGGCACAATTCAAAGTGCTGGCTTTAGCCTATAAAGCCCTAAACGGTTCTGGCCCAACTTTCCTGTCCAAACATATCTCCTCCTATGAACCAGCTAGGACATTAAGATAGTCTGGGGAGGCCCTGCTCTCGATCCCGGCTGCGTCACAAATACGTTTGGTGGGATGAGAGACAGGGCCTTCTCAGTGGTGGCCCCTCCGCTATGCAACGCCCTTCCCAGACACATTAGATCGGCCCCTTCTTTACTAGCATTTCGTAGGAAGGTTAAGACCTGGTTGTTCAAGCAGGCGTTCGAAAAGGCAGTGTAACAAATATTGAAATATTGAATTGTGTGTAGTGATTGTTTATTGATGCCATGATTTTAATTGTTTTAATTGTTTTAACTGTTTTGTGATGTTTAAGCATTGAATTTTTGCTACTGTAAACCGCTTTGAGTCGCCCGAGGGCTGAGAAAAGCGGTATATAAATGGAGTAAAATAAATAAATAAACAAGTATTATACCCTATTGGGTGAGGTCCAAGATTGCTGGTTGACCTACGTTACCAGCTGCACATAATAATTACCATCATAAGGTTTCTCTTCAACACACATACACACTTGGTCCTGCGACAACTTACTGTGACAGCTATAACTTGTAACCAGGTAAACGTGGAAGCCGCCACCAATTCTTTCCTCCCTCTTTGAAAAGAGGATGGGAGTTTTATTGGGCTACCCCCAAGGTAGTAATTGTCACAGGGAAGCTGATCAATTGGGCCATTCGTGTTGGATGGATCTTTGTGCCTTCCACATATAAAAATCCAGCAAGGATACATAAATGTGAATTATTTCATGCTTAACGTGATTTAATACAGACATATTTTTCCAATAAGTGAAGAGGGCAGAACATTGCTATTAGGCTGTTGGACGTGTTCTGGGAGACTGAGGAACAGGCTGGGAAACTATTCCATTTTTTGTGTACCCAAAGAGAAGAGAAAAGATACAAGTTAAACATGAGCCAACAATGTGATGTGGCGGCAAAAAAAGCCAATGGGATTTTGGCCTGCATCAATAGGAGCCTAGTGTCTAGATCTAAGGAAGTAATGCTCCCCATGCTCTATTCTGCTTTGGTTAGACCACATCTGGAATATTGTGTCCAATTCTGGGCACCACAATTCAAGAGAGATATTGACTCTAAGCTGGAATGTGTCCAGAGGAGGGCGACTAAAATGATCAAGGGTCTGGAGAACAAGCCCTATGAGGAGTGCTTAGGGAACTGGGCATGTTTAGCCTGAAGAAGAGAAGGCTGAGAGGAGATATGATAGCCATGTATACATATGTGAGAGGAAGCCACAGGGAGGAGGAGGGAGCAAGTCTTCCCTGGAGACTAGGACGCAATGGAGCCATGGCTTCAAACTACAAGAGAGGAGATTCCATCTGAACATTAGGAAGAACTTCCTGACTGTGAGAGCCGTTCAGCAGTGGAACTCTCTGCCCCGGAGGGAGTGTGGTGGAGGCTCCTTCTTTGGAAGCTTTTAAGCAGAGGCTGGATGGGCATCTGTCAGGGGTGATTTGAATGCAATATTCCTGCTTCTTGGCAGAATGGGGTTGGACTGGATGGCCCAGGAGGTCTCTTCCAACTCTTTGATTCCATGATTCTATGATTCTAGGTGGAAGGATTTGGGCCGTGGACAGCAGCAATACAGATTCAGTGTAGAGTCGCTCCAAGGAAGAATAATCCAGATTGCATCTGAACTTCTCCATAGGGTTAATCAATACCAATGCTATGTGCTACGAGGAATCAAAGAAGCATGGATTAAACAAGCAAACACTTCACAGATGCGCCATGCCTAGAGATGTCAACATTTGTCACTTTCATCTTTGTTGAATGTCCTAGATTCCTAGCCTTTTCTTCAGTTCCATATCTCTTCTTCTTCCATAGACAAATGTTCCTCTATGGAAGTAAAGGTAAAAGCTTTCCCCTGATATTAAGTCCAGTTGAGTTTGTGGGTTGGTGCTCATCTCCATTTCTAAGCCAAAGAGCCGGCGTTGTTCGTAGACACCTCCAAGGTCATGTGGCCGGCAAGACTGCATGGAGCACATTTACCTTCCTGCCAGAGGTATTGATCTGGACTGGATGGCCCATGAGGTCTCTTACAACTCTATGATTCTATGATCTACACACAATTGCATGTTTTCGAACTGCTAGGTTGGCAGAAGCTGGGGCTGACAGCAGAAGCTCATGCCGCTTCCCAGATTTGAACTTACATTTTATTATATTATTAAAATAGCAGGAGACAAGGTAGAACTGTCTTCTGTCCCCCTCTCTCTTCACTTGTTCTCCAGTAAGTTCCATGGCAGATATGAAGAACGCTAAAGATCTCAGTAAGTTCTTACCAAAATCAAACCAAAAAATATTGTCGAAGGCTTTCATGGCTGGAATCACTAGGTTCTTGTGGGTTTTTTCGGGCTATAGGGCCATGTTCTAGAGGCATTTCTCCTGACGTTTCGCCTGCATCTATGGCAATATAGATATATAAACCCATTGTCCTACTTCCAACAGACCTCACAACCTCTGAGGATGCTTGCCATAGATGCAGGCGAAACGTCAGGGAAATGCCTCTAGAACATGGCCCTATAGCCCGAAAAAACCCACAAGAACCAAATCAAAATATAATTGTCACTCATCCCAATGCACAACATATGGAGCATTCCACAATATATATTGGGGGGGGGGGGGGAGAGAGATTTTGAAGTGATGAAGGACAATTAGAAGTAAGAGTGGCCTTGTTTTCGTCTGTGGCCGGAAGTGATGGGTTGACTCGTTCTTCAGGGAAGAGCCAGAGCTTCATTCTCCCAAGTAGCTTTCCAGATGCAGGGTGGATTTTGAAATGGGAGGCCATTCAGATCTCTGGCTCCATCTTGTGAATTCTTATTACTGCAGTGTGTGACTTTTTCCCTCAAAGTTCAGCTCGATCTCTTATCAGTGATGGGTCAGTGTATGATTTGGAGTGGAACTGAACCGTGAGTCATCTTTGCAGCATCCTTTTTTCCCTTGACCTCTCCCTAAACCTTCCTTGAGGTTCCTGGATCTTGTTTTTCGCAAGTGAACATTCTTGCTTCGTTAGCAATGCGGCCGTGATCGGCCAAGCAGTGCCTTGTGTTTCCTTTCCTTTCCTTTCCCATTCTTCTTCCTTCCTTCCTTCCTTGGCTGGAATTATGTGCAGAATCCACCGTTTTATCATCTCTGTTCCCTTTGAGGGAAGAGTGGGGAGGATATCGCATGCACAAAGGAGCGGATCAGAAGGGATTGGCTTTGCGGGGAAAAGTCTCCGAGTGCCCTGCGGCTTTTCAGCTGTGCTTCTTTTTGTGTTCACAAAATGGTCCAGAGGCCCCCCTCCCCTTGGCAGAGTGACAAGAGCCTCTTTGCTCTTTTCTTCCCCGCTCTCCTCTATCAGGGGGACAGATCCCTGGGGTGCCATGCGGAGGAGAGCCTTTGGCTAACCCAGGCATGCGCATGATGGCTTCCAGAAGGAACTGACACAAGGGTTCTCTCTTGGGCTCTGGAGGTGTTCGTCTTGGAAAATGAAGAGGTGCTACAATTTTGGACTACATTGGCCCAGAATTTACTCACAATGCTGCAGTAAGATAAATAAGAGGGTCTCCTGTTATCATTGTTACTGCTATAATAATAATAATAATAATAATAATAATAACAACAACAACAACAACAACAGTATGGATTGTTGATGTTGCAATCCCAGGCGACAGCGGGATTGAAAAGAAACAACTGGAAAAGTTGACACAATATGAGGATTTAAAGATCGAACTGCAAAAACTCTGGCACAAGCCAGTCAAGGGGGTCCCAGTGGTGATCGGCACACTGGGTGCAGTGCCTAAAGATCTTATAGAATCTTAAATCATAGAATCATAGAATCAAAGAGTTGGAAGAGACCTCATGGGCCATCATCCAGTCCAACCCCATTCTGCCAAGAAGCAGGAATATTGCATTCAAATCACCCCTGACAGATGGCCATCCAGCCTCTGTTTCAAAGCTTCCAAAGAAGGAGCCTCCACCACACTCCAGGGCAGAGAGTTCCACTGTTGAACGGCTCTCACAGTCAGGAAGTTCTTCCTCATGTTCAGATGGAATCTCCTCTCTTGTAGTTTGAAGCCATTGTTCCGCATCCTAGTCTCCAAGGAAGCAGAAAGGAAGCTCCCTCCCTCCTCCTCCCTGTGGCTTCCTCTCACATATTTATACATGGCTCTCATCATATCTCCTCTCAGCCTTCTCTTCTTCAGGCTAAATATGCCAGTTCCCTAAGCCACTCCTCATAGGGCTTGTTCTCTAGACCCTTGATCATTTTAGTCGCCCTCCTCTGGACACATTCCAGCTTGTCAATATCTTGGCCTGCACTTAAACACAATCGGTGCTGCAAAAGGCCACCCTACTTGGATCTGCACGCATTATTCACCAATACATCAAACAGTTCTAGACACTTGGGAAGTGTCCAACGTGGGATCCAATACAACAGCCAGCAGAGTGTTTGCTGTGGACTCATCTTGTTGTGTTTCTAATAATAATAATAATAATAATAATAATAATAATAATAATAGCAAAGACTGTGGCATAAGCCAGTCAAAGTGGTCCCAGTGGTGATCGGCACGCTGGGTGCAGTGCCTAATGACCTTGGCCTGCACTTAAAAACAATCGGCGCTGCAAAAGGCCACCTTACTGGGATCTGCACGCATTATTTGCAAATACATCACACTGTCCGAGACACTTGGAAGTGTCCAATGTGTGATCCAATACAACAGCCAGCAGAGTGTCTGCAGTGGATTCATCTTGTTGTGTTTCAAATAATAATAATAATAATTATTATTATTATTATTATTATTATTATTATTCCACTCTATCTCCCCAAAGGGACTCAGGATAGATTCCAAACATAAAAGGCAAACATTCAATGCCCAAATACAACAAGAATACATCCATACTAACAAAATGTATACAATTCAACATATAAATACGAATTGTAACTAAAAGGGAGAGTTCATGTAACTAGGACTGTCAACAATTAAGTTTGTTGACAACGAAATATGTTTTGGTTGATCTTTAACCTACAGTACTGTATCTGAGGAGGTGGGCTCATATCCATAAAAGCGAATGGTAAAGAAATACCAGTTAATTTTAAAAATTATGCGACATTCCTTGGTGAAACCAAGACCTTAAGGCCTAGGGGACTGGGTGTTTTGAAATGTTCAGAACAGAAGATGGAGAGGGAACATA